>NW_022589716.1:45594766-45750269 GCF_004348235.1 Phoca vitulina | reverse complement strand
ATTGAGACAGGTGCGAGGGTAAGGGGGAGTAATCGTCGTCCTCCAGCCCCTCTCCCTTAGCTGAGTCTACGGCTCTCGGAGTAGGAGCCCAGAGGGATCCCAGGTGGGTCCGGGACCGGGGAGAGGGTGGGGGTCCGGGCCACCCCCGGGAGGGTGGGGGGAGGGGCGGCGGGATTGACAGTCGGTAATTGGGTAACTGGAGGCGGCTTCTCCGGCCGGGCGGCCCCGCCACCGCGACGCCGGGCCCCTGACGTCACCCGATTCGCCAGGAAATGAACTTTTTAATAATCCGAGGAGGGAGGAAAGCCCTCGGTCCCCTCGGCTCGGGGGGCTCCCGGCCAGGCCCAGCTCCGCGGGCGCGCCCCAGTCACCCTCTCCCAGGCCAGCTCTGGGCAGCGCCGGGGGTGCCGGCACGGGCCAGTGGCCTCCTCCTGCCTCTGCGTCCGGCTGTCCGTTCATCTGTCCGAGGCCCTGGCGCAGGTAAAGACGCGGGGCCGGAGGCGCGGAGCCCCATCTGGCTGGGAACCAGCGCGTCCCGGGCGCTTAGGGACCCTCTTGCCCGGGCGGCCCGCTGCGCCTCCCGCTCCCCTCCACTCCGGGGCGCGCCAGGCCCGCCCGGGCTTCTCGGAACTCCGCTCCGCATGAGAGGAGGCCGGCGCCAGCCGGATAAAGCGCGCCGGAGCCGGGGAGTGGGAGCGCGAGGCCGCGGGCGCCGGGCCTCCACGGCCGGGCCGGGCAGGTGATTGGCCTCAGTGCCTTCCGGTTCGCGTTCCCCGCAACGCGTGCGGTCTGGGCCGGACTCGCTGCCTCTCTGTTCGTCTGTCTCTCCTCCCTGCCTTTAGCTTACGATTCTTCATCAACGCGTAAAATGCGATCGTCAGAGCCTCGAACGTGTTTGGCGTCCCTGGAGCCCAGCGAGAGCTTATCAAAGACACCGCGGCCCCGGGGACAATCCCCGGTGTCGGGCAAGGCTGCCCCGTCAGCCTGAACCCCGGGACCCAGCGCAGGAGGCAGCCAGCCGCTCGCCGGCCGCGGGGCCTTGAACGCCGGAGCCGAGCGGAAGCTTTCCGTGGGGCTGCGATCTGCGTCTTGTCTCGCAGGGACGTGGCCGCTCCGGGCCCTCGGGAAAACAGGTAATTCGCTTTATTTCCCCCAAAGGCGTGGTTCAAATGACCCCCATCCTGGGTGGGCCTGCAGTTTCATCATTCCGAACTCGGCTAAAAGCTCCTCCGGGGCAACCTGAAGCCTCTCCGGGGCAGCATCTGGGCCACCGCAGGAGCGGAGGTGACCATCCTGGCCGGGCCCCCTGCCTGAACAGCAGCCCTGAGCTGCCCGCTGGCCTGGCGCAGAACCGAGCGCGGGCGGGGATTTAATTACCCCGCTCGGCGGCTCAGAAAATCGCGGCGCAGAGGAGCTTAGCAGGGCAGTTAAGCAATGCTTGAGCAGGGGCCTCGGGAGATCCGCACCAGTCTCCCTTCCCGCAATCGGGGCCTAGAGAAAAGGGGAGGAGGGAGCTCCCCCAGGTCTCTTGAGGCCACCCCGGGTTGCCTTCCTCCAAAAGGCAGGCAGGCAGCCGGCCTGTCGGAGGCCTCCACTATGATTTGAGCTCCTGCGTTGGACGCGGGACTGCTGCGTTCTCCCGAGGAACGAACCCGCCTGGGAGAGAAAAGAGGGGCGCCAGGCAGGAGAAGGCCCAGCTGGTCGGTAAAACAACCCCCACTCCAATCATGAGTGTACGTGTGTGCCCGACCAACCAAGGGACACTACCCGGGCATCTTGCCCAGTAGGCAACGGAGACCATCCTATCACCTGTACCCAAACAAACGTGGGGGGAGGATCAGGGTGGCCCCCCCAAATCGGCTGGGATTGCGGGGGCATCCTTGAGCCTGAGAAGAGCAGATTTATTTCAGTTTACAGCCTCGGGATTCCGGGTCTCCGGAACACCTTCAGAGGGACGCGTTCCCTTTTTCATGTTTTTGTTCGTTTCCAAGGGTTGTTGCTTATGCGGGTGCTGCCTTTTGATCACACCGAGAAGCTGTCACTTTCCTTACATAAGAACAAGACTTCAGGAAGCACTGGGGAAGGGCAGCAGAGAAACTGAATTTTCTAACTGCCTTTTTCAAGTGGCCTGAGATTCCCCGAGAAAGCCTGGGTCGTCGGTGCGGCTCAGGATGCTTTCTCCGGGGAGCTGGCAGCGCAGGGATCCCGAGGCCCGGTTCTACCGGGCCTCACCGGCCTGGGCCGTGGCTCTCAGCTGCCCGGTTTTCCCCGTCCTACATAGCCCTCCCCTCCACGCCCTTTGTTTAAACTTCCGTCATCCAAGGTAGCCCCTCTGGAACCATAAGTTTGCCCTCTCTTTGTAACCTAATTCTTCCCACCTTTTCCTATGGGCATCGAATTGGCCCGCAGTGGAGGGGAGATTCAAAGAAACCAGTTTGCTTAGGGGCTGCCTTCCATAGGGATATTTAATTGTCAACCCAGCGACCTCCCAGCCCTACGCTGGCAATGTGCCTTGAGGGGTACTGAAGAGGAAGTGGGGGCCGCTTTAGCCAGAGGGGTTCAGAAGTCCCCAAAGGGCAAGGCCTCAGATCTGCTCAGGCCTGCAGCCATCCCTCCAGAGGGGTTCTGCAATGGAGGGTCCAGGGCTCCAACAACCCCTTCTGCTCGTTGGGGTTCACTTCCAGTCCCCCAAATGTGAAGGCTCCCTCTCCTGTGGCCTCCATGAAGACTCTCCCACCCCTTATTTACGTCTTTTGGGCCTTTTCGAATCGTAAAACCCGGGGCCCACGACCGAGAAGTCTTGGCGCCCTGGGTCGAGGCGCCTGGGAGATCCCGTATCTCCTTATCAGGTTCCACCTCCAACCCGCACAGCCTCCCCCATGGGCCCTGCTGAGACCTGCAGCAATCGGGCAGCGTTTTTCCGTGCTTCACGAACAGCCACGGTTTACTCAGAGCGCCTGGCGGCCCGGCGGCCCGGCGGCCCGGCAGCATGACAACTGGTAAATCCGTTTCGTTAGACGCAATTTGTTTGCAATTTGTCAACCCGGCTGGGAAACGCTCTCCAGACGCCTGGGCAGCCGCCCTGGCCCTACCTGCTTCTCGAATTCTGCCTACTCATAAACGAATCCCATCGCTAGGTGCCCGTGTAGACCCGGAGCTCACCGCCAGATGTTCCCGATCCCCGGGAGACATAGCTTTTTCCAAAACAACGAATTTCCTTCCGTGTTTTCCGGGAAAGGAGCGGCCGCCACTCCCGGGGGCCCTGAACGCCGGATCTTTCCCCTCGCGGTTGGGGCAACCTGGAGTTCAAGCCTGGCTGCCGCCGAAGGATTCTAAATGCCCGGCGTCCAGACAGACCGAGACCGCCGTCTACGCCTCCCGGAGGCAGATCCCGGAGCCCGCGGCGGCCCCATTCTTATTGAAATCCCACTAAACAGATTCCGACTCCGGCTTGGGGCTGGGGGGAGACTTCCAGACCCGGCGCTCTCCCCCACCCGCACCCCAGCCACACAGGATAAAGGGCCGCGGGGCGCGGCGCGCGGGGGCGCACGCAGGAGCGAGCAGGGTTAAGCCGCGCAAAGCCGGCGCACGGGACCAGTCGGCAGGTGCAGCCGCGGCTCGGCTGCCGGGCTTGGGCGCCTCCGCCGCCGTGGCCCGGAGGTGGGGGCGGCCGAGACAAAGACCCCAGCTCGGGGGCCGGGAGGTGGGGCGCTTTGCTAGGCACTGGGAATAACCGGGGCTCGCGGCGTATGTATGGCTGCATCCGAGAAATGGGAAAGCGGGAGGCCGGACGCGGGACTGCTGTCCTCAACTCCGCAAATACTCCCTCAGGATTAGGCCCCTATGACCTGGGGTTCGAGCCGCTGGTAGGACCAGGGCGAACCCCGAAGGCCACATGTCAGGGGCCACTGGGCTAGGCGGACCGCGTTTAGGGGGCCCAAACCTGGGGGCTGGAAGGGCCCTGGCCAGGCGGAGGTGGGGGGACTTACCGAGCGAGGTGCGGCGGGCTGCGCCCCCGGGTGGACGGGGCCGGAGCGGAGCGGGGCGCACAGCGCGGTGCGTGGCTAGGTGGGCCCACAGGACCCGGCGCGGGCTGGCGGCGTTCACCAGCAGGGCCCGGGCGGCGCGCCGAGTGGCCGCATGGTGAGCGGCGGGCCGCTTTTGTTCGCCCGGTGGCCGACGGGGGCCGGCTGGGGTGGGGGCGAAGGCAGCCAGGAGATAGAGGCTTGAGCAGCGAGCCCGGGCGGCGCTGGCCTTGTTACCTCCCTCTCGCTCCCGCTGCCTCTCCCTCCCCTCCCCCGGCCGCAGTGGCCGCTGCTTTTTATTTCGACAGCACTTTGAGGGGGCGGGAGCGCCGCAGGGGGGCAGGGGGTTGCCCAGAGCTCTGCGCCCCGTTTCCCTGGTCCAGCCGCGGGGCGGCAGGCCGAGGGCCGGTGGGCACTCAAGGCGCAACACCCTACTCGCCCATACTCCAGACTACTCCCGCCCTTGCAGGGGCGCACAAATGAGCACCCCTGCTCTCAAGGGTGTATGTTCAGAAAGTCCGGGACGTCTCTTTTTGGAGACTCTCCCCGGGGACCCTCACGAACCGTGGCCACAAGCGCTCACACACGTACACAGACAGCCGCCTGCTCCTCCTCCAACCTTCTTCCAACAGTGCTCACGCAGACACACATCTGTGCACACGCGTTAGCGCACACAGCTGGGGCTGCGTGGACATCCTCAGCCGGGAGATGTGGGTCACATCGGCATGCACACATGCACACACCCAAATGTAGCTTGAGAATCTGGCACGCGCAGCATGCACGCTCGAGCACACACACACACACACACACCCCTCACTTCCAGGCTGATTCGGCTAGATGTAGACACATGGCCTCTCCCTTCCCCATCTATACCCCCATTCGAATTCCCCAACTCCAGAGCAGACCAGAGCATTTCAGGAGTGGGGTGTGAGGCTTCTCCTTGACCCATCCCCAAGGAACCGTCTCACAGGAGGGGGCTAGGGAGTAGAGGGTTTGTCTTTGGAAGGCTAGGCAGAGGAGTTGGGTGTGGGAGTCTTCCGGGCAAGAATGCTTTCGGGTTTGTGAGCTAGGGGAATATAGTCCTTGAACTTCCAAAGTTCCTACCTCAAAATTCAATTCCACAGTGCAGGGGTGGAGGTCTGGTCCCATTCCAGCTGCCCTGGGGGAGTCAAAGTAGCCTGGGGATCTTGGGCCCAAAGAGAAAGTGCTTTGCTTTGGAAGGACTGGGAAAACTAGTGTGTGTCCCAGAGTGTCCAGCCCCCCATCTCTCTGGGCATCTTCTATCTGTGGGTCTTTCTTTGAAGCTGATAGTGACTGTGTTGCATATGTATTTGCTGTGCGCACGCAGGAGAGTGTCTATCCTGAGCGCCCCTGTGTGTCTGTGTGCATTTGTGAGCGCATGGAAAGTCTGCAAAACTGAGTATATTAGTATGCCCATTTCTTCTTGTGGGTCCCTGAGAGTTTGTATATTGAGAGTCTGTGTTTTGTGGGTTCCTGAGAGTTTGTATATTATGTGTGGCTGTTTCGGAGCATGACTCCCGGAGTGCATGTGGGAGAGTGTCTCTGTGGAACTGGGATGTGTGTCCCTGTGGCTGTGGATCTGTGTGATCATTGTGTCCACGAATCATTTGATGGGAAATGAGTATTTCCAAGTGTTTATTTATAAATTGGTGTGTGTCCCTGTGTGGGTCGGTAGCAGTGTGTGTCTGGGTATCCTGTGTCTATGAATTGGGGTGTGTGTGCGTGGTGTGTGTCTGTCTGTCTTTACCAGCACTGGGTATTGGGTGTGTATCATTGTATCTTTGAGCTGATTGTGGACAGTGTAGAGTGTAGCCAAGTGTGTCTGCACATCTGGGTATAGCTGTAGGTATGAACTGATACGTGTTGGGCTGGGTGTTTATGTCTGTTTACCTAGGGTGTGGGTATCTGTGTGTATGAATTATCTTTGAACTATGTGTGTTTCTCTACCCAGTATTACCCTGTGTCTGTTGTCTGGGGAGGAGTGTGTCCCTGGGTGACACACAATATGTGTGTCTTCCCAGATCACCCATCATCCCTAACTGGCAGGGCAGGCGGCCAGTGGAGCTCCGGGGTGCCATTTGCGAGGGCACTTTCTGTCTGTCTGTGGGAGGGGGCGATGAGCTGATAAGGCTTATCTGCCGACGCCAGCGCCATGCTGAATAACCGCTCTAATGAGGTGGCCTTGCTGGGACCACCGGCTCCCAAGGCCCCCAGCCTCACTGGGGAGGGGCATGGGGGAGCCAGTGCTGGGGCACAAGGGCAAATCCCCATGAACCCAGCAGGGCCTGAATGTCTACTGGGCCTTTTCTAGTTCGGTCTTGTTTCTTCAGAGGGGGGTTTGAGGTCTTACACCCCCACCCCACCTGCCATCTCTCTGCTGGGCTGGGCTGGGCTGGCCAGAGCCTGCTGGAGCCTCCCAGCCTCTGGTCTGCAGTCAGGAACACAGCCTTAAGAGGGTAGGGGGTGTGAGGCCCATTGATGCAGGGTGGGGGGGACCCTTGGGTGGGGGTAGATTGAGAGACATGGAAGCCCAGGGATGGCAAGACCCAGAGAGACAGGGAACAGGGATGAAACAGGGAGACCCAAGAACAGATTTTAAAAAGCAACTGCCATAGAGGAACAGAGACACCAGTAGGGGATGGAGGGGTAGTTTGGGGACATGCAGGAACAGACAAAAACAAACAACCAGAAAGTGGCAAAAGAGTCAGAGAGAAGGGAACAAAAGCAGCGAAAGTGTTAACCAGAGACAGACACGGACAAAGAGACAAGGGAGAGATACAGAGAGGAGAGAGAGAGCAAAACAAATAAAAAAGAGAGAGATGGAAGACAGAAGGGAACCTGGACGGGCTCTGAGAGCAGCGGGAGAAGAGGGAGAGCAGGAAGGGCCCCAAATAGACTGAGGGAAGAGTGGGGACGCGGCAGACAGGCTGGGCAGGATGGACAGATGGATGGAGGGACCGCGGCAATGCCGAGCACCGCGCCCGAGACGAGCGCGGGAGGCCGCTCGCCAGGCTGCGGGCCCGGAGGGCGTGAGCGCAGAGCCCGCGGGCCGGGCGGGGCACCGAGGCGCGGGCGGCGGCGGCGGGCAGGGGGGTCCGCGCGGGGCTGCGCCGCTGTCCGGGGTAATTTTTCATCTCGGCCGGCTAATCTTTGTTCCCGGCGAAGATAATGAATAGCCAATCGTTATCTGCCCGGCTCCCGGAGGCTGCCCGAGAATGGGGTTGTACAGGGCTGGGAATTGTTTCCAAAGTGCCGCGGAATAAATGGTGTTCCTTATCTCTGCCTTCCAGATTATCGGAGCCCTTTCAGAGCGCGCACAACAAATGCGCCCGCCATCGAATGCATCATTTACCACCGCAGATCCGCGCGCTGATGGGCAGGCAGATAGCCGTCCGCGGGGGGCACGCCGGGCGCCCCGTGCCCGCGCCGCCTGCCTGCCTGCCTGCCTGCCTGCCGGGGGCACCCGCGTGTGCGCCCCCGGGTGTGCCCGGCATGTTTGGATGGACATTCGCGTGTGCGAGTGGATAGGCACTGAACAAGAAAGGGTATTGGTGTGCATGCGGTTATGTCAAAGAAGAGTGCTACAAGAAAGTGCAGATGTGCAAGCCCACACGCACATGCGTGGTGGGCGTGTGTGCCTGGAGATGGCCCAGCAGAGGCTGTTTGAGGGTGCACAGAGGAAGGGATGTTGCACGTGAGTGTGTAGGTATGCATGTTACTCAGGATGGGTAGACACGTGTGTGAAAGGGTGGGTGTGCAAATCCATGTGTACAGTGTGGTGAATGAGTGTATTGTGAGTGCCTCAATGTATCTGCCCTCGACGAGGCTGTTTAAGTGTGCACACAGGAGGTGGTGTCATCTGCCACTAGGGCGCGTGTGTACGTGTATATTCGGACATGGGTGTGTTACTCTCCTGAGTGTTGTGTGCCTGCAGGTGTCCCACCCTACTCAGTGTTCTGGGTTCATACAGGCCCGTAAGCATGTGCATCCATGCATACCTGTGACTGCCAGGAGTGAGTGCGTGTGCAAGGTGTCGGTGTTCACCCCGGTGTGCGCCTTCAGGGTGCGCGGATCTGCGTGAGGGTGGTTGTGTTGTTGTGTATCCGGCTGCCTGGGAGTGCCCGGGTGTGCTGCGGGGGCCGGGAGGGAGGGGCAGTCGTTGGGGCCTGCGCCTGCGCCTGCAAGTGCCGGCTCCGGACACAGAGCGGGGGAGCTGGGAGCCCTCTCCAGCTTGGGGAAGAGCCAGCCAGCGGGGAGGGAAAGGTGTGTGCGGGTGTGACAGACGCCACAGTAGAAGGAATGGCATGTGCTAGTTGACAGAAAACGGGGTGTGCGGGTGTGTAAGGGAGAGGGGTCGTCCGAGGAGTTTGGGAACACCCAGGGGTCCCAAGCCGCCTCAGAAAGCACGCCCCGCCAGGGGCCCCAGAGCCTCCCCGCTCCGGACCTGAGGAAAGAGAGACCCGAGCCCCGCCGCCTGAGGTCCCCGCGCAGTGAGTGACACGCGCCGCCGACAAAGGCTGTATTTTTCCAGGCTCGAGCCCCGCCCGCGCGCGCGCGATGGTCCCCATGGCGACGCAGATAGCGCCGCAGCCATTTTCCCTATCTCCCCGGAGTCTATTATACCGCGGGATTAGCTCATCTCCAGGCAGGTCAAACCCAAAGTCACACAACCTGCGGCGCGGGCCCCGCCCCCCGCCCGGCCGCCCCTCCCCCGCCGGGGGGTCCGGTCCCGGCCCGGCGACCCCCGAGCGGCGGCCCTTGCGCAGGCGCAGAGCGCCACCTGGCGGCCGCCGGTGTCCCGAGTGGGGTCCCCGGGAGCCGGCAGCCTGAACCCCAGTCACCAGGCAGAAGAGCTGGGGTAGGGGTCCTCTCCTCCCGGAGGTGGACTCTCCAGAAGCAGGGGCTTTGTTTTGTCACCGCTGTGTCCCCAGGCCTGGGCTGACACACAGTAGATGCTCCGTAAGTGTTTCTTGAAAGGATAGATGGATGGCAGGAAATTATAGACCTAGCAAACTGTCAAAGGTCACACAGCTTAGTTGGCAACAAGAAATCATTTCTTAGAATGTATCCACTGAATTTAGGATAACAGCCAGACTCCTCTGGAACCTGTGTAATAGCGTTTGCTGATCACTCAGACCTATTTCCCCCCTTTCTTGATCCAGTCACAGTGGCCTTCCTTCTGTTCTTTGAACAAGCCAGAACATTCCTCCCACCCCGGGGCCTTTGTGTCTGCTCTTCCCTCTACCCAGAGTGTATCCTGCCTCTGCTCAAATGTCACCCCTCGGAGAGCAAAACTGAGCCTTCAGACTTTTCTTTTAGAGTAAGTACTTCCAGGGTAAGCTAGTCTCCTCCCTGTTTGTGCAAGTTGCTGGCTCTCTTGCCCCACTGGAATGCTAGGCTCCCTGGGGAAAGGGAATCTGTCTTGTTCCCCAGCGATAGGCTGGAATCTCCTCTGATAACTGGTCGGCATCAGGCACAACTTTGGGAATGAGTGAATGGGGACAAGAGGAGGCCAGAGCAAGTGGGTCAGACTGTGCCCTGCTATCATGATCATTTCTCCTTATCGTTAGACCATTCCCCCCTACCCTGCCCCTGTGTTGTGCTCACCCTGGCCCCAGGATGCCTGGCTCCACCAACCTGCCGGCGCTGGCAAGTCCAGAGGGACCTGGGACTTAAGGGAAAGAGCACCGTGGAGGCCCCTCTGCAAGGCGCACCTGCGTTGCTAGTGGGGGCAGAGAACACTTCTCACCCTGTGTTCTCAGGGAGCCGTGGCCTCTCTGGGAAGGCCTGGGCCGCCGGGTGAGCCTTCACTCATAATACAAGATAATTATACCCGAGTCGTCATGAGGTGGTGATGATTAATTGCTATGCGTGGGGCATGGACAGTGAAGTAACTAGAACTAGAGAAGGCCACAGCCCGCCTGGGCTTCCAGGTGGGAGTCCAGACAGCCCATCGCCAGGCCAAGCTTCACCCTGCTCCGGTGGGCTTGAGACAAACCCCGTGAAAGGCTTTGCCCAGGGACTCGGAGAATAAGCTCCCTGTTCGCTCAGAAGTGCCCCAATTCCCTCCCAGGAGAGAAGCTGTGGATTAATGCAGGTTCTTGGGCCAGGACTCCCCCCAACATATATACTCACACCCCTTCTGGCTGGGTGACCTTAGGCAAGTCACTTTCCTACTCTGAGCCTCAGGTCTGTTTCTGCAAACCTCCCTCCAGGGTTATGAGAATTACTCATAAGCATGTATTTGAAAGGAGTTTTGTGATCCAGGCTTTGAAAATTGGCAATCCAAGTCTCAGGGACCCATGCAGTGACTAATTGTCACCAACATTTCAAAGTGGGAAATTTCACATAAAGAACTTCATTTCCAGCTTCTCTTGAAAATTTGGAAGATTGGCTACCCTGGGCCCACATTCTTGTATGGTAATGTAATGCCAGAGTTCTGTATCACCAGCCCCCTGTGCACTGGGGTCTTCGCCCACCCACTTCAGGCCCACGGGTCAGGGATGTGTCGCTCATAGAAATAACGTGTGCTGTGGCTATGTTGGTTTTGGCCTCTCTTCTCTGTATCCTTTGCTGGAATTTCCAATATCTTTCTCCCTCCAGGTACTGTAAACCACTTAATAATAAATTAATTAATAAATCCAATCAACACTTTAAAATAATGTGTTTGGCCACACTGCTTTGGACCCTGGGTATACAGCATTGAATAAAACAGCTCTGGTACCTGTCCTCAGGGAACAGTCAGACATAACACAGATTAATACATCATCACAAATCGTGACAGGAACTCTGAGGGGCAAAGAACATATATTTACAGATATTGAATCCAAGCATATTTGCAGAGACCTACTCTGCGTCAGGTCCTGTGCTGAGAGGTGAGGGCATGTAATGAAACCCGATATGGTCACTGTGGGCAGATAACTCACAGGGTGGTGGAGGGGCAGGCACATTAAGAGATTCGGTTAATTCCGGCCTGTGAGAATTAGAAGCACAGGGTGCTTGGGGGAGAGGCACTTATCCTAGTCTGAGAGCATAATATATAAAGAGTGCCTACAAATCAATAAGACAAAAATATAAGAGAAAAAAATAGGCAAAGGGTGTGAACAGAAAATTTACAGAAAAGGAACTAGAAATGGCTCTTAGATTGATGAAAATATGCTCAGTCTCACCAAGAGAAATGAAAATTTAAAACACATTGAAAGATTTGGGAAGAGAGATATGTTCTAAAATTAGACTGTGGTGATGGTTGCAACTCCATAAATTTACTAGAATCTATGAAATGTACATTTAAAATGAATAAACTTCATGGTGTGTAAATTATACCACGTAATGCTGTTTGAAAATAAATCCTAAAACACTTTGAGATACCATTTTATATCTATCCAGTATTAGCCATACCAAAACATTTGATTACATACTATGTTCCTTCGGGGGTGGAGAGGCAGGCTGGTGGGAGTGCCAACAAATGCACTCTTGGGGTGGGATAGGCAATGTGACACTATCATATTTACAAACACATTTATGCTTTGAACCACTAATTCCATTTATGGGGTATAGATATGCCCTTACACTTGTGAAATTTGTAAAGAAATTCACTGTAGCCTTGTACTTTGTGGCAAGTGATTGGAAACAAAAGATGCTCATGCAGAAGAGATGGTAAAAGTATTGTCATACAACCAAAAAGTAGAATGTTATGCAGCTATCATGAAAGAAAAAGAGAGAGAGAGGAAGGAAGAAGTGAGGAAGGGGGGAGGGAGGGAAGATGGAAGGGAGAAAAGAAGGAAGGAAGGAAGGAAGGAAGGAAGGAAGGAAGGAAGGAAGGAAGGAAGGAAGGGTCTCTTTACGTAAGGATATTGAATGATCCCCAAATAGATTTAGTGGAAAAATAAAAGTGCACAGGATTAAGTGTGGTGTGCTACCATTTTATTAAAAACGGGGATAGAAGACATATTTTTTTTGTGTACATATTTATAGACTTTCTCTGGATGGAAAACAAAAGAAACCATGAACAATTTTGGCACGCACAAAAGGATGGAGGTGTGGGTGGCTGGGGCTAGGGAGCAGAGAAGACTTTTCACTGTGCAAGCTTCAGTTACTGTTGAAACTCCACAGATGGATAGAGATTCAGAGATTGAGATAGAGATATATACAGTTACACATACTCACATGTATATCCATACATATCCCATACAAAAAACTAAAGATTAAAAACCAAAATGAAAAAAAAATTTATTAAAAAAATAAAGAGGGAGAAGAACAGAACTTTGCCAAGAAAAGTCGGGACAGAAATTTCCCATCGCTGACCAGAATGTAGAGAAAAAAGAAGTCTCCTGCCCTCTTGGCCAAAATGTAAACTGGAATACGTGTCCTGCAGGGTAATTTTGTTGCACCTAGAAAGTTGAAGAGAGAAATGCCACACGACCCAGCAAGTCCTTTTCTAGGCATATGAGGGATCTCACACATGAATAAAAGAGATGTGGGGCAAGGATATTCATGGGGCATTATTTGTAAAAAAAAAAAATTTTTAATTTAAAAAATTTTAAAAGAAAAGGAAAGAAAAATATTTAAAAGAAACTTTGGATGCAAGCTAATGGCCCATCTTGAGGGTACTAGATAAACAAATAGTGGAAAGTTCTTTGAATGGAATAGAAGCAGTCACATTGTATGGATAGGTGCAAAGCACATAATGTTTCAGTCAAAGAAAGAACTGGCAGAATTTTAAACACGAAACAGTACTGTATGTTGTTTATGGAAATGAAGCATATGAAGTGAAAGTATAGAAACATAAATGGAATTAAATCTTCTGGAAGTTTTAAAAATAAGATCTGGAAGGGAGCAAGCCATGCCATGTTCCTGGACGGGAAAACTTAATGCCACAGAATGCCAATTCCTCCACAGTTTCTGTATCAATTTAATGTAATTCAAATTAAAATATGATTAGGGTGATTTTTTAAAAAACTGGATAAAATGGACCTCAAAGATTGCATGGCAAAATAAATGCCCAAGAATAACCAAGGAAAATTGGAAAAAGAATAACATGGGGTTTTCACCTTATCGAAAATAAGAACATATTATAAAGCTGCTATAATCAAATCGACATGGTGTTGGCATAAGAATAGACAATGGGAAAGAAGAGAGAACCCAGAAATAGATTCCAGTATAAGTAAGAATATAATACTTGGCAAAGGTAATATTTCAAGTCAGTGGGGGGAAGGGTAGATCGTGAAATACTTGGTGCTGGCACAGGTGACTATCTATCTGGAAGAAAATAAAATTGGACCCCTCGTATATCTAAATAAATTCCAGATGGATTACAAATTTTAATGTGAAAAATAAATGACTTGCGAAGAAATTCCCGGAGGTGACACTTGAGGGGGACTCCCCCAGATGCCTAAGCCCTTTCACCTGAAGCTGGGGGAGCAGAGGGTGAAAGGGCTCAAGATGGCCAGGGGGAGGGGGAGGCACGGGTGTATGGGAAGCCTCCCCAAAACCTGGTCACATCCATTACCATCTTCAGAATTGTTTGCCACATCTCTACCTCTGTGCTATTTCGTTAATCTTTTTACTTTATTTTTTTAAGACGGTATTTATTTATTTGAGAGAGAGAAAGAGCACAGGCGGGGGGTGGGGGGGAGGGTGGCAGAAGGAGAAGCAAATTCCCCACTGAGCAGGGAGCCCAATGCTGGGCTCGATCCCTGGACTCCGGAATCATGACCCGAGCCAAAGGCAGACGCTTAACTGACTGAGCCACCAGGCGCCCCAATCTTTTTACTTTAATTCAATTCCTATCTTTATAAACCAAATTGTTTCTAAAAGGTAAATTTGTATTACTGCCAAAATCATGGGTTCAGTGAGCTCATTATGTATTTTTTGAATCACGTGGAAATAAATAGGTTGACTATTAAGATTTAAAAAAAAAAGTCTGGAATTACCCTGGTAGGATGGGTTAAATTTGCATTTTGGAAATCACTCTGCCACCTTGTGGGCAGGAGGGACTGACTGGAGGGGGTAAGATGGGGAAGTGGCCAGAGCAACCATCCCTAGAAGATAGTGAGGTCTAAGCCAGGGTCGGCCACACCCTCCCCTCTCCGTCTCCCACACCCACTTTCAGTGTGTCATTCCCAAATCTGACCACCTCCCGGCATCAACACAGCTACTGCCCCGCCATCATTTCAGATTACTGGACTAAATTCCTCAGTGGAAGTCCCCCAGTTTCCCCCTGTCCATTCAGAACACAGGAGCCAGAGGGATCCTGTGAAAATGTAAGGCAGACCCTGTCCCTGCTCCACCCCACACCCTCTCAGGGCTCCTGCCTCGCTCAGAGGAACCCACGCCATTTGTTCCCTCTTTGTCTCTCTCATCTCCTTCCCTTTGCTTGCTCAACTCCAGCCCAACTGGCTTCCTTGCTGTTTCTCAAACGTATCTGGCACATGTCCACCCCAGGACATTTGCACTTGTTGTTGCCTGTGCCCAGATATCCACATGGCTTCTTCCCTTCCTTCAGGTCTCTGCCCAAATGCTGCCTTCCCCGAGAGGCCTTTCTGGTGAAGACCAAGCCAGCTGTGGGTGACAGCCAGGGTACAGATAGGTCCTAGAGGCCCTGCAAGCTCTGTGCAGCATCTGGGCAGATAGGCATCCCTAGAGCCTGGGGTTAGAGCCACGCCTCCCCCAGATGCCTAAGCCCTTTCACCTGAAGCCAGATATATCCCTGGCCTCTCAATTACATGAGCCCTCTCATTTTCTTCCTTTAGCCAGTCTGAGATGGGTTTTTTTGTCTCTTACAACTAAAGAGTCCTAGTAACCTGAGTTGTGATAGATGAGAGATGACCAAAAATTCTCTGTTACTGAGAGACACGTCCCCTTCCCTTGAGTCTGGGTGGTCTCTGTGACTACTTGACAAGAGAAGATGGTGAAAGGGACACTACGTTTCCAGGTCCAGAGCTTTGATTATTAGCTTCCACCCCCTGCCTCTTGAAACCCTCTCCATGGGAGTCCTGAGCTGCCATGTAGAAAGTCCAGCTACCCTGAGGTCACCAGGCCACCATGAAGCCGGAGCCAACCAGGTGGAGAGACTGTGTGCGGAGAATGAGTCGCCCGGTGTTTGAGCCGTCCCAGCTGAAGCTCTGCCTGGGTAGTTTTTTTTAGCGCAGCAATAGATAAATGGAACAATAGTTATCTGCCGCATACACTTACTAGATGGAGAAGCAAGACAGACAGACGAGGCTGCTGACACACATCAGATTGGCTCGTTTCCTTGGGAATCCTTATGCTCGTCAGGGCGGGTCCCAGATGCCCAGCAGAAAGAGTCCTGGCAGCAGATGGCAATACTAAAAAAGATGCTTGTCATGGGCAAGTTTCTCTGTGGCACCAAAGGATATTGAAATGTCCACAATGGAAGTAACAACACACCTGAAGCAGCCCAATCCAACAATCCTCAGGGGAGGGAGGAGAAAGGAATCATGCTATAGCCACACAGTGGAGTCCCGACGGCCGTGAACATAGAGGACAACATCATCATCAACGTGACGAGCCTCACCAAGGACACTGCGAGAGAGAAGGAGGTCACGGAAGAGCACACATGTAGACTCCATGTAAACAGTGTTTGAAAACAGGGAAAGCACTTTTGGACAGTCTATGCTTTTGCACATATGTTTGTGCGCAGGACTGTGAATATAAAACTGGGGAATGCGGCCCTTTGCGGATGACCAAAGGGATCTTCCCAGAGTGGTGTTTTTGCCCCCTGGGCAGGTCGCAGCAGGTTCACGGGTCCTGCGCCCGCATGAAATGCCCTCGTGGCCAGGAGCTGCGAGGCTCAGAGGATGAAGCAGCGGCCGTCTGACACCGAGCTCCATAAATAGTAGCTATTATTACTGCCATTAGTAGATGGCCTTCATCTTACAGGTGGACAGAGCTGCGGGGAGGGAAGCAGAATGCACAGAGACTGGCAGCTCGTGGGTAACAAAGCTGGGAGTGATCCAGGCCTTCTGGCTCTTTCCACCCCTCAAAGTTGCAACTTAATAATCTATGCGTTTCAAGTTGGCCCAGGGCTTCTGGGATAATTGTCCTCTCAGACAAGAGAGAAACATGAGGAAGATCATCCCCTTCTCCCAGTTATGGGCTGCATTGCGTCCCCCCTAAATTCATATATTGAAGTCTTAACCCCCAGGGACTCAGACGTGACTGTATTTGGAGACAGGGCCTTTGAAGAGGTGATTGAGGTGAAATGAGGCCATGAGTGCTCCCTAATCCATTCTGATGGTGTGCTTATAACAAGAAGAGATTAGGACCCAGACACGCACAGAGGGATGACCACGTGAGGACACAGGGAGAAGGCAGCCATCTGCACACCACGGAGAGAGGCCTCAATGACATCTGCCCTGCCGACACCTTGATATTGGACTTCGGGCCTCCAGAACAGTGAGAACAGTGAGAAAATAAATGTCTGTTGTTTAAGCCGGCCGGTCTGTGGTCCTTGTTACAGCAGCCCTAGAAAACAAATACACGCTCTTTGAACAAACTCATGTGAGGACATGACGTGTGGGCGTGTGGCAGCTGCCTGGGGGACACATGCCGATCAGAAAGACAGGAAGAGCCTGGGTCCCCCGATGACATCACGAAGCTGCTGCACTGTGCCTGGAACTCCCACCTCAGACTCCTTGTTCTCTGAGGAAATTGAAGGTCTGTGTTGCCTGAGCCACTGCTAGTTGCCTTAAAAGCATCCTGAGCAGCCCGGATCCCCGCTTGTGTGGCGCACAGATGGCCAGCCGCAGAACCCCTTCGCACGGAGGCTCTCGCCCTTCTCACAGATTTCTCTCCTGGGGAAGTCAAGCTGAGTTCAAATATCATCTCCTAGGGGCGCCTGGGTGGCTCAGTCGTTAAGCATCTGCCTTCAGCTCAGGTCATGATCCCAGGGTCCTGGGACCAAGCCCCGCATCGGGCTCCCTGTTCGGCGGGAAGCCTGCTTCTCCCTCTCCCACTCCCCCTTCTTGTGTTCCCTCTCTCGCTGTGTCTCTCTCTGTCAAATAAATAAATAAAATTCTTTAAAAATAAAATAAAATAAATAAAAAGATTTAAAAAAGAGTATATGGGAAATTATATTAAAGTTAAGAGTTATCCAGCATGAAAAATATCTCTTCTATAAAAATAGCCCCCCCAATCTTTCTCCCCCAGCACAACCTCTCACCACATATGGGATATCCTGGGCCCATGCCTCTGGTTCTTATCTGTCTGCTCCACTTAACATCCACCACTCAAAGACCATATATTTCCACAGATGTATATCCTTAAGCACACACTTTAGGTGTTCACTGGATTGTATATGTTTAAGAAGAAAGGGAATTCATTGGTTTGCAGAACTGAAAATCCCAAGGTGGAATGCTTTGGGTGGCTTGAATCAGGACACCGATGACATCCTTATTTCCACACAGGCTCCTCTTGCTTCCACGGTGGGTCCCTTCCCAGACGGGCTCCATCCTCATGGCTGCAAGATGGCTAAAAGATGGCTGCAGCATCTCCAGCCCCTACATCCTTTCATGCCCAAACCCAGTGGGGAGAACATGGGATCTCTTTCCAGAAGCTTCTGAAAATTCTCATTAACTTTAATTAATGAAACTGAAAGGGACTTCTGTGGCCAGTAGGACAAAGTGGCCAGACTGACCCAGCCTGAGCCAGGAACCCACCCTCAGCAACTGACTGGGGGCCTGGCAGTGACCCTAGAGGAAGATCAAGATATGGCTTCAGAAGAACGGGAATGGATGTTTCATGGCAAAAAAACACAGAAGTCCACTCAGCTCACATCTTGATGATCCAACATCCATAAACATCCTTCACTCCATGCTCATTCCTGAGGGAAGTGTAGTAGGCAGAATTACGGCCCCTAAAGATGCCCACCTTAATCTCTGGAAACTGAATTTGTCCCTCACATAGCTAACGGGGCTTTGTAGATGTAGTTAGAGTTACTAATCCATTGACCTTAAAGTAGGGAAATGATTCTAGCTTATCCTGGTGGGCTCAGTGTAATCACGTGAGCCCTTAAAAGCAGAGAGTGTTCTCTAGCAGGTGGCCAAAGAAGAAAGCCAAAGAGGAGGTTAGAGTGGGGTAGGCAAGGGGAAGACAGATGCAAAGCAAGCGGAGGGTCCAAAGCATGATTACAGAGAAATATTGGCAAAGAAGTGCGGACCCCAGTCTTAGAACAAATAACTGAATTCTGCCAAAAACCTCAGCAAGCAAGGGGGCTCTTCCTCCAGAGCCTTGGGAAAAGAATCCAGTCTGCTGACACCTTGACCAGCTCTGGGAGACGCTCATCAAAAAACCCAGCGGAGGCACACTCTGCCTGGACCTTTGACCCACAGAAACTGTGAGACACTGCAGGGAGGCTCTTTTAAGCCTCTTGGTTTGTGGTAGACTGTGATAGCTGCAATGGAAAGGTATACTGGAAGGAACACACTGTCTCTTCCGGTCACACATCCAGCCCCAGGACCAGGATTCCAGTGACCCCGGGTTGAGATCTTAACTCCCCCCGCAACCCCCACATGACTTGTGCAGAGAGGAAAGGAGAAGTATCAACTCCCACGTGGGAAAGGGGAGAGTACATGACCACCGCAGTGGGCACCAGCTCATAGCACAAGTCAGAATACTGGAAACTGTTAGACACGGAGTTGCCAGATGACCCAGCCGTGCAACTCCAAGGTATGTACCCGAGGCGCTGACGCTCGTGCACCGACGTTCAAAGCAGCATTGTTCACGACGGCCAAAAGGTAGAAACAACCCAAATGCCAATCAGCTGGTGAACAGATAAACTAGCCTATCCCCAACAAAGGAATATTATTTGGCCGTAAAAAAGAATGAAATACTGATTCATGCTCCAACATGGAAAAGCAGATTAGCAGTAAGTGGGTATACCAGGGTTTTTAGTATATTCACAGAGTTAGAGAGCCATGATCACAATCTAAGTTGAGAAGATTTTAATAACTCCCCCAAAGAAACCCATCAGCAGTCACTCTCCATCTGTCCCTCCCCCCAGCTCTGGCAACCACGAATCTGCTTTCTGTCTCTCTTATGAACATGTCATATAAATGCAACCATACACTCTGGTCTTTTGTGACTGGCGTCTTTCACTGGGCATGATGTTAGCAAGGTCATTCATGTGTAGCGTGCATCACGACGCCTTTGCCAGCTGCTTGGGCAGCAAGTTCAGTTGCCCCAGTTCTGCTCTCTGAGAGGGATTTCCTGCCCATCCTTCTCTGTGGCCGCGTCTGAGATGGGCACTGGGGCTCTCATCTCTTTAGTAGCCAGTTCCTGATGGTGCGGATTCCAGTTGTTGGAGATTGCTTAGACTCTGATAATATCACACAGTCTTGTGCTGTTTGTTTTTGTTTGTTTTTGCCAGACTTGGAGTTTTTTCTGGCAGTGCAACCCCATCAAAAACGTATCAGGTTTCCCCTCTCTTTATTTCTTTACAAAAACATATTGTAAAGGATGTCAGGCACACAAAAGATTAAACAGAAAAATATAAAAAATGCACCCAATACCCGGATCAAGCATTAAAACAGCACCAATATAGTTGAAGCACAGGAATTCACTACATACTTGAAAAAGTACAGCTTTTTTTGGTAATGTTGTGGTAGGGAGAGATTCTCTAGGCATTGACCAGAAAGCAGGAAATATAAAGAAAAGGACTGATCCATTGAACTACATAAAAAGTTCCAACTTCTCTATAGTGAAAGATACTACACACAGACTTAGGGGACAATAGACTGAGAGGGTATTTGCAATGCTTATAATGAAGCAACTGTCAATATCTATAATATGCAAGGTGTTCCTAAAAATCAATAAGGAAAAGCCAAACAACCCAACAGAAAAATAGGCAATTCACACAAGAAGAAATATAATGGTCAATAAACATATGAAAGGAAAGCATGCCCTCATCTATAATCAAATAAATGATAATTAAAAACAACAATGAGGTACCATTGTTCATTTAGCAGATGGGCCACACACAAAAAATTATACAAGTAACAAGAGTGATAACATCCATTGATAGCAAGCCTATCAGAAAGCAAGCCCCCTCCTTCACTATTGGTGGGAATATAAACTGATGCAACTTTTAGCAAAAGAGCAATTAGCTAGGATCTATCTAAACTTAAAGTGTGTTTACCCACAATCACACAGTGATATTTTATGCAAAATAGTAGCACATGAGAAAATAAATGTACAAACATCGTTAGCAAAAGTATCGACGTGCTGATAGGGAACATTGTCCGCTGTTTATTTCAAGTAGAGAAAAACAAGTTATAGAATAATAGATATAATCCCGTTACTATTTTTTTTAAACCCTATATGATAATGTGTGCTTGTATTCCTTAGGGTTGTTTATAAGCAGCATCATTTGAATTATAATAACAGACATATTTCTTTCATAATCCAAAAAAATAAGGACTCTTAACAACCTAAAAAAGAATGTGTAATGAGTACGTAATTTAAAAATAATAAAATGAAACGATGTTTATTTTATTATTTTTCTTTTGTAGATGGTACATTTTGTGTCCTATTTAAGAAATCTTTGCCTAACCCAGAGTCACACAGATTTTTTTCCCTATGTTTTCTTCTAGACTTTTAAGAGTTTTAGCTCTTACACTTAGATCTATGATCCCTTTGAGTTAATTTTTCAGTACAGCGAAGTTCCCTTTTCCCATAAAGATATTCAATTGTTTAAGCACTAAAACTTTGTTACTACATGTTTAAAAAGCAGGATTTTCCCCACTGAATTACTTTGGTAATTACCTTTGTAAAAAAATCAATTGACCGTAAAAGTGTAGATCTATTTTGGGACTCTTTCATTGATCATTTCATTGGTTTATGCTTACATCAATAAAACACTGTCTTGATTGCTATAGCTTTATAGAAAGTCTTGAAATCAGACTGTGCAAATCTTCTGACCCTGTTCCTCTTTTTCAAGAGCTCAGAGTTGTGAGTTCAAGCCCCACGTTGGGCTCCACACTTGGCGTAGAGCCTACAAAAAAAAAAAAGAAAAAGAAATATGTGGATTTTTGTATATTGATTTTTATCCTGAAAACTTGCTTTTTTTTTTTTAAAGATTTTATTTATTTATTCAACAGAGAGAGACACAGCGAGAGAGGGCACACAAGCAGGGGGAGTAGGAGAGGGAGAAGCAGGCTTCCCCACAGAGGAGGGAGCCCTATGCGGGGCTCGATCCCAGGACCCTGGGATCATGACCTGAGCGGAAGGCAGACGCTTAACGACTGAGCCACCCAGGCGCCCCGAAAACTTGCTTTTATTCACTTGTTAGTTCTAGTAGCTTTTCAAAAAATTATTATTCCTTACGGTTTTCTGTGTACACAATTATGCTTTTGCACATAAAGACAATTTCACACCTTTCTTTTCTGTGTGCCGTTTATTCCTTTTCCTTACCTATTACACTGGCTAAGACCTTTAGTATAAATGTTGACTAAAAGCTGTGATAGCAAACATCTGTATCCTGTTCCTAATCTTAGCATTGAGTGTTTCACATATGAGTATGATGTTAACTAAGTTTTTTCCCTGATGTCCTTCATCAAGCTAAAGAAGTTCCCTTCTGTTCCTAGTTTGCTGAGAATTTTTGTTGTGAATCAGTGCTAAACTTTGTCAAATGCTTTATTTGTATCTTTCAAAATAATCATATGGTTTTCCCCTCTTATTCTACTAATATAGAAGATTACATGAATTGATATTGGATATGAAAATTACCTTTGCATTCCTGGGATAAGCCCCACATGGTAATGATATATTATCCTTTTTATATGTCACCATATTCAATTTGTTAAAATTTTGTTAAAAACTTCTGCATCTAGGGCGCCTGGGTGGTTCAGTTGGTTAGGCGACTTCCTTCGGCTCAGGTCATGATCCTGGAGTCCCGGGATCGAGTCCCGCATCGGGCTCCCTGCTCAGCAGGGATTCTGCTTCTGCCTCTGACCCTCCCCCCTCTCATGCTCTCTCTATCTCATTCTCTCTCTCAAATAAATAAATAAAATCTTTAAAAAAAAAAAAAACTTCTGCATCTATGTTCATGAGGGATTTTGGTCCATACTTCTCTTTTCTTGAGATGTTTTGTCTGTTTTGGGCATCAGGTTAATATTTGCCTCATGAAATTATTTGAGAAGTGTTCTCCCATCTTCTGTTTTCTAAAGTAGTTTGTGTAGGATTTATGTTACTTTTTCCCTAAATGTTTTCTTGGTAGGAAGGTTTTAAATGATAATTTCCATTTCTTTAATTTATATAGAGCTATTCCAAATTTCTCTTTCTTCTTGGATCGAGTTTTGGTAATTTGTTTCTTTCAAAGAAATTGTTCCTTTTTTCTTTTTTTTTTTTTTAAGATTTTATTTATTTATTTGACAGAGAGAGAGAGACACAGTGAGAGAGGAAACACAAGCAGGGGGAGCGGGAGAGGGAGAAGCAGGCTTCCCACGGAGCAGGGAGCCCGATGCGGGGCTCAATCCCAAGACCCTGGGATCGTGACCTGAGCCAAAGGCAGACGCTTAACAGACTGAGCAACCAGGCGCCCCTTCTTTTCCTCTGTCAGTATCTGTAGTGATGCCTCTTCTTTCATTCCTGATATTGGAAATTTGTATCCTTCCTCTTTTTCTCTTGATCAAGCTAGTCATAGGCTTACCAATTTTATTGATCTTTTTAAAGAACCAGATTTTGGTTTTCATTGATTTATTGTGTTTCTATTTTTCACCTCATCGATTTCTGCTCTTTTTTATTTCCTTTTTTCAACATTTTGGGTTTAATTTATTCTTTTTCTAATTTCTTAAGATTGGAATTTCGATCAAGCCCCAGATTAGAAAAATCTATACCTGATAAGGATTTGTATTCAGAATTTATTTTTTAAAGAAAACTCCTACAACTCAATAATAACAAATTATCTGATTATTTTTAAGTGGACAAAGAATTTGAACAGTCACTTCAGAAAATGGTCAATAAGAACATGACAAGATGCTCAAAATAAAAATATTTAAATATTTTTAATATTTTAATACTTTAAAATATAAAAATATTTTTGTATAAACATAAAAATTTTATAAAATTGAAAATATTTAGTGGGTATAAAAATATACCTACTAGAAGGAAAAATAAAATAACATGAAAACAGGGAGGCAAATCATAAGAGATTCTTAACTATAGGAAAAAAACTGGGGGCGCCTGGGTGGCTCAGTCGGTTGAGCGTCTGCCTTCGGCTCAGGTCATGATCCCAGGGTCTTGGGATTGAGCCCCGCATCGGGCTCCCTGCTCCGCGGGAAGCCTGCTTCTCCCTCTCCTGCTCCCCTTGCTCGTGTTCCCTCTCTTGCTGTGTCTCTCTCTCTCTCAAATAAATAAATAAAATTAAAAAAAAAAAAAGAAACAAACTGAGGTTTGCTGGGGTAATGGGGTAACTGGGTGATGGGCATTAAGGAGGGCACTTGAAGTAATGAGCACTGGGTGTTGTATGCAACTGATGAATCACTAAATTCTACCTCTGAAACTAATAATATCGTATACTAAGCAGTGTATGTTAAATTGAATTTAAATAAAAAATTTTAAAAATATACCCACTAAAATAACTAAAGTTAAAAAGACTGACAATACCAAGTCTTGAAGATAATATAGAGCAACTAGAATTTTCACACATTGCTGGTGGGGATGCAAAATGGTTTGGTCACTTTGGGAAACAATACAGTAGTATTTTATAAAGCTAACCATACATTAACTATGTTACTCAGCAATCCTACTAGGTATATACACAAGAGAAATAAAAATGTATGTCCACATAAAGACTTTCATGTAAATGTTCATTATCCATAATAGTCCCAAACTGAAAACAATCCATATGTTCATCATCTGGGGAATAGATAAACAAATTGTGGTATATCCATACTATGGAATATCAGCAATAAAAAGAGTGAAATATTAATTTACACAATGATATAAATGAATTTTATTTTTTCGATAACTCAGCGCATTTATTTGTAAGCAAATTAATCAACTGAATTGTGAACAATTGAATAACTATTAGATTTTCTTCTTACACTCTTATTTACTCAGTGCTAAGTAGAACCCCTTACACTCTTATTTACTCAGTGCTAAGAAGAAACAAAAGTTACACCACATTAAATTTTTTATTTATCAAAAGTAGGCCATTTGGGAAACCATCATTTTTACTAATGAATGAATATTGAAAAACTCACTTATATTTTTTTCTCAATGTTAATCAAGAACATTTATATTTTAAAAACTAGAATGTTTTCCAAATTGGCTTAATAACGATGCTTAACTGGAGTTGTGTCTACACTTGGATGAAAAGTATTCAGATATAGTTTGAACTTCTATGACTATTCAGAAAAGTAATAATAATATAAAATAAGTATACTTAAAGGTGATTTTATTAATGGAAAATTCTCTCTTTGAGTTAAACTGACATAAATGAATTTTAAAAACATGCTACGTATGCGGTGATAGAAAGCAGATCAGTGGTTCCTTGGGTTGGAGAAGGGATGCACTGCAGATGAACACAAGGATAATGCTTAGGGTGATGGAGTTGTTCTAGATCTCCAGTATGGTGGATAACATAACTATTCAATTACCAAAATTCATCAAACAGTACATCTAAAATGAAAGAAATTTATTGTATGTAAATATACCTCAATAAAGTTATTTTTTAAACTTAAAAAAATTTTTAAACCTAATAAAAGAATTTTCCTTCTTTTTCTTCTTCTTCTTTTTTTAAATCTTTTTAGTTCACCTTAAGGTGAAATATGTTTTTCTCACTTTTCTCCTAGGAGAAAAGTTGGTCAACCAGAGAATCTAAATATATGCTTTCGTCCTCTAACTGTTGAATGGATAAACACACCGCTATAAGCATACAATGGATTATTACTGGGCATTTGTGGTCGGCAGAATAATGGAATAATGGTCCCCACACAGATGTCCATATCCTAATCCCCAGAACCTGTGAATGTGTTACCTTACAGGGCAAAATGGGCTTCACAGATGTGATTAAGTTAAGGATCTTGAGATGAGAGGATTATCCTGGATTATCTGGATGTGCCCAATGTAATCACAAGAGGGAGGCAGGAGGGGTCAGTCAGAGGAGAAAGCTGTGTGATGTTGGAAGCAGTGACTGGAATGTAGATAGAGGAAGAGGTTATGAGCCAAGGAATATAGGTGACTACTAGAAGAAAAGTCCAAGAAGTGGATTCTCCCCTCAGAGCCTCCAGAAGTAACCAGCCTGCCAACACCTTGATTTTAGGACTTACAAACTTCAGGACTTTAAGATAATAAATTTGTGTTATTTTAAACCTCTGTGTCAATTTGTTACAGAAGCAAGAGGAAACACACAATAAAAAGGAATAAACTACTGACACACACAACCACATGGATGGATCTCAATTATGCTGGATGAAAGAAGCTAGACTCTTGGTGGGGATGTGGAGAAATAGGAACCCTTAGGGTGCCTGGCTGGCTCAGCCGGTGGAGCATGCAACTTTTGACCTCGGGGTTGTGAGTTTGGGCCCCTCGGTGGATATAGAGATTATTTAAAAATAAAATATATTTTAAAAAAAGAAATAGGGACCTTCTTACACTGTTGGTGGGAATGAAATTGGTGCAGCCACTCTGGCAAACAGTATGGAGGTTCCTCAAAAAATTAAAAACAGAATCACCATATGACCTAGTAATTCCACTGCTGGGTGTTTATCCAAAGAAGACGAAAACACTAATTCAAAAAGATGTATGCAATTCTATGTTTATAGCAGCATTATTTACAATAGCCAAGATATGGAAGCCGCCCAGGTGTCCATCGATCAATAAATGGATAAAGAAGATGTAGTGTGTGTGTGTGTGTGTGTGTGTGTGTGTGTGTGTGTGTGTAATGGAATACTACTCAGCCATAAAAAAGAATGAAATCTTGCCATTTGTAACAATGTGGATGGAACTAGAGAGTATTATGCTACATGAAATCCATCAGTCAGAGAAAGACATGATTTCATTCATATGTGGAATTTAAGAAATAAAACAATTGAGCAAAAGGGAAAAAAATAAGAGAGAGAGGCAAACCAAGAAATAGACTCTTAACCATAGAGAACAAACTGATGGTTACCAAAGTGGAGGTGGGTGGGGGGTGAAATAGGTGATGGGAATTAAGAGGTGCACTTGTGATGAGCACCAGGTGTTGTATGTAAGTGTGGAATCACTATATTGTACAACCGAAACTAATGTTACTCTGTATGTTAACTAACTGGAATTTAAATAAATAAATAAGAATAATAACAATAAAGAAGCTAGACTCAAAGGTCATATACTGTGTGATTCCATTTATATGACATCCTGGCAAAACTACAGGGACAGAGACAAGATTAGCATACCCCAGTCCAGATCAGCAGAGCCACCCAGTTGCCCCTACCGACTTGTGAGCAATAATAAATAGTTGTCATTTGAGGCCATTAAGTCTTAGGGTGGTTTCTTACCCAGCGGAAGCTAGCTGATTCAGCAGTGGGGGGTGGGGGGAGACCTGGGATGAGATCGGGGGCTCAGCGTTGACCCCGATCTTGTCCCAAGATTGCAACAGCAGAGAGTGACTGAGGCTCGGGGTCGGCCCTAGGGATCAGTCTGTTTCTCCTTCCCTTAGCGAAGGCTGCTAGAGCCCACGCTACCAGAGTCCCCGGCCTCTGCATACTTGGACAGCACCCCATCTCTGATATACCTGTGGTTCCCTGGCCAGTCCTACTTCCTGAGAGCCTGCCTTTCCCACCATGGACCTTCTTCTGCACCTTAGGCTTCCCTTGTGCCTGGGACACCTGCTGGTCCCGGGGCAGCACGGGCCTGGGCCAGGTTACTGTGTGTTACTTCTTGCCAGCACACAGCTCTGTACTGTGCAGCACCAGAGGCCACGCATCTCTCAGAAGCCTCCATGGCTAGGGGAGCCGCCTCCACCTGTCTGCCCTCCAGGAGGACAGCCTCCCATGAAACAGAGTTAGCAGGCCCCTGATGGGACAAAGGTTTGCAGGGCTGAGAAGCAGGCAGTTCTGGGGAAGCCCTCAGGCTGAGCCCACAGCAGCTGGGTGTGGGGGGCACAATGGGCTCTTCGGCCAGAATTTAAGAGCTGACCTTCATTAACTGCTTACTATTCCAGGTATCTTACCTCTGTTTTCTCATTTAATTCCTACAACACTCTATAAGTCAGATACTATTTGATGCAAAGTTTACGGATGGGGAAAATGTGGCAAAGACAGGCTAAGAAACCGATCTGATAATATCACAGAGCTCTTAAGAGAAGAAAGTCTTGCTGCAGAGCTGGTCCTCCCAACCATGGTGCCACCTGCCCCAAGCCCCCACATCTTAAAATCTGACATACTTCCTACTCCAGCACAGCCATCATTCCCCACGTAACGAGATAGAGGAAGGCAGCCAGCGCCAAGGTTAACTCCAGGACCAGCAAGTGGCTAAGAGAAGCATGTGGAAGAGTGTTGAGGATAGACCCCAGAGCCAGCACCCTTTGGTTCAAGTCTGTCATTGACATACTGTGAGACCTTAGCCAAGATGTTTCACCAACCCGTGCCTCGGTTTCCCCATCTGTGATGGTGGTTTGACATACCAACTTGGCAAAGCTGCAGTCTCGGTTATTCAATCAAATGCAAATCTAGGTGTTTCTACGGAGGTGTTTCAGAGATGGGATTAAAATGGTCCATAACGGGTTGACTTTTAAGTAAAGGAGGTTATCCTCGATAATCGGGGGGGGGGGGCGGGGGGCCTGATTCAATCTGTTGAGAGATCTTGAGAGCAGAACAAAGGCTTTCTAAAAGTTCCACCTGTGCATAGCGGCTGCTTTTCCGGCCTGTCCTTCCTGACCACCTGCCCCAAGGATCTGGGACTTGCCCAGCCAGCCCCAACATCACATAAGCCAGTCCCTTGCAACAAATCTCTTACTGAAGATCTCCCACTGGTTTTTCTCTGGCTGAACCATGGCTCATGGACCATGGGTACTACCTTCTTCACAGGACAGTGGTGAAGAGTAAATGAGTTGATATAAATAAAGTGTCTAAAATTATGCCTGCCTGGTTTAAAGTGAGCTCTAGGAAACCGTTCATAGTACAAAGAGGCTACAGAGCATACATTTTATGATGACTTTGGTGCCCAGGTCAGACCTTGCCCGACTCTGCTTCTGCTCAGAGGGTGAAGCAAAGGGCTCTGTTTGTCCCACTCAGATGCCACAGCAGGCTGGCTCCAGTGGGATGTAGAACACAGACCCTAAGCTGGGGGCAAGCGCTCATGCCTGTTAGCACCTGTCAGTCCCCATCCTACCAGATAAAGTGAGCTGATGAGTTTCCAACTGGATGGGGCTCCTGGGCTGCCTTGTGACTCTGCAGCTGAGATAGTGACAAAGCCAGGGTCTCACTATCCTTCAGATGCACCTGCTCCCTGCTGCTCACCTGAGCTACATGGGCTGTTTATAGAGCCCCCTCCACCCCGTGCATCGTATCTAAGCTCACATGTCACTGCTTCAGCCAGACTTGCCTTCCCTTCCTTCCTCAAATAACAGGCCCCCGGCAGCGACATCTAGCAAACTCTGTTTAAACTATCGCTGTGAAAAATTTCAAACACACGCAAGAGTAGAGATAAGATAATGACTCCAGCCCACAGTAGACAAAATAATGCCCCACCCCACCTCCAAGATGTCCACACCCTAATTCCAGACCCTGGGGGATATGCTACTTTACCCAGCAAAAGGGGCTGTACAGATGTGATTAAGGTTAAGGATCTTGAGATGGGAGTCTATCCTGGTTTACCCAGACGGGTCCAATCCGATCACAGAAATCCTTAAAAGCAGAGAGGCTTGTCTGGCTATAGTTAGAGAAAGAGAGGTCACAGTAGGGTTGCAGATGCAACGTTGCTGGCTTTGGAAGAAGGGGCCACAAGCCCAGGAATGCAGGCAGCCTCTAGAAGCTGGAAAAGACAAGGAAATGATTCTGTCCCAGAACCTCCATAAAGAACACAACCCCGCTGACACCCTGGTTTTAGCTCAATGAGACCTGTCAGATTTCTAACCTATGGAACTACGAGATAATAAGTCTGTGGTGTTTTAAGTCACTGGATTTGTGGATCTGTGGATCTGTTACAGCAACAATAGAAAAGTAATTTCCCCTCTCTACCCTTCCCCCAGCCTCGACAATGATCAACAAACAGCCAGCCTGAACACCTCACCCCACACACTCTCTCCCCTGGGTTATTTTGAAGCAAATCCCAGACATCACATCATCTTTATTCACTGGAAATATTTCAGTGTGTATTTATAAAAAGATAAGGGCTTTTAAAACCTTACCATAATAAAGTTATCACACTTTAAAAAACCAACAGTAATTACTTAATAATATGAAATATCTAGGCACAGGTGTCCCTGATTGTCTCATAATTCTTATTTTACACTTTATTTGTTTGAATAAGGACCCAGATAAGATCTGTCTATTGCAGTGGATTGATATATTTTTCTGATTTCTTTCTACCTGTGATGCTTCTTTTTTGTTCCTTGTAATTTACTTGTTGCATTTTGCTAATTTGGATCCCTGTTGGTGTCTTTTACCATGTTCCTCTCTCTATTTCCTGTTAGATCCTGATGAGATTCAGGTTTGATTTTGGGGGGCAAAATTCTTTCATAGATGGTGACGTCTACTTCCTTCAGGGACGCGTGACATCTGGTTGTCTCTTCTTTTCTGATGTTAGTAGCCACTGATGATGGCTGCCCAGATCTTTTTCTTCATTACTGATTACACACTGATGGATGGTATTCTAATTCTATCATTCATGCATCATTCATAGCTGCCATACTTCTATCAAGACACACTTCCATTCATCAACCGTTTGATGGCCCTGAGGAGCAGTTTATATAAGAAAGACTGAATAAATGCTTGTCTCTTTCCCTTTTTTAAAAACCAGTTTTCTTTCTTTTTTTTTTAAAGACTTTTTATTTATTTGATAGAGAGAGACACAGCGAGAGAGGGAACACAAGCAGGGGGAGTGGGAGAGGGAGAAGCAGGCTTCCCACTGAGCAGGGAGCCCAACACGGGGCTCGATCCCAGGACCCTGGGATCATGACCTGAGCCGAAGGCAGACGCTCAATGACTGAGCCACCCAGGCACCCCAAAAACCAGTTTTCAAAATAGAGTTGGTTCCCTAGTGCTCTCCAGTGGTGATGGGTGAGGTGGTTATAGTTAAGTTTCATTATGAATATATGATTTTTTTTAACATTTTATTTATTTATTTGAGAGAGAGTGAGAGAGCGAGAAAGAGAGAGAGAGAGCACGAGCAGGGAGAGGGGCAGAGGGAGAAACAGGTCTCCCACTGAGATCATGACCTGAGCAGATGCTTAACCAACTGAGCCACCCAGGTGCCCCATGAACATGTGATTTAAATATATGTTTGATATAAGTTGATTCTGAACCTAGAACAAAGCTGCCATATAGTTGGTGCTTAAAAAAAAAAAAAGTTTTCCTGAATTGTGGGACTCACACCAAACCCACCAGGAGGAGGGGAGCTGAGAGGGGGTTGTGGAGAGCACTGTGGGAAGCCCCAGCGGGAGGCGGGGTGGGGGGGTTCCACCAACACAGACAATCCAGCCACCAAAACTCCTGGGTGCATCTCTGGCCTTGAGTTGATGAGGGAGGATAACAACTGCCATGCACACACCAATTTACCTAATGCACTTGGTCATTTATTCATCTGTGGTGCAAGGGAGAAAACCCAAGGTCTGCAGTCAGAGAAACCAGGCGCTGAGCCCTGCTCTGATGCAAACCTCTTCAAAATTCAGTTTTCTCACATGTAGAAGGAGAATAAGAGTTCCTACTTCAGGACCCGAAAGGGTACGTGCACCCCGATGTTTATAGCAGCAATGTCCACAATAGCCAAACTGTGGAAAGAGCCAAGATGTCCATCAACAGATAAATGGATAAAGAAGATGTGGTATATATACACAGTGGAATATTATGCAGCCATCAAAAGGAATGAGATCTTGCCATTTGCAACGACGTGGATGGAACTGGAGGGTATTATGCTGAGCGAAATAAGTCAAACAGAGAAAGACATGTATCATATGACCTCACTGATATGAGGAATTCTTAATCTCAGGAAACAAACTGAGGGTTGCTGGAGTGGGGGGTGGGGTGGGAGGGATGGGGTGACTGGGTGATGGACACTGGGGAGGGTATGTGCTCTGGTAAGCGCGGTGAATTGTGCAAAACTGTTGAGTCTCAGATCTGTACCTCTGAAACAAATAATGCAATAGATGTTAAGAAAGAAAAAAAGAAGAAGAAGAATGTAGCAGGAGGGGAAGAATGAAGGGGGGGAAATCGGAGGGGGAGAAGAACCATGAGAGACGATGGACTCTGAAAAACAAACTGAGGGTTCTAGAGGGGAGGGGGGTGGGAGGATGGGTTAGCCTGGTGATGGGTATTGAGGAGGGCACGTTCTGCATGGAGCACTGGGTGTTATGCACAAACAATGAATCATGGAACACTATATCTAAAACTAATGATGTAATGTATGGGGATTAACATAACAATAAAAAAATTTAAAAAAAAGAAAAAATAAAATAAAATAAGACACGAAAACATGAACTACAAAAGAAAACCCCCCCCAAAAAAAAAAAAAAGAGTTCCTACTTCGTGGGGTTGTTATGAGAATCAACTAATGATTTCCATGCCACTCACAGTGAGCATCTACTGGGTACAAACGATTAAGTGCTGTCTCTACAGCCTGAAGAGCTCCCACCCTTGTTGGAAGGCACGTCCCAGAGGCACAGGGAAGGTTTAGTGAATGAAACCTGGCATGTGGCGTGGAGGGTACTGCAGAGACAGGCTAGCTCTTTACCCAGACGATTTCCCTTTCTTTCTGCACACTGGCTAGACTCTATTTTCCAGCCTCCCTTGTAGTCAGATGGGCCATGTGCTTGAATTCTGGGCAAAGGAACGTGGGCAGAAGTGATGTCAGAGGATTCCAGGCCAGCTCTCAAAAAGCCTCGACCCCCATTCCTCTACTCTCTCTGCCCAGCTGGATGTCGGTCAGCTGGGACAACCTTGGAAACTCCCTGTCCAAGAAGGCTGAGCTTCTGTCAGCCTGGATCCCCAAATAGCAGCACAGAGCTGAGCCTCCACACCCTGGGCCATGAATGGAAGCCATAAACTTCTGTCACGTTAAGCCCATAATGTAAGATCTGTAAGACGAGCTAGTGTGACCCGCACAAATCAGAGATCAATAGGGAAGTGTGTGTTCAGAGAAGGAAGTGCTCCCTGAGTTCAGAGGCATGCTCAGGGATGTGAGCCCACTCTGGACATCAAAGGATGGGTCAGAGGAGAGAAGGTGCTGAGAGCAGGGCAGGAGGACCACAATGAACAAAGGAGCAGGTTCAGGTCACAGACTGGCAAGAAGAGAATCAGGGAGACAAGGGTATAGACGTGAGGTTGGAAAACTAAGCTGATTCTGGACTTTCTCCTGGGGTGCTGGGGAGCCACGGAAAGGAATTGAGTGAGGGAGCTACATGATCAGATTTGAGCTTTGGAAGGACTGCGTCCCCATAAAATTGAAACTATCCAGTGGCATGCCGGAGCTGGCTCATACCAACTCACAAGATTGATAGTTAAATGTATTGGAAATCTGTGGGCCAATTGTTAAACACACCACTATTAAAAATTAAATTATATAAACTTATAATTAAATAACATATTAAAAACAGAGGTAAAAATACTCAAGATTTACCAAGTCCTGTTTTATTACCTTTTACTATTACGTGTGGTCTTGAAATTATTTTTGTTTTACATGCCTGTGCGGCAGAAATGCCACACAGTGATGCATAGCTCTTCCCAACTCTGCACTCGGCGACATCACATCACGTAAAATCAGCTGTGGAAATTGGCAAGCACTACAAATGAGGGTTTTTATTCTATTACACATTTTCTACCACACCGCTGCATATGACTCAGAAATTTCACCATTTGGTACCTGTCATGGCTCTGTGTTTAGTAACTGTGTGACCTTGGACATGTTCTTTAACCTCTCTGGACTCAGTTTCTTCCTCTATAAAATGCAAATGATCTCTACATAGAGTAGATGTTGTGGTGCGCTACCCAGATCCCCTTCAAGACCAAGCACTTCTTCCACAGCAGCTGGGAGTATCCCTTCTAGGAGGTTCCCTCTGCTGAGGAAGCTCCTTGACTAAGGATGTCTGGGGTGATGGGAGAGGAGTTGGGGCCTGGGGGGGAGTGGGTTGCGCAGAGGGGAAGGTGGAGTCTGGGAGGAGGATGCCAACACCACCAAGAATGCAAATTCAGGCCACAGAGGAGGTGAATTAATTTTGGATGTTGCAGTGGATGCTTTAGGGTTCTGTCTCAGACCCCCTTTCCTGAGCCAGGGCACCCAGCTGCTGTGAGCCTTAACTGCTAAGACTCACTGCTGTCCCTTCTCTGCAGCATCACAGAATAGCTCTTATCTGACTCCATCCCTCCCTGCGAGGCAGCCCAATACAAATGACTACCGGACATGGGTACCAAAGGCCAGTGACTTGACTCAAGGGGGACTAATTCTGTGTGGTGCCATTTATGCCCCAGGCTCTTCATGGGATCAGCCTGAAGTCCTATTTCACCTGGGAGCACCTTTTTACTCACCTCTCTCCCCCATCTGGCCCTGCTCTCCTCTTCCCTTCCAGAGTTCTTCAGAGAGAACTCCCTCAATCAGCCACAGACACCCAAATCCCTGTCCCAGGCTCTGCTTCTAGGAAACCTGATCTGAGACAGAGGTCCCGGGTCTGTGTAATAAACTAGGAGGGAGGGCTCCTGAGGCTGTCAGACCCACAGGAGCTCAGGATAGAAGTCCATGCTGGGACAAGTGAGTAGGGGCAACCTACATCTTCACACTTCATTCCTCCCCGACGTAGCAAGACAGGACATTTCTAAGTGTGGAAGTAGTTATGAAATCATGGAACTGGCATTTCTCTCCCTTTATGGGTAAAGAAGCCAAGGACCCAGGGACACCTCTGAAAGGATAGAGAAGAGAAATGCCCTGCTGTCTTTGCCAGGATGATGTCCCTCAGAAGTAGGCCAATCTGCCAGCAAGAAAAAAAGAAGCATTTTTTTTAAATCAATTATCTCACCAGTTTTACCAAACTTAGCAATTTGTCTTCTTGCTCTAAGGAACACTTTTAAGGAGTGTCTTCCTCTTGCAACTATACTTTACATGTGATAATAGAAATGTGACCTTTAGTGAGCTGATCCTTAGGCAAATTGGCTGCTCAAAAGAGCCAGCCTTAACGGATGGATCTGAGGGAAGTGACCCAGGGCTGTTCTGTTCAGTGCTCTCAGGAAGGCTGAAGGCCAATGCTGCCCCAAAGGATGGGCCCTGTTCCCAGCCTGGGTAAGCCCATCTCTGCAGGCAGATTGTTGGGACCTCAACTCCAACTCCTGGAACTCAACTCCTGGGTTCTGGGGAGCATTCCTCCCCTGGAAAGGACCGTGATTGGGAATGTAGAGGTTATTAATTCAGGGACTCACAACTCTGGCTGGAAGGGGCCTAGAGGGTCCTTAAGAACAACCCTTCAGAAAGTCAGGGAGTCCTTCACTGACACCTCTACCAGGTGGTTTTCTAGACTCTGCTTGCCTGCCTCCTTTGATGGGAGGTTCCCTCCTTCTGAGAAGACCCTTCAGAGCTCTGACTCAGAAGGGTCTTCCTCACATAAAGTTGAACCCAGCTTCCTGAAATTCTTCCTATAGCTTCTGCCACTAGCTTCTGAGACCACAGCCCCAGCAAGACAACCCTACAGAGTCTTGGGAGCAAAGATATTGCAAACCCAAAAAGCTGAATCTTAAACCAGAAGCAGGGAAAGCTGAAAACTCACCCAACTGAACCACAGAATCCCCAGGGCATGTGAAGGGGCAGCACTGGCTGTATCTGGAATTTGGGATAAAAGGATGAAAAATATAAAGAAAGTTATTTTCTACCTAAAAGTCTATACCCAGCCAAACTATCAACCAGGTATGAGGTGAATAAAGACATTTTCAGATCTGCAAGTTATTTTAAAAAATTGTCTTCCACTTAGCCCTTTTCAGAAATTACTGGAGGATGTGTGTCACCACAATGAAGAAGGAAACCAAGAGAGATGAGGGCCTGGCACAGAGGAAACAGAAGGCTGAGAGAAATGAAGAGAATTCCCAGGCCCCAGATATGCACCAAGTCAGGGGAGGAGGAGCTGTCCAGATTGGAGCAAGTCTAAGGGCTTCAGGGAATGCGTTACCAAGAAGTTGAAGCTAAGAGAATGTGTGATGCATCTAAACATTTTGATGGGGTAGCTAGACAATCTGCTGAGAGTCTGAAGTTAACTTAGTAGTAAACGTACATTGAAAACCAAACAAAGAGAACAGAAACCCAAGACAAATCAACTCTGAGAAAAAAAGAAAGTTGTATAAGGAAGAAAATATAAGCATAATTTATTTCAAGCAGTGCTTACTCATCATAATGATCTAACCAAAGTTACTCTCTAACTGCAGTGGGAGATTGGGAGAAAATGGGGTGGGTGGAGTGTTGGGGACAAGAGGGGGTTAAATCCTCACCTTACATGACAATAATTTAAAGCTGATATTCAAGTAACATGGCAAGTATGTGATTTAGAGATATGGAGGTAAATATTACAAGAGTAAGTCAGGGGGCACTAGGGTGGCTCAGTCGGTTAAACATCTGACTCTTGGTTTCGGCTCAGGTCATGATCTCAGGTTTGTGAGATCCAGCCTGGAGGTGGGTGACCCACCCAGTGAGGACTCTGCTTCTGTCCCTCTCCCTCTGCCCCCTCCCCTGCTTGTGTGCTCTCTCTCTCAAATAAATAAATAAATCTTTTTTAAACAAAAGAGTAAGTCAGGACATTTGAAAGAGACAACTTGGAAAGAGGATGCTATTTCTCCTAAAAAGTCTTGCAGAACTATTTGATTCTTTAAATCAATACATATAAAGCTTGGTTAAAATTTTTAATGTTAAAGAAAGAAAAAAAAAGGAAGATGAATGGAACGTTTTTGATAGTTATTTGGCAACATTTAGTAAAGTTGAAATTGAAATGCCTTTCTACCCAGCAGCAATATTTCCATAGTATAACTTTAGGTACAGACCCCACGGAAATGCTTCCCTGCATATGAAGATGTTCATTGTAGTATTGTTTATAACAGGCAAAAAGCACGAGGATGAGAAAAAAGTAGGACAAAATATTCTTCTACTTTATCTGTTATATTTTGTTTCTTTTATTTAAAAAAAGGATCTGAAGAAAATACAGTAAAATGTTCCTTGTGGAGAGTTATTAGATTGCTCTTTATATTTTTCTGTATTTTAAAAATTTTTACAAACTAAAACAGGGGGGAAAGGTTTTCATACAGATTAAATCAACAAATTGACCTGCCACACCCAGCGCTGGATAGTAGGAATGTGGAGCTGGATAAAACAATGATTGTGACCTCAAGGAACTCAAAATTTGGTGACTCTCAGCCATCTCATGAATTTCCCTGGTGCCACAGGAAGAACAATGACTCTGTAGTCAGGCAAGCCTGGGTTCAAAACCTAATACTGTCATTTACTAGCTGTATGGTTTTTGATAAAACAATGAATTGCTCTGAGCTTTGGTTTCCACCTCTATAATATGGAACAAATAATAAGAATTTGCAGAAAAACTATGTGTAATGCCAACAGTAATACCAAGTCTCTAATACATAGAAGGTTCTCAATAAACAATAGGTGTTATTATGAATAGATTGTTTAGTCCATTGACGCCTCCTCCAACTCGAACACCTAGAAGATATCTCTGTAAATGTGGGAAGCTATGGATGCCGGGGTATACTGTTGGACGTTGGTGTCAGACAGATCTCCATTCAAATCTTGTTTCCATCACTTAGTAACTATGCGGTTTCAGGCATGTCATTCAAATATCTACTTCTTGACGAGTTGTGAAGATTGAAGCGGAAAACTTGCCTTTCACAGTGCCTGGAACGCAGTAAGCCCTCACTACAGGATGGGATTGCGACACCAAGGACTTCTTCCTGTTCCCCACCCCCACCATCACCTGTCACTTCCTTCCCTGCCCTTCAGCTTGGAGCCATCAGATGACTTGCAGCTCCTCAGTCGTGCTGTGGTGGACACTGTTGGTTGCCTACTGTATTTGTTTCCTCTTGCTGCTGTAACAAATGACAACAAACAGTGGCTTAAAACAACACAAAGTTTATTCTCCTACAATTGTGGAGGTCAGAAGTCTGAAATGAGTTTCTCTGGGCTAAAGTCAAGGCATTAGCAGTGCAGTTCCTTCTGAAGGCTATGAGGAGCCAATCTGTCTCCCTGAAGCTCTCTAAGTGGCTTCTTTGATGCCTGTATTCCTTGTATTGTATTCCTGTCTTCTCCCTTGTCCCTTCATCAAAGCATGTCACTCCAATCTCTGCTTCCTTCCTATGTTACTTCTCCTCTGAGTCTGACTCCTCCTATATCCCTCTTAAAGTACTGTTGTGATTACTTCAGGTCCACCTGGATAATGCAGGATAATCTCCCTAACTTCATCACATCTGCAAAGTCCCTTTTGCTATAAAAACCAACATTCACAGTTCTGGAGATGAGGATGTGGACATAATTGGAGGCCATTATTCAGCCTATCACAGTCTCTTGGCCCTCAAAGATTCACATGCATCCCACACGTAAGATATACTCATCCCATCCCAAGGTCCCTAAACCCATTAAATCCACTATCAAACCCAAAATTTCACCTAAGTCTCATCAGCTCTAAAGTTCTAAATCTCATCCTCTAAGTTAACTTTCCTGGTTCCTGGGGATTAGGACATGGATATATTCAGGAGGCCATTATTCTGCTACCATACCTATGAACCATCATTCTCTCCCATCTGATCTTCCAATCAAGTCCCAAATTTGCCTACGTATTGGGAAACCATGTACTTGAGAGGGGCCGGTTCTCTCTCCAGCCCCAGGGGGTGAATTTTAGTCTAGCCTAGATTAATCCTCTAATAATTCCATTCTGTGGCAGAGACTGCTCATTGTTCCTTAATTTCCATTTCCTTCTTCCTGTCGTAACAGAACTGTCCCGAATAAAGCCTACATTACTCAGCCTGCTTTGCACCTGGGAGTGGACATATGATTCAGTTGAACCAATGGGAAATGAGCAAAAGTCACATCTGAACTTCTGAGTCATGCCTTTAAGGGAAAGTGGAATGCCTCCAGTACCTCCTCCCTTTCCAGTTGGCTGAAACAAAGACATGCTGGGAGAAGTTGGCACAGCCATCTCAGATCACAAGATGAAAGCCACAGGTTAAAGATGGCAGGGACAAAGGGTAGAAAGAACCTGGGTCTCTGTTCATGTGGACATAGAAATCAGCCTAGGACTACCTGCTTGGACTCTACCTTGAGAGAAAAATAAACATCTCTCTTGTTTAAGCTACTGCTATTTTGGATGTTTGTCACAACACTAAACCTGAGTCCTATATTGACTAGGCATGAATATGTGCCATAATTGTGGCCAACTGGACATGGGAGGTGGTCTTCTGGAGTGTTTTTGGAAAACATTTTCCTCTTTCCAGAGGTGCATAAGAAGGGACCCTGTCTCCATCTGACTTTTGGACATTGCTGTGTAAAGCAATGAATCCTGGGGCTGCTGCAGCTATCTTCTGACCTTGAAAAGCCAATTCTAGGAATGAAAGCCATCCTGCCAAGGCTGGCAAAGGGGAAAGGGGGGGCAGTCCAGGGGTACTGGATGCTGTCCCTGAGCCACTGTACAAACTAACCGAAGAATGCCTACTTCCAGACTCCCTGCTACATGAGATAATGACTGTCTGATGCTAAAACCACCTCTAGCCAGTTTTTCTGTTGCTTTCAGCCAAAGAAATTCTAGCTATTTGGAGAGCTTCCTCAGTAGCTCATGGGCTCAACCAAACCATCCCAGGCTCCATGCTGGAGGAAGCCTCAGGATTTTGCATTCTTCCTTCCTTGGTGCAAAGTGTTGTGGCTCTTCCAGGATCTCCAGTCGTCATCATATCCCTGTCTGGCCAGGCCTGCCGAGGGCCGTGAAGGCTCCACCCCTCCCAACATCAGGATTTATTAGGCATCCATCAGTCCATTAAGCTGTACGTGAGCTATTAAATTCCCTGAGTTTCTCTTCCCTTATCTGCAGAATAAGTTAATATATATAACCGCCCCTCTTACAACATCTTTGTGTGAATTAAATTAGGTAATGGATTATTTATAAAGTTTGTCATATGTCAGTTTATCCTACTAGAACGTGAGTTCTTGAGCACAAATGAATGACAATATCTGTGTAATCCCCAGAACCTATGACAGGGTCTAACACCAAGCAGATACTCAGTAAATATTTACAGATGAACTTTAGATATGACCAGTCAGGCCACAGCAGTTCTCTTGAGACACAATAATTGGTTCAGAGTTGACTGAAGTCAAGCTAACTGGGCCAACCAAAGTGAATCCCAAGACTTCTGCTTAGGCAGCTGGAAATTAGATTCACTTCCCACTCAACTCCTCAGCTATAGAGGGTGTTAGTCCAGAACTGCTGCAGCTAACTTGCCACACAAGAGGAAAGACTGCCTGAGTGTGGAATCTCAGAGAGAAAACAAACAGGGTTTTGATAACATAATTTAAGGCCCTGAATCAAAGCATACCTGAAGACCACTCTAAGGTTTTTCCGGTTACATGAAGCAATATCTCCTCCTCCTTTCTTCTTAAGAAGTTTTGGGATTTGCAACTGCTATGATGAATAACAGAATACAACTTGGTAAATAGGTGAGACCATATATGTGTATGAAATCACTCCTGCTGGATGGTTTAGTAAAACTACTGATGGTTAGTAATGGCATTGCTCTGCCTGGGTATGGTGCAGTAAATGGTCACTTATGCTGTGGAAATTAAAAGGCACCTGGGAGGCTCAGTCGGTTAAGCATCTAACTCTTGATCTCAGCTCAAGTCTTGACCTCAGCTCAAGTCTTGATCTCAGCTCAAGTCTTGATCTCAGGGTCATGAGTTTAAACCCCACATTGGGCTCCATGCCCAGTGTGGAGCCTACTTAAAAAAAAAAAGCAATAAGTTGGTTTCCTTGTTCCAAAAATGTTCTAGAGATTCTACAAAATAAAGTAATTCACAAGTGACTATACCCAACCCAAGAATATTCAATGTTCATTCTACTCTTCTGAGTACCCCCCCCCAGAAAGTCAATTGGGCACAGCTATGTCTTCAAATCTTTTCTTTAATGGCCAATTGCTTTCTTTTGCCAACCAGAGGGTACCTTTTTCGGTTTAAGGTAGTCCCAAGACTGCCTGAACAAGGGTGGCCAGGAGAACCAAGTTGGCTGGAATAGACTAGCACAAAAGAGCAGAGAAATCATAGTTTGAATGGCAAATATCTAAATTAGTTTGGTCTCCACCCTTGAGTACAGCAAGACTGGAGGTTCCACATACTCTCCCAGGTTGGGTCCTAAGGTTCCAAGAGGTTGATTGGTGAGCTCTGAAAATCAGCATCTTGTGAGGGAACAAGGGAAGCAAGGTGGGGCAGAGAGAAGATGGGCTATGGCTCAGTCACTACAAAGACTCAGCCAAACTCATGGGGAACTCTGGGGCTGAAACGGCTTTCAGAGTTGTCCAGAGTTGAAGCAAGGGGGTTAAGCCTTTAGACTCCTACCCTGGCCAGTCATTAGATGCAGGCTGTCCCCAAGAAGGGGGTCTGGCATTGGTAGAGGTAACTCTCTTTAACTGCGAGTGGTTACTAGAGAGGAACTCAGCAGAGAGCCTTTAGCAGCCAGCTCTCCAGGCAGCTGGGGGGTGACTTGGGGATCTCCCTGACATATTACAGTGTCTACTAGACTCCTGACTCTGCCAGAAACCTTGTCAGGAAGTGGGAGTGTCCCTAGTCCTCTCCATACTTGGCTCCATTTTCTCAGAGATCCCTAGCTTTTACTTTGGGAGCACCATAATGCAGTCTGGATCATCCCCCAATCCCTGAAACACCAGTGCCCGAAGAACTGTGGGCAAATGGCCAAGCCTCAACACCCCTCAGTCAGCCCCTCACAGGTGTCCTTGGTGCTTAGGCTGGTAGGATTTCCCCTTTTTTGTTACCCAGTGGACCCCTCATTCTTTCCTCCTCTATCCTCAGAACTCACTCTGGAACTCACCCTCTGCCATGCCTTCTCTGAATGATACACCTGTGGATCCTCTCTTGGCACATGCCCCAGTAGGATTCTGCCCATGAAGTGATGGGTGGGAGTCTCCTTCCAATGGAACTTTTGGGGCTTATCTTCACATGAACACCAAGAAGAGCTGTTGGCATATGATGGTGGCTTCTCAGAAGTGCACACCTCCATCTGGCTGCTCTGTGGAATTCATGGCTCCCCTCTCTGGTTGGAGGATAGTGGGGCCCTGAGAGCCTCCTGCTATGCCCAGCAGGAGACTGTGTGCATGGCGGGGAGTGAGGAGCATGTCCTGTGGCTGGCAGATTCCTGGGAGGCACTGTCAGTTGTGTTTCACTCTCAGACTTCCTCCGGCCTGTGTGGGAGGCTTGGCCATGCCAGTCAACACGTGTGGCACGGCGGGCTGGGTTGCAAAATATATCCGGCATGGCAGTTGGTGAAAGAGTTATGCAATCGCCACCAACTTACGGAAACCACCGTGAGATGCTTTCTGGGAGGAGAGATGCCTGGTTTTGCCACCCTGGCCACAGGCTGGGGTTCCACGCTGGGGGTCTGGAGTGGCCCAGCCTGTGGGGTGTCAAGAACTGTGACAGATCTTCCCTGAAGCCACCTGGGAGCATGTGAGCCACAAGACCCAGCATCACTGGCATCTTCTCCTCTGAAGGGCTCCAGTCCACTCTCTCCTTCACACTCTACAAACTCCAGAGAACAGTCTAATTTGGCTATCAGCTGCCCCTCAGACCCCCAGATCTTCCACAGGAGGTCCCACCTTACAAAGGGACAGGGCCAACCTTGGGAAGGAGTCTGGAGGGGATGTTTTTGGAGGGAATGGGCAGGAGAATGGAGACCCCATCCTGTAAGGAGTTGAAGTGGCTCACTGTGGACAAGGGGATCTAGCCAGTGACTCTAAGGCTCTGCAGGGCTGTCCCAAGGGGGGAAGCAGGTGGCATTCAGGGGCATCGATGACAAAGCTAGGGCCCATGAGGAAGTCAGAGGGAGACAGAGCTAAATTCCCTATTAAAAAGGACTTCCTCCTGTTCAGAGCTCTCCATGGATGGGATGGAATGACAAAAGGGAGTGGGCTCATCATCATGGAAGGAACTAGAGAACCAACTGCCAGATGTCACAAAAGTAGGCTAAGCAGCATCTCTATCCCATCTTGGAGGTGCCACTCCCCTGCACAGGGCCATCATCGGCCATTCCTGAGAAGTAGAGTAATGGAAGGAATTTTGCAAATCAAGCAGGGAACCGGGTGAGGAGTAGACCCCACAAAACTCCTCCTGCTCCCCTGGGCCCCCACATCTCCCTCCATGGAGAAATGACTGAGAATGGGCTTTGAAGTTGAACCCACCTGAATATGAATCTCAGATCCGTTATTTACCCTCTGTGTAACCCCAGGGAAGTCATTTACCTTCTCCAAGCCTGCAGTTGCTCCTGGAGCCTTCAGTTGCCCCTCGGATGATTATGTGGGATGAAGGGCAGGAGGGCCCTTGGCACGCACACAGTTAGTGTTCAAGAAAAGGAAAGTTGGTTTTATTTCAATCTTACCACCTGGCTGCCTTAAATCCTCAAACTGAAACCATGTTCTTAAGGATCACCACCTCCAAGGATGGCAAAAATTGACATCAGGTTGGAATGTATCCTTCTAGACATTTTCATATGTCCTATGTACATATGTATGTATACTCAGTGAGGAGGGGTTATGTGATAGAAGTTGTATGCTTTGCATATTATTCTGCACCTTGCTTTTTTCACTCAACAATATATCTTGGAGGCATCTTCATGCTACTGAATATAGATCTACCCCGTTCTCCTTAACTGCCTTATTTAGGGAATGATTATAACATGGTTTATTTAGCTCTTCCTCTGTGAATGGACACTGAGTTTACTTCTATTTTTTCACCCTTACAAACAGTAAACATCTTCACTGATGTCTTCTAGGGTATATAAACAAAGGTTCCATTTCCAAAGAAGTGGAACCCTGATGTCGGAGAGTATGTGCATTTGTAATTTTAATATATATGGATGGGTGAAAATTCATTAATAAATGAACACAATTTTCAATTCAGTTACTTTAACCCCAGAGACAAATTTCAGGCATTGTGATTTTTCTTACATATTTAAATTGCAGTTAAAAGTTGTATACAAAAGGAATACATGCTTCTTGTAAAATAGATACCCAGGTGTGGGTTTTTTTGTTTCGTTTTGTTTTTTTGTTTGTTTGTTTTTTTAAGTGCAAGTCCCTTTCCTTCCTATCCCATCCCTTCTCCCAATTGTGAATAGCTGGTATATATACTTCAGATCATTTGTTTTGCTTTTACAAACACACAAGCAGCACAAACAGCACAAAAAAACACAGACTTTTTTTATATGAATGAGATATAGATAGACAGATGGATGTACAACTTGATTTTCCACTTTACTGACATATCTTGGACATCTTTCCATGTCAGCATATGCATATCTGGATCTTTACTTTTAATGGTTGCATAGAATTTTATTGTAAGAGGCATCATAATAAACTTACCTAGTCCCCAATTGATGGACATTTTGGTTGTTTTCAGTCATTTGCTATCATAAATGAAGCTGTAGTGAATACCCTGGTACACACATCTTTGTGTGCTCTGAAAATACATTGAACTAAAATAAGCAAAATTAATCTTAGAAGTGTTTGAAGACAGGTGTTAGAAGACAGGAAATTGGTTACCCTTGGCAAAGGCCAATGGCTAGAAAGGTACACAACAAGAGTTTCCAGGGTGCTGGCAATGTTCAGTTCCTTGATCTGGGTGCTAGTTGCACACGTGGAACCATTCAGTTTGTGAAAATTCAGCAAGATGTACATTAATGGGGCACCTGGGTGGCGCAGTCAGTTAAGCATCCGACTCTTGGTTTCAGCTTAGGTCATGATCTCAGGGTCGTGAGATCCAGCCCCGCATTGGGCTCTGTGATCAGCTCGGAGTCTGCTTAAGACTCTTTTTGCCCCTCCCCAATATGCACACTCGCTTTCTCTCTCTCTAAAATTAAAAAAAATGTACACTTACAAGTCATCTGTTTTTTGGTATGTTATACTACAACTTAAAATTTTACTTTAAAAATAAGTGAAAAAAGGATATATTTATGTTTTGCTTAGAAAAGCAAGATAGGACTGAAGCTCTGTCACAAGTTAAATCCTAATTTGTGCAAAACTTGCAAATTGAACACCGTGAAATAATTTGCTTACAGATGTTGGACAAGTAATTAGGAGATGCATAGGCTGAGATGGGGCTGAATTTTTCCAGGGATTTAAGAAGCCCAGGGGGTTAAGAAAAGCTTTCTCGAGAAAGTGATGTTTAAACTGAACCCTGAAGGATAATGAGATGTTTCTACTGTCTGTTTTTTCTCTTGGGTTTTCAGTCACCTGTATTCTCATATGTCTGGCAATTTTTAATTGAGTGCCAGACATTGCATGTGAAAAATCATAGATAGTATAAGGTTCTGGGAGACATTATTCTTCTTCAGAAAGAATTTGCATTTGCTTCTGGAGAACAGCTAGGAACACTTCCAATCCCAGATCATCTTAATCCAACCATGGAGATGATTCAAAACTAAGCATCAGTCCCTATGAAGGATGGTCTATTTCTGGTTCACTCTTTTTTTTTTTTTTTAATATTTTACTTATTTATTTGAGAGAGAGCAAGCAAGAACACAAGAGCAGGGGGAGGGAGAAGCAGACTCCCCGCTGAGCAGGGAACCTGATGCGGGGTTCAATCCCAGGACCCTGGGGTCATGACCTGAGCCAAAGGCAGCCACTTAACCAACTGAGCCACCTAGGTGCCCCTGGGTCACTCTTATTTTTAACAGCATTTCAGTTGAGATATAATTCACGTATCACACAGTTTGCCCATTCAAAGTGTAAAAGTCAATGTTTTTTAGAGTATTCACGCATACATGCAATCATCAGTACAGTCAGTTTTAGAACATTTTCACAGCCCCTAAAGAAATCCCAAAGGATTTAGCTATCACCTCTCTTATTACTCCTACTCCCCCCAGCCCTAAGCAACTACTAATCTACTGTCTCCATAGATTTACCTATTTGGATATTTGATATGAATGGAACTATATTATGTATGATCTCCTTTCTTTCACTTAGCACAAATGTTTTCGAGGTTCATTTGTGTTGTAACATGTATCAGTACTTCATTCTTTTTTATGGCTGAATGATATTCCATTGTATGGATAGACCACATTTTATTTATTCATTCATCAGTTAATGAATACCTGGATTGTTTCTACCTTTTGGCTATTATAAGTAGTGCTTCTATAAACATTTGTATTCAAGTTTTTTGTGTGAATATGTACTTTCATTTCTCTTGGGTAGATACCTAAGAGTAGAATTTCTGAGTCGTATGGTATTTAACCATTTGAAGAACTGTTAGACTGTTTTCCAAAATGGCTGCTCCATTTTATATCCACACCAGCAGTGTATGAGAGTTTCCACTCTCCACATGCTATTGTCTGATTTTTTTTTATTATAGCCATCTTAATGGGGGTGAGGTGGTATCTCGTCATTTTAATTTGCATTTCCCTGGTGACCAATAATGTTGAACATCTTTCCACTTGTTTATTGGACATTGGTATAGCTTCTTGGGAAAAATGCCTACTCAAATCCTTTGATCATTTTTTTAATGGGTTGTCTTTTTACTAACAAGTTATAAGATTTCTTTATATATTCTAGATACAAATTCCTAATCAGATACATGATTTGTAAATACTTTCTCCCATTCTATGGGTTGTCTTTTCACTTTCTTGATAGTGTACTTCAAAACATAAAATTTTTAAATTTTGATGAGTTCAATATAAATGGTTTTTGTTTTCACCATCGCTCATGTTTTTGGTGTCACATCTTAGAATCTATTGCCAAATGTGGAGCCATGAAGATTTATCCATATGTTTCTTCTAATAGTTTTCTTGTTTTAAGTCTTATATTTAGGTTGTTGATTGATTTTGAGTTGGTTTTTGCATATGGTGTGATATAAGGGTCCAAATTCGTTCTTTTACATGTGGCTATCCAGTTGTTTAGTACCATTTGTTGAAAAAACTATTCTTTTTCCACCTTGGCAACCTTGTCTGAAAACAATTAAGCATAGACACATGGGTTCAATTCTAGACTCTCAATTCTACTCCACTGCTCTATATGCACCTGTCCTTATGCCACTACTACACTGTCTTGATTACTATTGCTTTGTAGTAAGTTTTGAAATCAGAAAATGAGTCCTCCTACTTTGTTCTTACTTTTCAGGATTATTTTGGCTATTCTTGATCCCTTGCAATTCCATATGAATTTTAGAATCGGTTTTTCAATTTTTACCAAGAAGTCATCTGAGATTCTGATGGGGATTGCATTGAATCTGTAGATCAGTTTAGAGTATTGTCATCTAAATAATATTAAGTCTTCCAATCCATGAGCATGAAATGTCTCTCCATTTACTTGGAATTTACTTACTGTCTTTCAAAATGTTTTGTAGTTTTCAAGGCATAATTTTTAGAAGTAAAAAATAGTAAGTGTTTCTTTGCAAGTGTATAGAAATACAATTGATTTTTATATATTAATCTCATATCCTGCAACCATGCTGAATTTGTTTATTATCTCTAATAGTCTTTTAGTGGTTTCCTTAGGGTTTTCTATATAAAATGTCATATCTGTGAATAGAAATAATTTTCCTTCTTCCTTTCCAATATAAGTGCATTTTATTTCTTTTAATTATCTAATTGCTCTGGCTAGAACCTCTAGAACAATCTTGAATAGAAGTGGCAATAGTGGACATTCTTGTCTTGTTCTTATCCCCAGAGGGAAAGTATCCAGTCTTTCACTATCACGTATTATGTTAGTGATGGGGTTTTTGTAGATGCCCTTTATCAGGTTCACGAAGTTCTTTTCTATTCCAAGGTTGTTTAGTGTTTTTATCATAAAAGGGTGTTGCATTTTGTCAAGTGATTTTTCTGCATCTATTGAGAGGATTGTGTGTATTTTATCCCTCATTCTATTGATAAGTTTTATTACACTGATTGATTATCAGATGTTAAACCAAATTTGCATTCTTGGATAAATCCCACATGATCTGGTACATAATTCTTTTATACATGTTGCTGGATTCTGTTTGCTAGCATTTTGCTTAGGATGCTTGCCCTGATATTCATAAGAGATATTGGTCTGTAGTTTTCTTTTCATGTATTGTTTTTCATTTTGATATTATGCTGGCCTCATAGAGTGAGTTGGAGAGTATTCCCTCCTCTTCTATTTTTTGGAAGAATTTGTAAGGAAGGGGCACTAATTTTCTAAATGTTTGGTAGAATTCACCAGTGAAACCATCTGGCCCTGGCTGCTTTTTTTTGTGGGTAGTTGTTTTAATTACTAATTCAATCTCTTCGCTTATTAGAGATCTATTCAGATTGTCTATTCCTTCTTGAGTCAGTTTTGGTGCTTTGTGTCTTTCTAGAAATTTGTTCATTTCATCTAAGTTGTCTTATTAGCATGAAATTGCTCATCATATGCCTTTATAATCCTTTTTATTTTTGTAAGGTCAGTAGTAATGTCTCTTTCATTTCTGATTCTAGTCATTTGAGTCTTCTCTCATTTTTTCTCTTGGTCAATCTAGCTAAAAGTTTGCTAGTTTTCTTGATCTTTTCAAAAAACCAGCTTTTGGTTTTGCTGATAGTCTCTATTGTTTTTCTATTCTTCATTTTCTTAATTTCTACTTTAATCTTCATTATATCATTCCTTTTTCTTTTTTTAGAAGATTTTATTTATTTATTTGAGAGAGAGAGTGCACAAGCAGGGGGGAGAGGTGGAGGGAGAAGCAGACTCCCTGCCAAGCAGGGACCCCAATGTGGGACTCGATCCCAGGACACTGGGATCATGACCTGAGCCTAAGGCAGACACCTCCTCATTCCTTTTTCTTGACTTAGGTTTCATTGCCTTTATTTTCCCAGTGTCTTAAGATGGAAGGTTAGGTTATTGATGTGAGATCTTTCTTCTTTTTTGATATAGGCATTTTTGAGATAACATATATTTCCCTCTAAGACTACTTTGGCTGTCTTGATATGCTGTGTCTTTGTTTTTCTTCATCTAAAAGTATTTTCTAATTTCTCTTTGATTTCTTCTTTGTCCCATTGGTGATATAGGAGAGTAGTGTTTAAATTCCACATATTTGTGAGTTTCTTAAATTATTTTCTGCTATTGATTTCTAACTTCATTCCACTGTGGCCAGAGAGCTTACTTCATGTTATTTCTATCCTTTAAAATTTACTGAAGTTTGTTTTATGACCTAGCATATGGGCTCTACTGAAGGATGTTCATGTGCACTTGAGAAGAATGTGTATTCTGCTGTTTGGGGGAGTATTCTATAGATGTGTATTAGGTTTAGTTGGTGTATAGTGTTGTTGTCTTCTGGGCTTTTTGTTTATCTTCTGCCTAGTTGTTTTATCCACTATTGATAGTGGGATATTGAAATCTCTAATAACCATTATTGTTGAATTGTTTACAACTCCCTTAATTTATGTCAGTGTTTGTTTCATGTGCTTTGATGCTCTGTTTTTAAGTACATATATATTTATAATTATTGTCTCTTCCTGATGGATTGACCCTTTTACTGTTATAAAATGTCCCTCTCTATCTTTAGGAACTTCTTTTGTTCTAAGTCCATTTTGTCTGATATTTGTAGAGCCAGTGCAGATTTCTTGTGGTTGCTGTCTGCATGATACATCTTTTTCCATCCTTGTGCTTTCAATCTATCTGTATCTCCGAATCTAAAGCGTGTCTCCTGTAGACAGCATAGAGTTGGAGCTTGGGTTTTTTTTTTTTTTTTTTTAATTCAATCTGATAATCTCTGCCTTTTACTGGATTGTTTAATTCATTCACACTTAATGTTATTACTAATATAGCCAGATTCACATCTACCATTTTACTTTTTATTTTCTGTGTCTCATATCTTTTTGTTCCTGTATTCTTCCTGCTTTTGTTTGCATTAACAATATTTCCTAAGGTAACATTTAAATTTCTTTAGTGACATTTTTACTATATGTTTTTGAGATATTTCCTTAGTGGTTGCTCTAGGACTTACCATCAGCTTTTGATTTATACTAACTTAATTCCAGTGAGATATAGAAATGTTACTTCTATAAAATACTATTCCCTTTTCCTTCTTTTTTGGTATTATGTTACATATTATATCTATAAAGGTTCTAAACTCAACATTACCTTGTTATAATTATTACTTTATACAATGTCATGTCTCTTAAAGAAACTGAGAAGAGGCACGCCTGGCTGGCTCAGTTGTTAAGCGTGAAAGATGAAAAAATTCACAAAAACTCAATAATAGATTTGAACTGGCAGAAGAGCCTTCGGCTCGGTTCATGATCTCGGGGTCCTAGGATCGAGCCCCGCATCAGGCTCCCTGCTCGGCAGGAAGCCTGCTTCTCCCTCTCCCACAACCCCTGCTTGTGTTCCCTCTCTCGCTGTGTCTTTCCCTGTCAAATAAATAAATAAAAATCTTTAAAAAAAAAAAAAAAGAAACTGAGAAGAAAGATCAAATATATATTTATAGGTTTAGTTGCATTACTCTTCTTATTTATCATTTCTAGCTCCCTTTTTTTGTTCCTGTGGATTAAGTTACCATCTGGAGGCATTTCCTTACCCCAAATATAGCTTTGTTCCACCCATCTTCTTTGTGCTATATATTATATTTTAAGATGGTATAGGCCCAACAATACATTATTATATACATATTGTTTTATACAATAGCTTTTTAAATAAGAGAAGAAAAAGAAGAAATCTCATTTATACTGTTTCTTATAATTACATAATTATTTTTGTCAGTGATCTTTGTTTTTTGTGTGGATTCAAAATATTATCCAGGGTAACTTGCTTTCAGTCTCAAAAAGCTCCTTTAGGGGCGCCTGGGTGGCTCAGTTGGTTAAGCGACTGCCTTTAGCTCAGGTCATGATCGTGGAGTACCGGGATCGAATCCCGCATCAGGCTCCCTGCTCAGCGGGGAGTCTGTTTCTCCCTCTGACCCTCCCCCCTCTCGTGCTCTCTCTTTCTCATTCTCTCTCTCAAATAAATAAATAAAATCTTTAAAAAAAAAAAAAAGAAGCTCCTTTAGTATTTCTTTTTGTTTTTAATTTATTTATTTGACACAGAGAGAGACAGAGATAGAGCACAACCAGGGGGAGCGGCAGAGGGAGAGGAAGAAGAAGGCTCTCTGTTGAGCAGGGAGCCCAAAGCAGGGCTTGATCCCGGGACCCTGGGATCATGACCTGAGCTGAAGGCAGACGCTCAACCAACTGAGCCACCCAGGCATCCCTCCTTTAGTATTTCTTGTAAAGCAGGTCTACTGGCAAAAAAAATTCTCAGATTTTGTTTATCTGATAATGTCTTTACCTCATTTTTACTTTCAAAAGATAGCTTTGCTGGATATAGGATTCTTGGTTAACAATTTTTTCTCTGTCAGTTTGAATATGTTATCCCACTGCCTTCTGGCCTCCTTTGATGAGAAACCAGACATTATTCTTATTGGGATTCCTTTGTAAGTGATGTCATTTTTCTCTTGCTGCTTTCTTTTTTTTTTTTTTTTTTTAAGATTGTATTTATTTGCGAGAGAGAGAATGAGAGGGAGGAGCGGACTCCCTGCTGAGCAGGGAGCCCAATGTGGGACTCGATCCCAGGACTCCAGGATCATGACCTGAGCCGAAGGCAGTCGCCCAACCAACTGAGCCACCCAGGCGCCCTCTCTTGCTGCTTTCAAGTCTTTCTCCTTGTCTTCAACTTTTTTTTCAAGTTTATTTATCTTTTTTAGTAATCTCTACACCCAAGGTGGGGCTTGAACTAATGACCCTGAGATCAAGAGCCACACACTCTTCTGACTGAGCCAGCCAGGCACCCCATCCTTGTCTTTGACTTTCAACATTTTTGCTGTATAATATGTCTGTTGTAGATCTCTGCATTTTCCTACTTGGAGTTTGTTGAGCTTCCTGGACATATAGATTAATATATTTTCAATAAATATGGGAAGTTTTCAACCATTACTTCTTCAAATATTTTTTCTGCTCCTTTCTCTCTCCCCTCCCCATCTGGTACTCCCATTATATGCATGTTGGTGTGCTTACATGGTTTTTCTGAGCTCTGTTTATTTTTCTTCATTCTTTTTTCTCCCTGTTCATTAGATCACATTATCTCTTTCAATCTATCCTCATGTTCACTGATTCTTTCTTCTGCCAGTTCAAATCTATTATTGAGTTCTTCTTGTGAATTTTTTCATCTTATTTGTACTTTTCTCCAGAATTTTACTTTTACTCCAGAATTTTCATTTATTTTTTAAAAATTATTTCTCTTTATTGATATCCTCTACTTAATGCAACATGCAACATTATCATCATAATTTCTTTTACTTCTTTAATCATGGTTTTCTTTAGTTTCGTGAACATATTTATAATGGACCCTTTGAAATCTTTGTTAAATCCAATATCTGATGACTTTCACAGGTAGTTTCTGTTGCTTTCCTTTCTCCTAGTGTATGGGTCATACTTTCTTGTTTCTTTGCATAAGTCATAATTTTTTGTTGGAAACTTGACATTTTAGATGATATATTACAGCAATTCTGGGTACTTGTCTCTGTGGTACTGGTCTCCCTACTGTCCCAGACTTGATATTGTTATTCATCTGTTTTTTGGAGTTTGTTTTGTTTTGGTTTTTTGGGGGGATGTTGTTTTGTTTGTGTTTTTAGTGTTGGGCTGAATTATATTAGTGAAGTCATCTCTTACTGCCATCCTGCAGTGTGAGGCCTCTGATGTTGCTCCTCAGGGGTTGCAGGCTTGAGGATACCCACAGTCACCCTGGGATAAAAATCATGTGGGCAGATTTCATTTTGATTGTTTCTTTCCCTCACCACATCCAGCTGTCAAGCTTCACTAATTGGGGTTGATTGTTTTATTGTTTTCATCAATGCCTTGGGGCATAATTGCTCCACAAATTGATCCAATCAAATGCAACCTTCTTTGAAGGAAATAATGTGTAGTAAAGAATTTAACTACTTGCCCAAAAATACATCTGGCCTTTAGCTCCAGCCTCTGGGAGAATCAATTATTGCCTTGACAAGGAAATGGAGCCAAATTCCAGACAGACTTCTCTGGGTGTCCCTTCTCTCCCATATTTTAACTCTGCAATCCCTCATTGCCATGGTAACTCTTCAGAGAGATGGTTTTTAGATACTTAGTTCATATTTTCTAGCTATTCTCAGAGGAAGGGTTGGTCTGGAACAATATAATCTACCAGTGATAGAAACTCAAACTGCAGTGGTTAACAATGAAGATGGAGAGGAAAATGTGAGGGGAAGAATCATTTAGGAGGTAGGATCAATAGGACCTATTGATTGGTTGATTGGATGTGAGAATAGGGAAGAGATCAGGACAATATGGGGGTTTCTGGATCTAGTAATTTCATGGTTGGTGGGGCCCTTCACAGAGATAGGGATCCAGGAAGAGGAAACATATGATGAAAAGGGGAGATAATGAATTCAATATTGGTATTCTGAATTTAAAATGCTTGTGTGACATTCTAATGTCCAGGAGGCAATGCAATATTGAGGTCTGAAGTGCAAGAGAGAAGCCTAGTGAGGACAGAGAGATTTGAAAGTTATCAAAGAGGTGAGAACTGAAACCATGGGAGTGGAGAAGAGGGTCAAAAGAGAAGAGGAATCAGGGAAGATCCTTGGAAGACTTTTCAGTGATGGAAGGAACAGTCGGCTCAGAGAATGAACAGCCAAAAAATCAGAAGGAATTTAGAAGAGTACAGGGGATAGAAAAGAATCAAAGGAGGAGGGAAGGATCCACACATCAGATGGTCCAAGCAAATGAGAGAGGTACTTTCCAGAGAAGTCTCAGTGATAGTGGAGGCAGAAGCCAGATTTCTAAGGCTCAGGGAGTAAGCAGGTAGTAAAGAAGTGGAAGACAGAAGTGTAGACAACTCTTTTCAGAAGTTCCTAAGAGGTGTTTGTTGAAGATCTCTATTCTGCTGGGTCTACCTAATGTAGAAAGTGTGTGTGCAGCATTCCTGCAGTCTACACTGGCTGTTTTGGCTCTCCCACCTCCCATTGTCCTATTAGGCCCTTGAGAGAATTCCCATGATGATGGCCTCATTGTTGAATCCAATAATTTGTTTTTTTCCCTCAATGTACCTATTCATTCAGCATCATCTAACACTGTTAATCATTCATCTCTACCTCTGGTCCAAGATAACATTTGTGGTGGTTTTAAAATATGAGTGCACATCCTTTGACACTCTCCCCCTTAACCCTTTCCCCATGAGTATGCGAAGGCTTTTGGCCAATTCTATTAATAGATACTATGGAATCTTAAATGCTAGGTCATAAAAGGTCATACAGCTTTCTGCCTTGTTGCTGGAACCCTTGGTCCCAGAGCCCTGAGCCACCATGTAAGAAGTCCAACCATCCTGAGAAGTCCAACTATCTCTCTGCCACACTGGAGAGGCCATGTATGGATGATCTAGTAGACAATCATACCTGAGCCCATATTTCAGTCTTTCCAGCCCAGGTGCAAGACACATGAATGAAAAAACCCTCTGGGAAATGGATCCTCCAGCCCCAACTGTTCCAGCCCTGCAGCCGTCAGAGTTACCCCCAGCCATTCAAGTCATCCCAATTGAGGGCTTAGATATCCAGAAGCAGAAAAGGCCCACTGTGCCTGTCCAAATGCAAATGCATGGCCCACAACATCCATGTGCATAGTAGAATAGTTGTTTCACATTACTATATTTTGGGATGGTTTGTTACACAGCAATAGATAACTGGAACACCATTTTTTTCTCATTTCTGTTCTTCTATTCATTCTTTTTCTCCTAATCCTACACAGCTACACAGATTATGTTCCCACCAGCCAGAGTGGGAAGTTCTCCCAACTCAGTAATGGAGCCTAATTAGCCCTAGACTAAAGGCTGTTCTGAACCTAACAAAGCTTAAAAACATGCCTCAAAAGAACTAAATTCTATCCCGAACAAAGCTCCAAAATATTTAAAGAAATACAAAATAAACAAAATCAAACACTCAAGAACATAATATTTACAATGCCTGTCATCCAGTCAAAAATTACCAGGCACACAAAGAAGCAAAAAAATAATAATAATAATGAGGAGAAAAAGTAATCAATAAAAACAGACCCAGAAATAACACAGATGACAGAACGATTTGACAATGGCATTAATAGGATATTGAGGGGTGCCTGGGTGGCTCAGTTGGTTAAGCATCTGCCTTTGGCTCAGGTCATGATCCCAGGCTCCTGGGATCAAGCCCCGCATCCGGGAGGCTGCTGCTTCTTCTCCCTCTGCCCCCCTCCCCTACTCGTGCTCTCTTTCTCTCTCATTAAATAAATAAGTAATCTTTTTAAAAAACAAAATATTTATAATAGTTGACTACTATAAATATACTCAATATATTCAAGAAGGGAGAGGAAAACATGAACATGATGTAGATAGAAATTAATAGAAAAAAGACCAAAGTCGGGAGGCCTGGGTGATGCAGTCAGCTAACATCTAACTCTTGATTTCAGCTCCAGTCATGATCTCTCGGTCGTGAGATTGAGCCCTGCATTGGGCTCTACACTCAGCTCAAAGTCTGCTTGAAGATTCTCTCTCTCCATCTGCCCCTCCCCCTACCTGTGTTCGCTCTCTCTCTCTCCCATACAAATAAATAAATAAATAAAATACTTTTTAAAGAAACCAAAATCAAACTTCTATGAATGAACAATACCCTGGATAGGATTAACAGCACATTAGACACTGCAGAAGAAAAAGAAGGCAGGAAAAGAAGATAAGTGAATGAAAAGCAGATGAGACAGATAGAAATCAACTAAACTATGTATGGTGATTAACATAACATAATAAAATAAATTTTTTTAAAAAAATCTTAGATTTAAATTCAGCCATGTCAATAATCATATTAAATGTAAAAGTTTTACATTCTAATTAGAAGGCAAAGATTATCAGATTGGGTAAAAAGGCAAGACCTAGGTCCTCTATAAGAAGCCCACTTTAAATATAAAAGCTATGAATAGATGCAAAGTAAAAGAATGGAAATATATACATACCCAACACTCACACACACTTTTTTAAAAAGCTGGGTGGTTATACTAATATCATACAAAGTAGATTTCAGAACAAAGACTATTATCAGAAATTCAAAAGAAGATTTCATAATGACAAAGGGGTTAATTGATCAAAAAAACATAAAAATCCTAAATGTTAATGCACCTAATAACACAGCTTCAAAATACATGAAGCAAAAATCGATGAGCTAAAACAAGAAAATGACAAATCCACTGAGTGACAAAGTTATGGCTGCAGATTTCAACATACTTCTCTCAATAACTGATAGAACAAGGTAGACAGAAAATCAGTACGGATATGGAACAGGGGTCAGCAAACAGATCAGCCTCACTTTTGTAAATAAAGTTTTCTTGGAATACAGCCATGCACGTTTATTTACAGACAGTTGATAACTGCTTTCATGCTATGATGGCAAAGTCGAGTAGTTGCAACAGAGATGGTATGGCCTGCAAGACCAAAAACATTACATCTCCTGATATAAAAGACTTGAATGACATTACCAAATTGACCTAATTAACATTTTTAGAACATTCCACACAAGGACATCTGAATACACATTTTTTTCCAAGTACACATGGAACATTTACCGAAACAGATTGTATTCTGCATGATAATACAAGTCTTAATACATTTACAAGGATTCAAATATTTTCTCTGCCCGCAATAGAATTAAATTAGAAGTCAATAACTAACTAAACAATACACTTCCAAATAACCCAGGAGTCAAAGAAGAAACTACAAAGGAAATTAGAAAATATTTGAATAACAGAAATGAAAATATGACATATCAGAATTTGAGGCATGCAGATCAAATAAGACTTTCCTAGGCTGCTCGTGTATTTTAGCTCAGGGACACCATGATCACTTAGCCACCACTGAAGATTTCTATGGGCCAAGCATCCTGCTTATTGCTCTGGCCCAGCTGCCCACCTTATCTCTGGTGTTTAGGTGCCACCACCCATACTCTCCTGCTTCCTTGAATCATTCAACTTCCCCAAAACTTAGTGGCTTAAACACCAACCTTTCACTTTGCTTACAATTCTGTGATCAGCTGAGTAGTTCTTGTGGTCTGAGTGGGCTCGCTGAGCCTTTCATGTGCCTGTAGTCGGCTGGTGGCTGGATGACCTAGGACATCCTCACTCACATATCTGGCAATTGGCTGGCTGTTGGCCAGAGAGACAGGGACAAATGGGCCACATGTCTCTCATCATTCAGCAGGCTAGCCCAGAATTTTTAACCAGAGGCCAGGTTCCAAAGCAGGAGGAAAGGGCAGACAAGCTCCAAAGTGCATTTTTCAAGCTCCGGCTTGGGCCACCCTTATTACTGTTCCATTGTCCAAAGCAGATTAAACACTGGAACCCAGATACAAGATGCAGAGAACCAGACTTCCACCTGGGAAGAGCTGCAGAGTGCTGTGGATACAGTGGGAAGAATTTGTGGCCATTTCTACAATCCATGCAGGGAGCTCATTTCAATGGGGATGTCTCCCACTGTCATCACCATCCTGCAGAGAATAACCATGACACGGCCTTTCAAAATTCTGATGTTCCCCTCACCAATGTATTACTCAAAGCCCTGGTCAAGAAAATGTCCTGCAGACCCCCTCCCCAGGGATCATTGTTAGGGGCCAGATGAGTATTTGCTGAAATCTCAATCATTGCCACAGCTCTAGCTTCAAAGGAGTCTGGAAAAGGTTCTTTTCTTGCTTCCCAACCTCTGCAGTATAGGAAAGGATGCCAGAAGGTGGTGACACAGATGTTGAGCATCAGTCCCTCATACCCACTCATGCCAAGGTGCCTCATGAGGAGGGACAGCTCCTACCCCTTGGCCTCGAACTCCAGCTCCTTTAAGCCATATCACCAGAGGCCTCCCACCTTCTGGCTCAGGCCAGCCACAGCTATAGCCCAAACCAACCCCAACAGGGGCAAGGCAGCCCCCATGCCTTTGCCAGACCCCTCCACCCCCCCAGCACACACTCCCGAGGCCCAGAACCTACAATAATAATCACCTTGGTCACCAGCCCTACTGCATGCCTGGGATTGTGCTCTGCACTCTAGATATATCATCTCCCTCAATCCCCAAAACCCCCTCAGGTGGGGGGAACACTCCATTTTATAGGGGATAAAGCCAAGGCTCAAAGGGATGAAGTCACTTCCTCAAAGTCACCTATGATAGAGTAACCAAGCTGGGATTTGAACCCAAATCAAAGGGATACAAAAGCCTCCCCACTGTGCTGCACAGCTTACCTGGCTCGCATTTCCTACCTCTGCAGTCCCTACACAGAGGACCAGGATGCCAAGGGAGGACCATGCTGACCCACTGCCTCAGTGCCCAAGCCATGGATGCCTTTGCTGGGTCCTGTAATCAGCCCTCTGCAGAGGCCCTACCAAACCCCCCTCTGCTGCCCACAAACATGCCTTGGGTGAGAGGGACACATTCCTCCCTCCAAATTCCTAGAGGAAAAACAAGTGTGTAATTGTTGGAAATATGCTATAACAACCAGAAATCCCTGTAGTCAGCTATATAAATGTGGGGACATTGCCAGTTCTATTTCCCCTTGCTTGCAGAACAGACTTTTCCTAAGGAGAATCCCTTAGGCTAGAAGGGGGAGGGGGGCTGACGTCACCCCTCACATCGGCACCAAGACTATATCATGTGACCCATGCCTGGCCAATCAAAGTCCACATGACTGGTTCAGAGGTGGACATATGACCCAATCTGAGCCAATGGTCAGTCATCCCTGTGTTGTTGGGTTTTTTTCTGGAACTAATGGGAAGAGGAAGTTTTCATTCCACTGGAATTGCTGAGCTTGTTCATGATGAGCCTAAAGCCACTGGAACTATCTGGCTGGCCTAAGGAGAAAGCCTCCAGGGAAAGAAGCCAACACAGAGGCCCTGGAGCCAGCCATTCCTGAAACTGGAGAAGTTTTCTTTTTTCTTTTTCTTTTTTTTAAAGGAACGAGTTATATCTCCAATGTTACTTGTCCTGAAATTTTTTAAAAGATTTTATTTATTTATTTGACAGAGAGAGAGCGAGAGTGCACAAGCAGGGAGAGTGGCAGGCAGAGGTAGAGGGAGAAGCAGGCTCCCCACTGAGCAGGGAGCACAATGCGGGGCTCGATCCCAGGATCCTGGGATCACGACCTGAGCCGAAGGCAGCCGCTTAACTGACTGAGCCACCCAGGTGCCCCTGGAAGAGTTTTCAATTACATAAATCAATAATTTCTCTTTTTTCCTTAAGGCATTGCACTGAGTTGGGCTTCGGTCACATGCAGTCAAATGATCCTGTTGAACACAATAAACTATGAAAGTCAAGTCAGGCTTCCATTTGTTTTGCAAGGCATAAACTTGGCCCCTTTCTCATCAAGTAAGCAAATAAAATCCTCCATACTCAGAACCATCATTCCAGTCATTCTGGCGCCTTCCCAGGGCCTTGCCCAACCTTTTCCTGACCTGAGCACCCCCTCCCCCGACACACACACACAACATGGCAGTTCCCCAGCAGCAATGCTGGCCCCGCCCACCTCCCTTGATACCCAGTCTGGCGCTCGCATTGTCCTTCCATGAAGACCAGGTCTCCCCGAAGAGGGACACAGGCTTAGGGTGTGGGGCTGAGCACAAATAGCCTTAGGCTGATGGTCACCAAACTGTGGATCATGCACCTATCTGGAAAACACTTTCAAGCAAGCATCCCAACATCTATATGTTTATTTACATATTGTGCGACACTATTCGCATTTTATGTATTAATAAAGCTTCACTAATTCCTCATTTTCGATGACATTTAAATAAAAATTCTCCAATTCTCTTCCCTTGTCTTTTACCCCCTCTTTGGAGACCTCAGGAGGAGGGGGTGCTGGCCGGACTCTCCTTCCCATCCCCCAAGTTGTTTTCCAAACTTTCAATATTGTGAGTAAAAGGAGGGGCCCTGCCGGGGGAGGGCTGGCTGAATTACCCCGTGGAAATATTGGCGCCCTGGGCTGGGGGCAGGGTGGGCCCAGTTTCCAGGAAGGGTTTGGGCAGGAAGCCAGGCAGGAAGGGGCTGGGAGTTTCTGGAAGGGCAGCCTGGAGAGGCCTGGCAGGCTAGCCCATGGGCCTCACTGCACAGCACTTTCAGAGATGGGGAATCCTTGGCACTTCCGGGCACATGCCAGGGCACCACAGGTGGGGGAGGGAGGGCAGGAGAGTTCCTGCTTGAGAACAGAGACAGAGGTCATAGGTGCCTCCTCAGTGGGCTTCCAGGAGGGGTGGCCATGGACAGACAGGAGAAGGTGGGCAGACTCAGAGGGGCAGTGACAGGGGGCACTTGGGTCTCCCTCTGAGCCTGGCCCCACCCACCCACAGCCTGGGTGGGATCCTTATAAGACATGTACTTTCGGCCAAGAGGGTCCTTGGAGCAGAAGGGGACAGAGAGGAGGGCCAGAGGGGCTTTAATTGGTTAGGGGAGGGGGTGGGAGGGTGGCGTTGTCAGGGTGGAAAGATCACCAAAGAATCCTGTTGTTGGGTGGGGAAGAAGCTCCTCCATGGGGGGTCCCTCTCTCAGATTTCTTGGCCCCCATGACATCCAGCCCAGGAGGTACCTCCTTGATATATTAGTTAGGTTATAGGACAGAAACCCAAAGTAAGAATGGCATTAACAATATAGAACTTTGTTATTCTGTCACTAGTAGTCTGGGCAGAGCCTTTCTGGGCTGATATGGCAGCTCCATGGTGTCAGAGACCCAGGCTCCCTCTGCCTTATCGTTCCACCGTCCCTGCGTGGTCCCAGATGGACCATCTCCATAGCGGCCTTCCAGGCAGCAGGATGGAGGGAGGGCAGAAGATGGTTCACAGCCTATCCCGTGAGCACACCCAGCTAAAGGGATGTGGGGATGTGACTTCAGAAGGTGGTCACGTGCCTCACCGAGAGCTCTGTGACCGTGGAAAGAGGAAAGAAGATGCTGGCAGCCTACCCCATGTACCTGCAATACTCGAGGTCACATAGGAACAAACTTCTTCCACAGTGTCCTCCAATCAAGAATTTTGTTTACCTCTGAGGGGAAGCAAACACAGGGATGGTCCTTACAGGAACACATGCAGGGTGCAGAAAGAGCCCCCCAGGTTCCCCAGCACGGGCCTATCTGCCCACAAGAGGAAACAACTCCCCAGCAGACCTTTTGGCCTCTTGTCCCCGGGCCTGGCTCCCCCTACGCCAGCCCCAAGCACAAGGAACACCAGATATAAGCCTCTGGAATCCATCTCCTCTTAGCATCTGAGGCTGAGTGGCCCCCGTATTCCATTCTTCATCCAGTTGTTCATGCGACATCTACTGAGCACCTCCCAAGCTCCAGTCTGCCTTCAGGGGTCCCACCACTCTCAGACCCTGTGCTCCCCACCCCCACCCCATAGTAACTGGTTTAGGGTAGAAACCTAGCCAAGCTGCTCCAAGCAGGGCAAAGATCAGGACTTTGGCAAGCAATGCTCAGACAAAGACTTGAACCCGGGAGGACAAGAGCCCTGGAGTGGCTGGGGCCGATCGTTACACTGTGGGAAACACGTTCCTGAGGGGGGCCCCCATGGAGAAGAAAGCAGAGGCATGATGTCTGAGCCCCTTGAAGCAAGGGCTCCCCCAGACAGGAATACCCAAGTAAGTCAGCTGTTGCCTGCAGCCCAAGCGTGCCGGCTGGCAGAGAAGGCACAGAAGGTGACCGGTAAGAGGAAGGAGAAGAGCAAAAGTAGTCTGGGGCAGGCTGCCGGCTGCAGTCTTGGGAACAACCTCAGCCCTTGCACCCCTTCTCCCCTCTCCTCATCATCGGCGACTCCCCACAGGGAAGCAGACACTTCTCTACTTCAGGCCGAGAGCCTCCATCAGAGCCACCAGGGTGGCAGGGGCATGGGTCGGGGAGAGGGGGGTGTGTGTGATAGGACACAGGTCAGGGTCCTTGTTCAGGCCTCGAGGCCCAGGCCACCTCAGTGGGCAGCCTGGCAGGTGTCCCCTCCTTACACCTTCTCCTTGGAGTTTAAGCTGACCTCTCATCCAGGAGAGGTCCTCCCTCTCAGCTGCAGGAAAGAGGGCCGATGCCCCAGTGGCAGGAAGCAGTTCAAAATAGCCTGGGGGAGCAGTTGGAAAGGCTGTCCAAGCAGGAAATGCTTCGGGAGTGGGGAGGAGGACTGCGGGGTTCCTTCAGCAACATGGTCCTCTTAGAGCCCCTTCCCCGGGCCCGAGGGGCCCCTGCGTCATGGGCACACAGTCCCACACAAGGACAGGCTCGTTGGTGACCGCGCACACTCATCAGTAGGAACTGCGGTATGCACTCTGAGAAAAAGCTCAGGCTGTCACTAGGGCATATGAGAGGGGCCCGGCCCGACACAGCAGTGGGGACACCTCCCTGAGCCAGGCCCAAAGGCCCTGGGGTCAGGGGTCATTGCGGCAGACACCACGCGGTGCGTCCCCACGGTCTGTTCCCACCTGCTTTGTGGCCCACACTGTAAAAACAGATGTTGGCACATAAGAACTGCATTTCCCAAACTCCCTTACAGCGAGGGTCAAATTAGATTCCACCAATCAGGGGCACTCATGTGTGATTGGGAAGGCGAACAGGCCTTTGGGGTTTTCTGCTGGTAAGTGTGGTCGCGGAGATGTTGGGTCTCTGCAGTGATGCTCCAGGCTCCAGCTTCATGGGGCTCGAGCAGCAGCTGTAGCAGCTGAAGTGGCTTCTGATTCCTGGATCACAGCTGAAAGGCTCTGTTCCAGTGGTAGTTATGGTTGCCCATTCCCCGATGGTAGCACAGCTGGGGCCGGGTTCTGCCCCGTGTTTTTCTGAGATCATCCTGGAGGCTCCACCAGCTTCTCCAAAGTAGCACCCAAGTCCCTGTATTAAATCTCCTCTCCTGCTTAAAATACCTAAAGTGACTTCTGTATATATAACTGAGCCACTAGGCAGGGAACAAAAGAATGGTCCAGATGAAGTGCCTGCCATGAGTGGGGCAGCCTTCTGCAGACAGAGAAGGGAAGCGGAGAGGCAGGGGGCCTAGCTAGGAGCTACTACACGGTGTGACAAGAGCCTGAACTAAGGCAGGGACAGTGGGATGGAGCAGAAGGGAAGGGGAGGGGTGAAGAATAAGCCAGACTTAGTAACTGTGGGCATGAAGGTCTCTCCTTGGACCAATGAGATTCCATGACTCTTAGGAAGCAAATAAAGCAGTGTGGTGCCACGGGGAGAGCATGGGCCTTGGGGACTCCAGGTAAGACAGCTAAAGACCCCCAACCTCATGTGGCTTATCTTCCGGCAAGGGACACAGATCAACAAGTGGATAAAATTATTTCCAAAAGTGACAAGTGCTGCCAAAAAGAGGGTAGCACTGGAATAAAAAGGGACAGGTTGGTGAAGAGAGGCCTCTCAGAGGAGGTGACAATTGGGTTGATAACTGAAGGATGAGGAGGGAGCCATGGGAGGATCTGAAGGAAGGACCGTCCAAGCAAAGGGAATAGGCAGTGCAAAGTTCTCAGCTCAGGAAGGGACATGACATGTCCAGGGAGCACACAGAGGCAGGACGGCTATGATAGATAAGCAAGAGAAAAAGGGAGGAGACGGGGTCCCAGAGGAAGGCTGGAGAGGACATGAAAACTCTCAGTCAACCAGAACCTTTCATTAACCAGAATGTCCCACCCTCCATGTTCAAGCATTAATTTGGCAAATGAGTGAGTAATGTGTTAAAACTTGGATGTCCTAAGTTCTGGCTCCCTCAAGGGCCACCAGGAACCAGACAAATAGTAAGAAAGATGTGCAGTAGAAGAGGGGACCAAAATCAAATAAAGAACTACTGGCTACCAAACACCAGACAGAGAGGGCTAAACATCTCTCTCAGATGGAAGGAAAAAAAGGGACGGATGGGAGTGAAGGGAGAAATCTTCCAGAGGATTCCAGGTCAGATGCCAGATGAAGCAGGACTTTTCTGGTGGCAGGTGATGACCTAACCTCAACTGGCCTAACTAAAATGAGCATTACTGACATAAGTAGCTGAAAAACCCAGATGTGGATTAAGCCCAAATTAAGGTTTCTAAACACCATCACTGTTCCCAGCTCTTTCAGCTTAGCTCACCTTCTCTGGTGGCTTCACTCTCCTTCTGGTGGAGAGATGGCTGCCGTAGTTCCAGCCCCTACATCTATCTACTCAGCCTACAGGCCATCAGAACCAGGAATGTCTCCGGTTGACTTGGATCAGGACCATCTCTGAGCCTATTGCGGTGGGCAGGGGAATGCAGGGCACTGGCTAGCCGTGGCTGGGGGGGCCCACCCCAGAGCCAGCCGGGGGCAGCCCTAGGCAATCACATGAGCCCAGAGTGGGGGAGGGGAGGGTTCATTCCCAGGGCGAATGGGGTGAATTATCGAAAGAAGAGGGAATGGATGCTGGTCCACCAAGGACTTCCAACAAGAGCCACCAAAACTACACTACTACTACTACTACTACTAATCATCATCATCATCATCATCATCATCCTTACCCACTGAGCACTGGCTCCGCCTCTGAACCAGCCGAGTACTTTACATATATTACCTCAGGCAGTGCTCACAACCCCTTAAGGCAGGTGCTCCTCATTCCCTCAGCAACAGTTGCTTATCAAGCACCTTCTAAAGACCTTGCCTCCGTCCCAGGTGTCAGGGACACAGCCGTGAACAAAGCAGCAAGCCTCCCCACCTTCAACCTTCCATGCTGACATTCTAGCAAGAAGGAGCTACATAAGCAAAGTTCATGAAGGCTGGAAATGCCTGGGAGACACTGAAGCAGGAAGGGAAGCGGGGAGGGTTTAAACAAAGAAGGTGACATTTGAGGAGAACCTCAAAGGATGTGAGGAAGCAAACCTGGGTGGTACCTGAGGGGAGCACCTTCCAAGAAGAGGGAGCAACCATTGCAAGGGCCCTGGGGCAGGCCTGTGCCTGTGTGTATGAGGAGCAGGAAGAAGCCCCTGTGGAGGCGGGGGTAGTGAGGGTGAATGGTAGGAAAGAAGAGAAAGGAGGAGAGGAGAAAGGACGGGAGGCTTTCCCTCTGGATGACACAGGAGCCTTGGGAGAGTTTTGAGCAAAGGGGAGACTGATTAAAGTGGGATCCTGCCACCTGCTGTGGGGAGAAGAGGTTGTGGTTGGAACACAAGGGACCCGTAGGCAGGAGGTGGGAACCCCAGGGAGGGCTGGGACTGGGTGGCAGCAAGGGGTCAGGCAAAGAGGCCAGATTTCATGCACTTGAAGGCAGAGTGGGCAGGGGTTGTGGGCAGATTGGATAAGGGGGTGAGGGAAAGAGATGCCCATATACAGATGAGAAAACCGGAATAGGAGCTTAAGAAACTTGATCTGGGCTCTGAGTCCACCTTGGCAGGCTATGTGCAATCAGGGCACCTGCCTGGCTGTGGGGGCACCCAGAGGAAGGGGCTGCCTATTTCTAATTAGCTGGCGGTAGCCCTGTCTGCCTGTGAGAGGCAGGGTCCTGCGGCCTGACCCCACCGAGGACAGCAGCCTGCTCACAGGCAACCGCTGACTATTCCTTTTGTCCCTTTGGGCTGGTGGTCCAGGCGGGCTGGGCCCAGCGGGGAGCCAAGGAGTAGAGGTTGCCCAGGCTCTCTGGAGAGAAACAGAGGGACAGAAAGCAGGGGCTGGTGTGTTTTTCAGGAAGGAAATCTTCGCTGCTGTAACAGTCTGGGAGTCTCGGCTCAGCCCAGCAGTCCAGCCCCGCCAGGAAGCGCCCCCTCCCGCCACGCTCGCTGGTCCCAGGCAAACACTTTAGAGGACAGGAAGGGGAGAGGTGAGGTGAGTATCAAAGCAGCTGTGGAATTCGGGGGCGGGCCGAGCAAGGGGGTCCTTGCCATCTTAAGTGCTGATGGTGACTTCCAAGACCCCAGACCGTGAGCAGCCTGTGGGCTGGGGATGGGTGGGGGGTGGGGCGGCCGGTCCCAGGGCCTGGCCCCACAATGCATCACATTACCCCGGCCGGAATTCCTGCAGGACGCTTTGTTCTAGATGGCAGCCCTGCTAGGGCCATCAGGCCTGGGCCGTGGCCTGGGTGGCAGGCCAGAAAGAGGCCTCAGGAAGCCCTCAGCCGGTTATGGGGCTGGGCACTGCCCCACGGTCCTGCCAGCCCTTCTCCGGGCACCCTCCACCCCACCGGCGCCACAGCCCCCCTGGACCCCCCGCCCTGGAGCCGCCTGGAAACTGGGCCCATTCCAGCCGGACAGGCTGTATTAACTCCAGCTGGGGGGCTTCGCTGAGGCCACCAGTTTCCTGCGGCATGCCCGCTGTCTATGACCGAGTCCACCCGTCCTGCTTCCCCGTCCTCACCAAGCCTCCCCCTCTTCCTGCCCTGCCCCCCTCTCCCACATGGCAACCTGCCCTGTGAGCATTCCCTGGATGGTTCACAGTGGAAAGTCTGCAGAACTGCTCCAGGCTGTGTGACATCAGGAAAGCAACTTAACCTCTCTGTGCTTCAGCTTCCTCTGCTTTACAGAAGGCTACAGGCTCCCGTGTAGATGCAGTAAAGCAGGGGCATCCAGGGGAGGAGAAACACTCAGCTTTGGGGAACTGATTCAGAATTATGCAATCAGAAAAATCCCGGGGAAAAGCATGTTAATTTCAGCACTGAGTTTCAGCGTTACTTTGATTTGTGGCATTTTTTAGAACAAACATACACGGCACGTACTCAGTGCCGGGCACCGTTCTAAGCTCTTTGCCGGTACCGAGCTACCAGCAATGGCTGCAGCTTCACGCTTTGATGGAGGAGACTGAAGCACGGACGGGTGGACAAGAAGCCCAGAGGTGGGAAGTTGCAGAATTAGGATTCAACCGTGGTGTCCTGGCTCCAGGCCCGTGCTCATAAACAACACTTCGTACCCCCAAGTTCTTAGGGCCACTGAGGACTCAAGCCTTCCCTTCCACTGCCAACTGCAGAGGAGCAAAGCCTCCATGTTTGCAGAGAGAGAAGGTTACTCTTCAGAACTGTGTAAGGCGGAGGGGGGTGGTGTGTAAAGGTGCCTGAGTGACGGTGTGTGTAGGTGAGTGCATGTGTGAGTGTCTGGGCGTTAGAACAGTGAGTGTGTTGTGTGACTATGCATACATGTGTGAGTGTGTGTGCGTTTGAGTGGGTTGTGGGTAGAAGTGTGTGGCGTGAGTGTGAGTGTGTGGTGTGTGTATGGGTGGATGTATGGACGTGCGGACATGTGGGTGTGCGTAGATGTGTGAGCGAGTATATTGTGAGCGCACCACGCATGTGTGCACGGCAGCCTGGGGAACTCCTGAGAAGAGCTGGCGAGGAAAGAGGGAGTAGGGCAGGGGTGAGACTTTGGATGTGCCTGAGAAAATTAAAGAGTGATTAGTCAAAGCTGAATTGTTTTTCTAAACTCCTAATGCAAACAACATGTGGGGCAGCGCCCAGATGGTGCCCGGGAGCCCCTGACAGGGTCCTCAGGAAACAGGTGCTCTTGGAATGTTTCCTGCCGCTGGGCTGGGGCGGGCGAGTGAGGTCGCCATGTTCTTTATTACCGTCAGGCAGGGCCCAGCTGCAGGCCCGTCCAGCTGGGTGGAAACCCACGGCCGCCGGTCACAACAATGCAGGCCTCAGCTGGGATGGGCCCCCCAGCTCTGCCAGGCCCAGCATTGCCAGCCAGTATGAGGTGTGTCCTGGGCCAGGGTGATGGGGTGCAGGAGCCGTGCTCTCTTGACTCCACGCAATTGCTTGGGAGACAGTGTGAGCATCTTTAATCTGGAAAGCTATTGCCAATTATTCTCTCTAAGTGTTGTACCAATGCATAGTACCAGCAGCAGTGAATGCTAGGAATTGTTTTCCTACACCTTCTACAAGCCTGGAGTATTCTCAATCTTTTTCATTCTTGTTAGTCTGATAGAGCAGGATAATATCTCCCAAGAAGAGGGGCACAATGATGCCTGTGTTTTAGCAAGATCATTAGGGGTGGCTAAATTGATGATAGACTGGGGTATAACTAGGATCATGTTCAGTCTCACACACCACACAGTGTATACTTCAGTGACTTAAATAAGGATTTATTTATCTTACATAAGGAGAAATCCAAATGCTGTTCTTCAATGGCTGGAGCATGCCTGGGCTGAAATCTCTGTGAATCTCTTTCCTTATGGTCACAAGATGGATGCTGTCGTTCCAGCCATTAGAACCACATTCAAGACAAGCAGAGGGAAGAACAAGGACGGGTTGAAGCTGAGTCCATCTCTCTTTATCAGGAAAGAAAAGCCCTCCTCAAAGCTACCCCAACCAATTATCTGCTTCTATGTCATAGGCAGAGGATGGGGATGGATGTTGGGCAACTGACCACTAGTGTCTGCCACGATGGATGCCAGCACCCCGGCTGCCAGACGTTGTTGCCGTGGGTCAGCCTGGGCCCAGCCCCACCTGGCCCCACTCAAGTGAGCCTCCAGCCACCCACCGACAGCCATGGTTGGTCCTGCAACCAGCAAGAGTTCAGCCTGGAATGATACCAGGAGCTTTCTTCCAGCTCAAGACAGGCCTCAAAAATTGTCTCCAAGCTTCTGGTGAGGGATACAAGGCAACTTCCTGCCCTGTGTGGGAGCCAGTTGGTTCGGTCTCAGGCTTCTAGAACATTCCATCTGCCTTGATCTCTGACACGGAAAGGAAGTCTAACCCTGTGTCCAGGAGACACACTGGCTCCCACCAGCCCTTTCCCAGTGTGGAATCCTGCCTTGAGCACCCATCTTGGCTGCACCACCTGGCTAACAAGCTTCTTCTCTGACCATCTGCTCTGCCTGTCCATTCCTCTCTCTCACGTGGCTTCCTGATACTTCCTGGACAGGTGTTGGCCATTCTGCCCTGGATATGGCTGTCTGCATGGGCTTTGGCTATCTTGCCATTGCCGCAAGCCTCTGGGCCCAGCCACACAGTCCCAGAATGCCAACATTCTTTCAGAAATATTTTTTAATCAGAAGAGTATGGGGGCACCTGGGTGGCTCAGTTGGTTAAGCATCCAACTCTTGATTTCAGCTCAGGTCATGATCTCAGGGTCGTGAGATCAAGCCCCACATCAGCCTCCATGCTGAGTGTGAAGCCTGCTTAAGATTCTCTCTCCCTCTCTCTCTGCCCCTCCCCCACCCACTCACCTGCTTGTGCTCTCTCTCTCTCAAAACAAAAAACGAGTACAGGGGTGCCTGGGTGGCTCAGTCGTTAAGCATCTGCCTTCGGCTCAAGTCATGATCCCAGGGTCCTGGGATCAGGCCCTGCATCGGGCTCCCTGCTCGGTGGGAAGCCTGCTTCTCCCTCTCCCACTCCCCCTGCTTGTGTTCCCTCTCTCGCTGTGTCTCTCTCTGTCAAGTAAGTAAATAAAATCTTTTAAAAAAAGAGTACATGGTGGGGAGAGGTGCCTGGCTGGCTCAGTCAGTGGAGTGTGCGACTCTTGATCTCAGGGTCATGAGTTCAAGCCCATGTTGGGTGTAGAGCCTACTTAAAAAATAAAAGAGTACATGGGAATTCCATTTTTAGCAAAATGACAGTGAGCAATAGGCAGTCATCATTCTAATAACAGCCGACACTTACATAGCACTTACTACATCTGGACACCATTCTAAACATTTTATATGTTTGTTCACAGTTACCCTCTGTGGTGGGAATATGAGTCTTCCATTTTTCAGATGAGAAAACTGAGGCACAGAAAGGTTAAGTAGGCTGCTCAAGTCACACAGTTACGAGTAGCCTAGTATTTCCAAGAATTGGTTAAAGTATAATAAACATTCCTTTCAATGCACTGCAGATCTTGCAGGAAGAAAAAAAAGAAGGGAGGGAGGGAGGAAGGAAGGAAGGAAGGAAGGAAGGAAGAAAGGAAGGAAAATTCCTAAGGGTCAAAAGGGAAGGAGCATCAAAAAAGTGAAGTAAAACTCCCACATCTTCAGTGTGGACTCTGCCCAGTGACTTCCTTCCAAAGAGTTCAGTGTGGGAAGGGGGAGAAAGAGTAACTTCACAGTGAAGACACCCAACGAGCATGACCTCAGCCAGGTGCTGAAGGTCAGCACCAAGAGCGATATGTTACATTGACACATGCACCTGTGATACGATGTGATGATAAAGGCACTACCTCGGTGGTCTTCCTCCCAAAACCTATAACACCAGTCAAACCACGGGCAAAACGTCAGACAAATCCCAACTGAGAGACGCCTTATGAAATACCTGACTAGGACCCGACGAAACTCTCAAGGTCACCAAAAAACAAGGAAAATCTGAGTAACTGTCATAGTCTAGAGAAGCTTCAGGAGACATGACAACTAAATGTCATAATCTCCTGGATGGGGTCCTGAGACAGAAAAAGGACATTAGATAAAAACTAAATAGATCTGAATAAAGTACAGGTTTTAGTCAATAATAATATGTCAACATTGGTTCATTCATCATGACAAATGTACCACACCAATGTCATATGTTAACTGTAGGGGAAACTGGGAACTCCTTGTCACTTTTCTGTAAGTCTCAAGTTACTCTAAAATAAAAAGTTGATCTAAAAATAGGGGCACCTGGGTGGCTCAGTCGGTTAAGCATCTGACTCTTGATTTCAGCTCAGGTCATGAGCTCAGGGTCGTGAGATCGAGCGCCATATTAGGCTTCATGCTAGGCATGGAGCATGCTTAAGATTCTCTCTCTCCCTCTCCCTCTGCACCCCCACCCCTGCTCTCTCTCTCTCTCAATAATAATAATAATAATAATAATAATAATAATAATAATAATAAATGAAGGGGCAACTGGAAAAGAACACAGTACTCAGAAATTCTGCAGGGACAGGTGATGGCCAGAGCTGTCAATCTAACCAAAGCTCGGGTCCTCACAGCCCCGCGGGGACAGCCTGTGGGGGTCAGGAGGTGATAATGGAATCCCCAACCCTCTCTGTGACCCTTGAAGAGCTCCCACCTCAATGAAATGATGATGGCTGGTAGAAAAGTCCCCTGAGTGACAAAGGTAACCAAGAGGATTGCTATCAGTGTCAGGACCCTAAACAGAGAGAGAACATCTCTCCACGAGAATTCTAACCACCTTTCCAGCAACACTAGAGTTATGGGTTAAAGTTTAGTCAACTCTCCCCAGGCCAATCAATTAATATAAAAAGCAGTCCTGGGCTGGTAATGTTCTTCAGGCAGAAGCAACACAGTATCTTCCAAGAGAGACCCACCCCCAACCTAGGCTGTGCAGATACCACGGATACAAGTCGGCCAAGGATGCACCTCTAACCCCAGTTCCAAAACACACCGGGAACCGGCTATCAGAAGACACAATAGACGACAGGACTAGAATCCTAAAACTGCAGAGAGAATCATCAGACCCAAACTGTGATGGCATGTTGCAAACCAAGTTATAAAAGAAGTAATCTGAAATATAAAAGGAAAAGAAACTATTTTTTCAAAAAGGTACATTTGAAAAAGAACCAAGTGGAACCCCAAAACATTAAAAATAAAATATTTGCAATGAAAAAAATGGAGGGATGAGAGTCAAACAGGACGCAGAGACGCAGATTAGAGAAGGACAAACAGAGCTGATGAGGCGTCCAGGCGCTGGCTCAGAGGCCAGGAGATGGAAGCTACGGGAAAGAGGGCGAGGGTCAGAGGAGAGAATGAAATGCCCAACACACAACATAGGAGTGCCAGGGAGAGAGACGAGAGACCTGGGGGGAGGAAGCATTCAGAGAGATGATGGCTAAGAATCGTCCAGGATTGATGGAAAACATGAATTCTCAACATCGACAAGCAGATGTCCTGAACAGGAGAAATGAAAGGAAAGCAACTGCTGGATGCATGGTCGCAAAACTGCAGAACACTGCAGACAGAGGCGGTGTCCGGCCCCAGGACACGAGGGACACTTGTTCCCCAGCTGCCCAGAGGGCTGGGCTGGCCGCTGAGGGCGCACAGCTGGGTCCCTCTCTAGGAATTGCTGTCGGCCACGTGGTGCTGCCTCCTCCCCTAAGGCCCCCTTCCTGCCCCAGGACTCCGGTGGCCTGGAATGACTGGTGCCCAGCGCCAGAGCTCTTTGGGGGGGGGCGCGCTCCTGAGGCCTCTGTCCCCGAGACCCTGCGCTCTCCACACCTCGCAGGTGTGCTCCCAGAGAAGGCCCCCCAGCACACCTCCTGCGCACCCCATCCTCCTCAGTCTGTTCTCTGGGGAAATCAGATGCCAACACGATTTTCATCAATGTATTCAGATGGTTAACAAGTAACAAGTCAAGTACCCCAGGAAGTAGGTTGTAGCTGCCAGGGGCTGCGGGGAGGAGGGAATGGCGGGATTCCTATTTAATGGTGACAGAGTTTCAGTTTGGGAAGATGAAAAATTCTGGAGACGGATGGTGGGGATGGCTGCACAACAGGGCAATGGAGTAAATGTCATTGAACCGTACATTTATTTTTGTCAGTTCTTTTTTTTTTTTAAGATTTTTTTATTTATTTGACAGAGAGATAGAGAGTACAAGTAGGCAGAGCAGCAGGCAGAGGGAGAGAGAGAAGCAGGCTCTCCGCTGAGCAGGGAGCCCGACGTGGGGCTCGATCCCAGGACCCTGAGATCATGACCTGAGCCAAAGTCAGACGCTTAACCGACTGAGCCACCCAGGCGCCCCTATTTTTGTCAGTTCTAAAAGTTTATTAAATAAAAAGGCTAACTCCAGCTGAGAAAAAAATTACTATTAACATTTTGCTATCGACACAGTACTTTCATATGAATTAGCTCACTGGCTGCCAAAATTAAATGCTAATATATAATATAGTATATAATTATATGCTGACTAGCCAGCGTGATGACATGTTCTGTGCCTCCAGTGACAGAAATTCCACACTGATTACAGTGTCATATTTTGTACACAAGCAAAGTACTTACATCTTTTTGAAAACATGATTTTTCCCCTCCATTGTGTCAGGGCAGTACAGAAGAAAAAGAATTCATTCTTCATTTGGCCAGTGACGAGATGGAGTTTATAAAAGCCACTCATATGGAATGTACAAAGATCACTCAGACGCTTAGCCGGCTAGCCCAAACAACACACGGGATTTTTGACTGTCTTTTATCTCTGTAACAGCTTCTCTTTTGAACTGTACATTTAAAATTAATTAAGGGACGCCTGGGTGGCTCAGTCAGTTAAGCATCTGCCTTCGGCTCAGGTCATGATCCCAGGGTCCTGGGATGGAGTCCCACATCGGGCTCTTGCTCAGCAGGGAGCCTGCTTCCCCCTCTGCCTGCCCCCCCCCCCCCGTTTGTGCTCTCTCTCTGACAAATAAATAAATAATCTTATAAATTAGATAAAATTAATTTTAAAAAATTTTATACTGCATATATTTTACTAAAATAAAAAAGTCAAGTAGCCCAAATATAAAATGCAATCAATATCCATACTGATATCAATGAATGATTGAATAAATTACTAAGTGGAGGAAGGAGACAAATCCCCCATGCAGAAGTAAGTTATGAAGATATCCCACACGAAAGGAGGGACAACACGACTTGCCCCTTCAGTGTGGACTGCGCCTTGTGACTTCCTTCCAAAGAGCTCAGTGTGGAAAAGGGGAGAAAGAGTAACTTCACAGTGGAGACACCCTACAAGCATGACCTCAGCTCAAGGTCAACACCCACAGTGATACATCATGTTGACAGCGTGCTCCCGTGATCTGACATGATGAGAATGACCCTTTACCTCTGGGGTCTTCCTCCCCAAACTCATTAACATCTTCCAATAAAATTGCAAAGCTAGCACAGAGAGATCCCGGACTTCCCCACCCAGTTCCCCTTATTAGTAGTATTTTCCATTAGTGTGGTACCTTTGTTACAATTAATGAACCAACACTGACATTATTTTAATTAATAATTATTAACTATTTATTAACTAATTAATTATTAATATTACTAACTCAAATCCATACTTTATTCAGAGTCCTTAGTTTTTACCTAATGTCCTTTTTCTGTCCCAGGGTGCCATGTGGCATTTAGTCATCTCCTTCGGCTCCTTTTGGCTACAACAGTTTCTCACTTTCCTTGCTAATAATAAAGGAAACTGTGGGGAGGCTTAATTTTTCCATCCATCTAAAACTGTCTTAGAATATAAAGTCTATTAATTTTTTCTAAAGGCTAGTAGCACAAGGCTTATAATGAAAAGCAATGACCCCTGATTGACCTCAGGCTCCCCCCAAGCAAACAGTGGTAATTCGTTCTGATTTTAGTTTCCTGTAATGCTCGTCCCCATACACCTAAATCCGAAGCCTAGAACTGCCATCACTTCATTTATCAGCTCAAACGGTGGTCTCCCCGCTTCCTGGGACAGCGAGGTTTCAGCTGGCTCCTCCCCGTTTTTGATGTGTTTGAGTTTTCAGACCTCCCAGTCCTCACACCACCTTCACAATCGTTGCTTTCTTTGTCTAACACCTGTATTATCATTTACTTAATATTTATCCTTTCGATGGACTTGCTTTTTAAAATGAAAGTATTTTAGTATTTTAGTCTGTTTTACTCGCTTCCTTATTCCTAGTCCTTGAATAGCACCTGGCATATCATATGTGTTCAGCCAACACTTACTGAAAAAAAGGGAAAAAAGAATATGCTAAGTGGGTGCATATATGGTGGAGGTCAGGGATGTCTTACAGGGAGGCGGCAGGAATGGGTGCTGACTCTTTTCTTTGGTGCTTCAAATGCTTCCTTGCCCTGTGTAGTTTCCTGCCTTACATAGGCTTAATCCCTCCACACACAAAAATAAATAAACAAACAAACAATAAAATGAAAGTATTTTAAAAGAAAGCTTTTTTCTTTTTTAAAGATTTTATTGATTTATTTAAGAGAAAGCAAAAGTGAGAGAGATCACAGAGGGAGAGGGAAAAGCAGACTCGCCACTGAGCAGGGAGCCTGACAAGGGGCTCAATCCCAGGACCCCAAGATCATGACCTGAGCTGAAGGTAGACGCTTAATTGACTGAGCCACCGAGGCACCCCTAAAAGAAAGCTTTTTTGTCCCTATCACTTTTTACATCTTATGCTAAGGTACATTTAAACAAATATCTACGCCCATTGGCATACCACTTAAAACCCTCTTCCATACCCCCAGAGGAACTCTTCCAGCATGTTCAACTTTAATGTACTTAAACCTCAACTCTCCCTCAGTGTATTTTAAGAGCTCTGGGTGGAAGCCTCTTCTCTCCCCTACCTTCCTACCCACCTCTCCCTCAGATTTCCTAGCCTGGTTGACGGTCCATCTTTCCCATTGTTCAGGGAAGTCTACTCAGGGGAGTGACTCCGTATCTACTTGGAGGTCTAACGAGCACTGCAAATCTAAGCCACCCAAAAGTTCAGAGTCAGCAAGAGAATAAATGTGTGTGGAGTCAGGGGAGAGGTTGGAGCCATTGGAGACTGATTCCGAGCAGGCAGCCAAGGTGAGAAGCAGGAGGAAGTTTGTGTTCCAGAGCTGATAAACCTGCTTGCTGAAAATAGAAAGATAGATAGATAGATAGATGATAGATAGATAGATAGATAGATAGATAGATAGATAGATAGATAGATAATAGATAGATGATAGATATAGATAGATAGATGATAGATAGATAGATAGATAGATAGATAGATAGATAGATGATAGATAGATAGATAGATAGATAGATAGATAGATAGATAGATGCACTGATTTGTAGTGTTTTCCAATTTCCATGGTGTAAACACTCCCACCATGGCCCATTTCAAGCTACCAATGAGATGTCACTGAACAGGTTGTTGGCACACAATCAACTCTTGCAAGCTGATAGGAGCTGGCTCAGGCTCACCACTGCCTGAGCACCAAGTGAAGAAAGAGTTACAAGAAAGAATTAGAAGAATGAGTGATCAACCATATTAAATGCTGTTGACATGTCACATTAGATAAGGACTTCTGCAGTGATGTGTATAACACGTTTTTTCTTTTTTTAGTGATCTCTTCCCCCAACATGGGGCTCGAACTCACGACCTTAGATCAAGAGTCACATGCTCCACCAACTGAGCCAGCCAGGTGCCCCTGATGTGTATAACATTTTGCCACACAAAAATGTTAAACCTCTTTTGGACAAGATGCAAAAATAATATGACTTCATACCCTGTTGGTAAAGTCAAGCTCTCCCAGTGCAACTTAAAAACTAGAGAGCGAAATAGAATCAACTGTCTAGCTCATTTATTTTCAAACTTTCCTTTTTCTTAATATATGTGTTAAGGCTATAATTTTCCCTCCAAGCATGGCTTTAACTGCATTCCACACATTTTAACATGTGATATTTTAATCATCATCCATTCAAAACATATTTTTAATTGCCATCATGTTTTTTTCTTTTGGCCCTTAGGGTTTTTGTGGTTTTTGAGTATTGCTTAATTTCCAAACATGTGAGGATTTTTTTTAGATATCTTTTTAAGATTTTTTTTTAGATATCTTTATTTCTAACTTAATTATCTTGTAGTCAGAGAAATAGTCTGTATTATTTCAATTCTTTGAAGCTTTTTGAGATTTGCTTTCCAGTACAAGTACATTTTTGGTAAATTTCCAGTGTGTGCTTGAAAAGAATGTCTGTTCTAAAGTAGTTTGTGTTCAATGTCCTATATGTGTCCAGGAGGTCAAATTTGCTGACCATGTTATTTGAATCTTCTATATCCTTACTGATTTTTTTCCTGCTTATTTTATAAGTTACTGAGAGAGGTAAGAGTCATATTAATACCTCCCACTGAAATTGTGGATTTGTCCATTTCTCCTCATCTGTTTTCCATTGTCTATTGTTTCTTCTGTGCCTGTGCCTAGCTACTTTTATTGTGTACTTGATATTAAAATCTTTTTTTAGGGGCACCTGGGTGGCTTAGTTAGTTAGGCATCTGCCTTCAGCTCAGGTCATGATCTCAGGGTCCTGGGATTGAGCCCCGCATCGAGATCCCAGCTCAGCAGAGAGCCTGCTTCTCCCTCTGCTTCTGCTGCTCCCCTTGCTTGTGCACTCACGCTCTCTCTGTCTGTCAAATAAATAAATAAATAATAAAATAAAATCTTTTTTTGAAGGTTTATTTATTTATGTGAGAGAGAAAGAGAGTGCAGGGGGGAGGGGCAAAGGGAGAGGGATCGAGAGAGTCTCAAGCAAGCTCTGAGCTGAGCATGGAGCCCCATGTGGGGCTTGATCTCAAGACTCTGACATCACTACCTGAGCCAAAACCAAGAGTCAGACACTTAACCAACTGTGCCACCCAGGTGCCCATTGATATTAAAATTTTAAACATTGTTTATAGAAATAATTTGGGGTCTAGAGTGTTACTATGTTCCTCCAGAAAGATATTAAAATCTTTCTCCCAAAAGGCGCGTAAAGGGATTAAACATCTCCAGAAAGGCACTGCTAGTTCCTTAGGCACTAAATCTTAAGTCGAGTTTTAGGGTTTGAGATTCTTTGACACTGAGCCAGGAATAGTCTACGTCCACCTCCATTTGTCCCTTACTCCCAGAGCATACTCCTTCAGGATCCTGACTTAGAGTGCAAGCTGTAGATCAGCTCTCACCAACTTTTCTCTTCCTAACTCCACCAACTGTCAAGAGCAGCGACTCAGGTCTTAGCCACCTCTTCTGAAATCGGCAAACACCCTCCTGGAAAAAGTGGTCCCAAATGCTGAACTCACCTTTCTGATTTTTTTTACTTTATATTGGGTGCTGGCCCAGTAATGCTTCACAGTGTTGGTAGCTCTCCGATGATTTCAAGCAGGCATTTTGTTCTGTTTTGGGTGGCCCAGTTTTTCTAATTGTCCTCTGTGAAAAGGTGGGGACAAATCACTTAGTCATCTTTACAAAAATCAGAACTCTTACCTCCTTTTTCAAAGGAAAAAGCCATGACTTTCTATTCCATAGTTGTACCCTATCCTAATTCCCAAAGAGATCTCTTACATGATGTAATAGCCCCATTGATGAGAATTTGAGGGAAAGGCATTGCTCTTAAGGACTCTTAATGGCATCTAGAACAGAGCTGGCAACTACCAAAATGCTGATACATGATTTTATTTACACACACACACACACACACACACACATTTTAAGTCAGTATCATCTTCAATTCCAACAAACCACAGCTACCATTTAACCCCCTGAGCATGTAGGCAAGATGGAAACAGCTCTGCCACTTGGTGACAGCATGTCTTAATTGTAGGCAAGATAGCTAAATTGGAAACAAAAGTTCTGAAAGCAGGTCACTGGGAAGGACTGTGTCACTATAAGAAGTTTGAGAGCCAAACCTCTGCCTCAAAATATGACAGGGAAAGAATGATATAGAAGATGGATTCTGGATATCTGCTTGACAAAGAAAGACTCATCACCACCTCTGGCCAGCACCTTCTCTTCCTTATACCCTAAGCTCCAGCTCAGTCCATCTACCCACTATCTTCATCCCATAGGGAGGAAACAATTTATTTGTAATTGAAACTTGTAGGATCTCAGGAGAAATCTTGGTCAATATTTGAGCCACTTCCTTACATTCAGCCTCATTCAAGGTCCCTCTTCTTAATTGTATTGTCCTAACCCACTTTCCCACTGATGTAAAAACTATTTCTAGTTCTTGTCCTAACAATCAGAGAAATTTTGTGTTGGAATCGCTATTGGGAAATGTCTAGTGACCCTTCATGTTAAAAAAGAAGGAAGGGGAAATTCAGAGAGTTTGACCGGCTTGCCCAAAATCAGAGCCGTTGGACATAGAGCCAGGGTAGAACTCTGGCCTCTCGACTTCCTGCCACTCTCCACGTTGCCTCTTGCTCACACCGCTTTGTACCAGTCCAGAGGCTCTGGGACCCTGAATCGTGGGTCCTGGGGCTGGGAACTGCCTTCCCAGAGGTGATTTAAGTAGGGTCTGCAGGGGTTTGGAGCACCGGGCTGGCAAGAGCAGAGGGGAGGTTTCAGACTCTTCCGGAGCTGATGAGCGCCTTACACGCGCAGTCAGCCTGCTGTCCGGCATCCTGGTGCCGCCTGCCAACGCTGCAAAGGGGATGCAGCTGGACATCGGGCGCCCGGCCAGCCAAGCAACCTGCAAGCCGACAGACTGATTCCCTCTTGAGCAAGACCTTTGCAGCCAGACAGACCCAGATCCAAACCCTAGCTCTGCCATTTAACTAGATGTGTGACTCTGGGAAAGCCACTTCACCTCCCCAACGCCCCCTTTCTTCCTCTGTACCGTGGAGACCATATGGAGAGAATCCATGTGGTGAGAATAACAAGGTATTCTATGGAAATCGCCTAGAACTGTGCCTGGCACATAGTAAGTGCTCAGTAAATGTTAGCTGTGGTAGCAGAAAAGGAAAATTGAAAAAGGTTTCATGGCACATGGAAAGGATTTGGCTAAGCCTGAAATAATCATCTATCGAGGGTATTTCTCAGTGACTGCCAATGTCACTAGGACCACGACCTCATGCTAAGCAGGTGTCATGGCTCCACCGCAGAGTTGAAGATCCTGACACTCAGAGAGACTCAGTGACTTTCCAGGGTGCAACCAGAGTCTCGTTCCAAATGACACCTTACATGTTTTCTCTCGTTTAACCCTCTCAACAACCTGGGCTGATTCATACTGTTAGTTTCACCGACAGGCACAGAAAACACAAGTACTTTGCCTAGGGTTAAACTCCTGAGAAATGGCAGAGTCAGGACTCAAACTCAGGACCCGCTGGCTCCAAAGTCCTCGCCCTGCTGCCTGGACGAGTCCACTGCAGGTACCACAAAGCGTTTTGCAGGTCACGACAGAGATGTGTGCCGGTGCGCTGGAGAATCAGCGTGACTCAAGTCGAGGGTTGGCCAAGGGAAGGGAGAGAAGCTGGAACCCGACATTTGGATAGAACCTCAAAGGCCCTGTGGCCCCAGCCTCCCTTCACCGTGTACGTTTCCCATCTCAACTGCTCATCTCTGCCCCATGATGGGGGACTCACTTGCCAGCCCGTTCCGTTTTTGAACAGCCTGAATGCATCAGGAAGCCTTTAGCTGAGGAGAAATAAACCACCTGCTGCTCACTGGTCCTAGTTCAGCCACCCTGAGCCACACAGATTTTGCTTTTACGTGAAATAATGATAACAATAGTAAAAACATGACGGCGACTAGTTATTTGAGTAGGTACAATGCACCATGCTGTGGGGTTTTTTAAGGATTTTATTTGTTTATTTGAGAGAGTGAACATGAGCGGGGGAGCAGAGTGAGAGGGAGAAGCAGACTCCCTCCTGAGCAGGAAGCCCAACATGGGGCTTGATCCCAGGACCCCAAGATCATGACCTGAGCCAAAGGTAGATGCTTAACCGACTGAGCCACCCAGGCGCCCCCATGCTGAGGGGTTTTTGCTGTATTCTCTCATTTAGTGTTCGAAACTTGCTACCGTGCCCATCCCCCCACTCCAACAAAGACAGGAAGTTCCCAATTTATGAACTGATTGTGTTCCTAAAATTCCTTTGTAAGGCTGTTGTTTGGATGGTGGAACCGCTTTCCCACATAAACAATGTCACCGACGACAGACGGCCATGGGTGCCCCAAGGAGCCCCTCAGAGCCGGGCTCGCCCATCGCCCCCCGATGGGACCACCAGGCAGCTACAGTGAAAGAGGACTCAGTTCAGCTGCAGAAGCAATCATTATTTAGTGCAGGGAAAAACCAACGTCGGGAAAAAGATGTTTGTTCATCTCCCATGCCAGCTGTCTGAGGAAGCGCGGCCTGGAAGCCTGCAGCCAACCTTCCAGGCTGGGCGGGCACGGCCTGGGAACTGGCTTCAAAGCCAGTTCACCTCCTACTGACGGTGCCAGACAGCGACAGCCCAAGAATTCCACCCAAAGAATGGCCCCGGGTGGTGGAGACAGGGTGGAGCCCAGAGGAGTCAGCCCGGCCTGGCTCTGCCGCTCACAGCACGTGCGGCCCTGGGTCCCAGGTGGAAAGTGGGGACGTCACAGTCCTTCCTGACAGGCAGGAATGCTTTGAAGAAACAGTGTGTGGCACATAGTAGGTGCTCAATAAATGCTCACTCGGACCGTTAAAAGTCATCAAAGTTCTACAGAGGCCACGCGGGGAGGAGAAAAGAAGAAAGGAATAGGGCAAAGAGAGGCCCCACATGTCCCGGGCATTGGGCAGAGCCCATAATCTGAGGAGGCGGGTTTCTCTGATCTCAGACACCGCCCAGCAATGACCTGAAAACAAGAAGAGGGGAAGCCAGAACTGAAACAGAAGTCTCAGAGGGACCCAGGATGTTAGAACAGGACAAGAGGTGCTCTTGGGTCAGCAAGGACAGCCTGGAAACCGGCTGGTGGCCTGGGAGACGAGGTGGTAACTTCAGGCAACAGCTGACATCAGGCAGAAGCAGCCTGAACAGGAGCTTAGCCCAGTGTTTCTCAAACTAAGGCCGGCAGGCACAGGAACCTGGCTCTGCCCCCAGCTAGTGCTAGCTTTCAGCTTCCGGAAGTCCTTCCCATAATCATTTGTATGGCTGCCTTCTAACCAAGGGCAGCCACGATATTCCAGTACCAGCGATCGGCTTTGTCATCTGCCGATAGCCATTGAACACAACTCCACGGCCAGAGGATACTAAGAACGAAGGCGGGCACAAGATGCAAAGGATGTGTCCATGTCAAGAGAAGGGCAAGCAACATTTGTGCATGTCATAAAAAACGAAGGCTCTGCAGTAGTTCCAGTGAGAAAAGTGTAGGAAAATTGAGTCATCACAAGTGGCTGAAGAACGTGCCAGATTCCACGGAGTCTGCACCGAGGCAGCCGACACCCTCTTCTATTCCAACCAGGTGCTGCAAGACAACATCAGCCACAGCTGGGAGGTAATGTTGTCCATTTGAATTTCATTCATCTTGTCATGTTGACTGTATTTGTTTTGGTTTTATTGCTGTAGCAGGGCGGATGTTTAGTTTTGGATGTGCACAATTTGATAATGTTAAAATAAAGCTAAAGTCACCATAACCAAGAGGTGGAAGGATGAATGGGTGAAGTGTGGTCTATCCACACCATGGAGTACTATTCAGCCTTAAAAAAGGAAGGAAATTCTGGTACACACTACAGAATGGGAGAACCGTGGAGGCATTATGCAGAGTGAAAGAAGCCAGACACAAAAGGACAAATCCTGCATGATCCCCTTACACGAGGTCCCTAGAGGAGTCAAATGCACAGGGACAGGAAGTGGGATGGTGGCTACCAGGGGCTGGGGGAGGGTGGGAGTTCACGTTTAATGGGGACAGAATCTCAGGTAGGGAAGACGAAAATGTTCTGGAAACGGATGGTGGGGATGGCTGCACAATAATGTGAACGTACCTAAGGCCGCTGAACTTCACTCTTCAAAATGGTTAAGACGGCAAATCCTATGTTGGGTGTATTTCAGCACATTAAGAATGAATAAATAAAATAAAGCTAAAGTCAACACTGGGAATGGGTGAGATTTTTTTCTGTGGCTGTTAGAAGACGGCCACACATGAGATTTCTGGGGTTATCTCAGAGTAAGATAACCTGGGCCCTAGGGCTCATCCTTCCGGGAAGGATTTTTGGGCCTAGAAAATAGATTGCTCTCCTACCACTGTCTCTGTCTCAGCCAGACCACACAAGAAAGGCAGCTCTCCATGCCTAGACCAGGAGAGCTGGTGAGTCAATGAACCATCTACCAGCCGTTTACATACCTGCCTGAGCACGGCAATCACCTGGGCCACTGTCAAAATGAAGATTCCTGGGCCCTGCCCGGGGCTTGCTGAATCCGACTCTCCCGGGGTAAGGCCTGGAATCTGTATTTTCCACCAGCTCCCCGATCCCCTCTGAACACCCAGCCTACTGGGGTGTCAGGTCAGGGGAGAGAGGCCTAGAAGAACCCAGCTTTGCAGTCGCCAAGTCCGTGTGACTTTGAGCAGGCCATCTGGCCTTCTGGGTCTCAGTGTCCCCTCTCTGAGTCAGGCACAGAAAGGCTTGTCATGGAGGGCTCAGTATGAGGATTGGTGATAATATCCACAAGGTACCTGGCGCATAAGGGATGCTCGATAAATGGTAGGTGCAGTTAGAGTTCAAGAGCCAGGAGAAGCCGACCCAGTTGGCACCAGCAGAGAGGTGAGAGCTGAGAATAGCCGAGTGGTTCAGCCCTTTCCTCCGGAGCAGCTCCCTCACAGATGGCTCTATCCAAAATGCACATGTGTTTCCTGGAGGAGGGAGCACCTTTAACCAGGGATGCGGACATGGGTTGTCACTTTAGCTCTGAAAAAAGGGACAGAAGTCGTCAAGGGGAAATTCCCTTGAAATCAGAATTAGTGCTGTGGGAAACCCCTCTCCTCTTTCTCCCCCGCCACCCTCATCCCTGTTCCCAGAATTGGCTCTGCCTGAGCCTTACCCCCGAGGGCAGCCTCTCCCAGGAAAAGAAGCGCTGCTCACTTGCTATGCAAATCCTGCTGTGTGTTTTGAGAAAATCACTTGCCCTCTCTGAGCCTGAGATCCCCATCTCTAGCTAGGGGGAGGAGGCTGACAACCATTCATCCATTCCGGAGATTTTTATTGAACACCTACTAGGTTGGGCCCTTGACCCAGGGCAGGGAGACCCCAGTGAACACGAGACGACTGACAGTCCAATGGGAGAGCCAGGCTTTCCTCAAACCATCCACAAATATCCAATTGCAAAATAAAATTTCTGCCTTAGAAAGCTGTGGTGAGGCAACGGTTCTTCCAACAACTTTTCAGGGGCAGAATCTTTTGTTCAAATAAAGTCTTATACAAAAAGCGAGCAGGGAAAATAGATCCAAAGGAAGCTGCTCAGAGGTCTCCGGGAAGATCTCCAGGACCCTAGGGCTTCAAGGAGCGCAGCTAGAAACCAGCACGTGGGAGGGATAGAGGAGGAAATGTCTGCAGGTGGCCAAGCAGAGTCCTGGCCCACTGTGGGTACTCGAGAAATGGCAGATCTGATCCCTGATGTTGTCATCTCTCTCTCTAGGAGACAAGAAGGCACCATTTCAAATGGTGGTGGGGGTGGAGGCGGTGGGGGCTGGGGCTAGGCTCAGCCCTGGACTCCTGTGTCCTACAGCCGGCAGATCCCCTGTCCATCCTGGCTGAGGGTGCCCCGGGGGCTGCTAGTCTGAGGGTCACTGGGAGGTGGGGACACACTGATTCTGGGCGCGCTGACTCTGGAAACCAGCTCGCTGCTAAGGCCGATTATCTGATGGAACGCTTCCTTCATCAGTGCTAATATCCATGTACTGAAACAATGAAAGGGTTTCCTATCAGTTCCAAATAGGACGTGAAAAACTCTCAGTGCTAAGAGTAGAGGATGCTAGAATAGGCAATGGGAAACGCCTGAGTCACCGGAGGGCCGCTTTGATTCCAACGGCCCAATCGTTGAAAAGGAAAAGAGAGAGAGAGTGGTTCATTAATGGTCAGAGGGAGGGGACAGGAAGGACTGGCCCTTTACATGGGACCTCCCCACAGGGCCGAGAGCAGGAGAAGCCTGGCCGTGGGGATGACACCCAGAGACAGCAACGAGCTCACGGCTTCTTCTGCCCCCACCCAGCCTCAGCCTCAGCCTCAGAACATGGTCAGGAGCCACACTCCATGGGCAGGTCTGATTTTCCACAAATAAAAGCTTGCAAGGAGGAATTTTCAGGACATATTTTTCTCCAAGCACGCGCTTATACCCAGGGGCTGGACAGCCTTAGGCTGGCCCAGGGCAAGCAAGCCTGTTCACCCCTCTGCCTTGTACTGGGGCTCCAGGCAGCTGTCTTGCCCTCCCTGGGGCTCAGATTTTCTGCAGGGAAAAATGGGAGAGTCACACATACAGAGAGCTCCTCAGGCCCCATTTCTGCCCAAAACCTTTCAGAGTGGATCTCCAGCTCCCCTCGGGTTGGACACGAGACCCTTTCTTTTCCCTTCTCTAAGAATGCACTGGTCCGTTACGCTTCAGGAGACAAAATGCGAAGAGGTCCCAGGCAAAGCAGAATGGTTACTAACTTCATGGCTGGTACGTGCGCTCATGCCCGTACTCCAAAAGTCAACTGTCTGTTACGGTCCAACCACAGCCCCGGTGATGAGGCTTAGAAGGTAAAAAAGGAGCCTTCTGTCCCTGCACCTATGGGAACCTCACAACCTTGCACTTCACTCCGAGGAGCCTACCTCCAGCCTATGATGGCCCAGGAAACGATTCAGACCAGAGTCTTGCTTACAGAACGATTATCTTTGGGGTCAGAAATTATTGTCATTAATCACTTTCCTAAAGGTCCTCACTTGCTGTGATGCTACACGGTACCCATCCTTAAGCTTCCCGAGTGAGACTGCAATGTTTGAACCTCCGCGTGAGCATGACTTGGGTGCCTGCCTCGGCTCACAACCTGGAGCCCCGCGGGGAGGAGCATGATCGTGCTCTATTCCTGCTCGGTGTTAAACAACAGCTTTTAGGAGAAACCTGTTGGTGATGTGCTGGTAAGTGTACAGGTCTTGTGCGTAGTAAGGGCTTTATGAATATGCATCAAATGAAACTGAACCTAAGGGAGCTTATTCGGCATGTGTTATCTGGGGGTCTCCTTCCCCAGGAAATGCATGTCTTGGGGAAGGCTCCTTGGGCTCAGTTCCAGAAAGAGCTGGAGACTCCTCAGAGAAAGGGGCCCAGCTCAGCCCCAAGCTTAGAACAATGCCAAGAGCTCAACACACTGCAGGTGTGTGTGTGCTGGGAACTTCTTCCTGAAGCCTCTGAGGTCAGGGGCTGGGGCCCAGAGGGCTGGCTGCATTTATTGTCCATTGTCCCTGGCAGGGACAGGAAGCACTTTCTGTTCCCAATTGCTTGGGTGGATTAATTTACAGTGGGGAGCTCAGGGTTGGCGCGCAAGCACCTGTTTTCCCCTCCAAGAGGCCAGCTTCCGGCCTCAGAGGGTTTTCAGGAGGGGTCCCCCTCTGCACAGACACAGCCTCCTCCAGAATCCCTCTGGCTGTTGCTTCTGCCACGTTCCCCTGTTGCCCTGTGGGGCACCAGACACTGACTGGGCTGCAGCTGAGGCCCTGGGAGCCCAGAGGCCTGCACTGCCCTCTGAGCCGCCCGCTCTCGGGGGAAAGTTTAGTCCCATGGGGTACACACCACACTGGTCCGATAAGGAACAATGACAGCCAAACCTCAGTAACAGTGTCTTCCCTTTTATTGAGGATCCAATCTCTCTGCCCAGGCCAGTTAGACGACATATACATGCTCCTCTCATTTTCATGTTGATGGGGATTGTGGGTCCCATTTTACAGATAAAGAGACTGAGGCTCAGAGAGGCTAGCTACATAGATCATAAATAGCAGTGGTGGGGTTCAAACTCAAGTCCGTTCCAGGTCCCAGAGCTCTCTCTCAAACGCTAATGTCTGCAGGAGCCAGGCAAAGCGCACAGCTGGGAGAGGCTGGCCAACCCTGCAATGACAAGGAGCAGCGGGAGTGGGGGCACACGTGCCAACTCGGGGGGACAGATGCTGCTCCCCGCTCCAGCCTGTTGATTGTTGTCTTGAAGGAAGGTGGGCCACGTGTGGCCAGATTTCTACGTGGAACCTCCACATTTTCCCACGTTAGTAACTTGTACAATAAGTGTCTCAACACTGGATAAGTGAGAGGAAGCCTGTCTGTGGGTGCCACATTCCTGCAGGCTCCACTGTGCACCTCTGCTCTGTACCACGGAGCGCCCACTGCATGCAGGCACTGCCGGGCGCCTCCCCCACAGTGATCCATTCCCTCCCTCTGTGTCCTCCCTCTGCGGCAGCACTACAAGGAGACGGGCCGGCAAGGGAAACCAGCTGGACGCCGGCACCCCACCATTCCCGGCTTGCTCACTGCATCCCTGCCTCCCTACAGCAGATTCTCATCACTGTCCATCTAGGAGGCAGAGGAAGAGTTTTGGAGTCTGGTGGAGGATGGGGACGCGGGCCTGATTTCTGTAGGTCATTTTCATTTTCCTACGATGGCCCTGAGACCGTCACCCAGAGCCCCCACCCCTTGCACACCAACCACTAGCTAGCACTGCTCGAATTGGCCAGCTTGCTCCATTTCGCCTTGAGCACACCATCACATTTTCCCATCGTAAGCTCGGCTCCCTGATTCCGGTGGCCCAACACGGTCCCACGTCCCCTCTCTCTGCCCCCCCGCCCCCCTGCCCAGCAGCCTGCCATTTGGAGGGCTGCGGCCACTCCGTTCGCCCTGCTTCCTCCTCCCCCAGACGGTGTGGCCCCGGATCCAGGTTCGCCTGCCGTCCCCCTGAGTGACAGGGCTGCCCTTTGTGGAGGGGGAGATTAGAGGCAGGCTGGGGGCCGCGCAGCCCTCGCCGGGATGACAGGAGACGTCAGCCCCGCACGCACGCAGCGCAGGCCAGAGCGAGGAAAGCCTTGACAGGCCTGGAGGGGATCCAAGAGGGAGCATGAGGGAGGGGGGCCCTCTCCTCACACACAAAGGCCGGGCCTGTCTTCACACCTGCGGGATGAACAGAACCCAGGGGCTGGGGGAGCGGTGGGGGCCACGGGGGCATGAATAATTCGCTCTGAAAGAAGCATGTCACAGGGAGATAGCTCAGCCAGACACTTCAAATAAAGGCAAGCAGCCACAGTGACAGGGGACATTCTTTGCCACCGATGCGCTGCTGGGACCTAAGTGCTGAGATGTCGTGAAAGAAAAGCGCCTTGAACCCTTCATAGTTATTTTTATTAAAAAAAAAAAAAAATGGGAGAGAGAGAAAAAAAAAAGTACCACCACCGAAGCAGGGATGAGCCGGTGAGCCCTGAGAAAGGGCAGATAAAGAATTCTGGCACCTTAATTTTACCTTTGTTAGGAAGATCAGCGCTTCCCGGACACCCTGAGGAGTGCCTGGAGAACCAGGTCTGCTCATTTTTCCTGCCTCTGCATCTTCAGCCACCCTGCTCCCCCTGCCTGGGTGCCCTCCCGCCCCCTACCCAAACTTCCAGAACCAGCTCTGAGGACTTCTTCGTGTGAGGACCACCCTGGTCAGACACCCCAAGTTCTTGCTCCCTCTTCCCCAAAGGTCCTCATTGGGTACTCAGCATGTGACCTTATCTTTTGACATATTGACCCCAGCCACCCAGCCAAGCTCTCGGGCCAAGGATCCTGTCCAGTTCCATTCCATGTCCCCCAACTTGAGCACAGTGTCCTGTATCCAGTGGCCACATGAGGCAATGAGGCCACAAATAATAATATTCTAGTGAAAAACTGATCCCCTCAATGTCTGTCCATTCATAAAGGAATAATTAAACAAATTATGATAGAACCTAATATGGGACTCCTCTGGGGCCACTCGGAAGAGTGAGGCTGACCTACGTATGGTCACGTGAATGGAGGTCATGGAATTCAGCGGGGAAAGTTTTAGCATGGCATATAAAGCACAGGAAAATGTGGGGAGCTTCTCCCCAAACCATGTACTGGGGCTACCTCCTCAGACTCTGGATTTAGAGGGAGAAGGAGGGCTGAGGGATTTTCACTTTTTTTATACATACTTGGGTGTATTTTAATTTTTTACATTGACTATGTATTACTTTCGTCACTTAAAAGAATTCTTAGGAGAGGTGGGGGGGGATGGGGTAACTGGATGATGGGCATTAAGGAGGGCACCTGATGTGATGAGCACTGGGTGTTACACCCAACAATGTTGAACTCTACATCTGAAACTAATGATGTACTATATATTGGCTAATTGAATTTAAATAAAAATTAATTAATTAATCAATTAAAATAAGACAAAAAGAATTCTTAATCCACATGGTTTAGCCAGAGCTGAACCTTTCCCAGGCAGGGGTTCCAAGGCATGTCTTTGCTCAAGGAAGAAAGAAGAGGAATCAGGAGATGGCTGCCACAGCTCCAGGACTGAAGGGAGGATGGCAGGGGACAGGTCTCCACTGGTCTTGGCTGCCAGCACCCTTTCCAAGGACAGTAAAAGCTTTGCCTGAAATCCTCATGGAAGATAGCTGCTTACGTCTCATTGGCCAGAACAGGTCACATGGTCACACGAGCCTCAAGGGCGGCTGGGAAGATGGAGTCAGGATTGCCATGCAAAGCTTAGACAAGAACGAATTTCATCTAGCTCTAACAGCCTTCCCTCCATGTATTTTTCCTCCTGTTTCAAGTCTATTGCAACTTTTTTCTTGAAACAAGGGGTTTCACTCCAAAGGCAAAAGTTCACAGCTAATGCCTGTCCCTGCTCACAAAAACGTCCTCCAGCTACACCCTGTGAACCGGTTTCTGTTGACATTATTCAGCAATATTTCTTTTTTATTATTACTCAGAATTCTGCATTTCAGTCTTGCCTCCAGGAGAGGAGAGACTGCTTGCCTGAGAATGTAGCCAATAAGGAAGAAACCAGAAACCAAAAGCTGGGGAAACTTGGAGTCCTTTTGACCCAGAAACCCCCCACCCCCCCAGTCAGCCATGAAAACTACCTCTGGCTTTTTTTTTTTTTTTTAAGTTTTATTTATTTAAGTAATCTCTACACCCAACATGGGGCTCAAACCCACGACCCCAAGATCAAGAGTTGCACGCTCCTCCAGCTGAGCCAGCCAGGCACCCCTAACTCTGGCTTTCTAAATGAGTGAACCAATAAATTACTTTTTCTCCTCTTTATGTCAGTTTGGGTTGAGTTTCTGTTTCTTTCTTTTTTTAAGATTTTATTTATTTTTGAGAGAGATGAGTGGGGGGGGGAGGGGCAGAGAAAGAGGGAAAAGCAGACTCCCCGTTGTGCAGGAAGCCCAATGTGGGGGCTCGATCCAAGGACCCTGGGATCATGATCTGAGCCGAAGGCAGATGCTTAACCGACCGAGCCACCTAGGCGCCCCTGAGTTTCTGTTTCTTAAAACCAAAAAAAGTCCTGACAATCCTAGAAACAATCTAGAGCTGAGTTTAATCATGTGCTCTAAACAATTTCATCCTGGTTGGGGGTGTGTATGTGGTGGGTGTTCATATGTCTGTGTAAAACCCAGATGTCCACCCAGGCCACCCCTGGCCTTGGGAACTCAGTAGGATTGTGTCACATCATGAACCCTCTGTCCATGGTTCACCCAGTGCTGTCCCCAAGATTTCTACAGGTCCCCTGGGGGTTCCTATTCTCTTGACCATCCATGACTCCACATTGACTCTTGTTCTCACTCATCCCTCTATGCTTTGTGTCTTCCCTCCTCTCCACACTGACCTGGAAATGAAACTGCGCCCTTTCCTTAAACCCCCTGTACTCCCAAAACTGCTCTCTTAAGATACCGGGATCATGGATTTTACTGAAGCTTTAGGGCAGTTTAAATGTCAGCAATGTAAATCTCAGTCATATAGGGACATCTTAATCAAGAATATTTAATAAGAGGGGTGCCTCGGTGGTTCAGTTGGTTAAACATCCTGACTCTTGGTATCAGCTCAGGTCTTGATCGCAGGTCGTGAGTTCAAGCCCCGCATTGGTCTCCATGTTAGGTGTGGAGACTACTTGAAAAAAAAGAAAAATTCATAAGAGTAATTAAGAATCCAGCAACAACCCCATGGCCAAGCATTTCTTGTTGCATGTTTTTCCATGGGCCCCAGCTACCCCATCCCCTCTCCTCTCTTCCAGCTCCCTGCCCTCCCAAATTCCAGCTCATTTTGTAGCACAACAGCATAGCTCTATTTTCTCATCTCCTTCCAAACCACAACTCTTGCGCCCCCAGCACAGAGGTATTTTCCTGAGTAAAGAGGGTCCCTCCCTAAGAAGAGCTCTGGTGCTGGCTATCTACGTTTACTATCTGTCTCCGGGCCCTTATTTTTCTCTCTTAAGTACCGCAGTGCACTACATGTTTAGGGATCGAGTGTAAAGAACACAGTTCCTGAAACAGGAAATAAACCAATTTGTGCAGGAGAAATAAAAGCCCGTAGATGCCTAATCTGAACGAACAGATAGATTCACATACCAAAGAAGATCTCCGGGCAAAGAGTCACAGGCTTTATTCTCTTTGGCATTCTCCCACAATGCCAGCAGGCTACACAAAAGTGGCAGTGACCTGGCCCCTCTTAGTAAGCATTGAGACATTCAGAGCAACTTACAACTTAAGGCTCCAAACTTTAGAGGAATAAGGTTGGGAGCAAGAGCCATCTTAGTGGGGGCGCCTGGGTGGCTCAGTCGTTAAGCGTCTGCCTTCGGCTCAGGTCATGATCCCAGGGTCCTGGGATTGAGTACCACCTCAGGGCCCCTGCTCAGCGGGAAGTCTGCTTCTCCCTCTCTCACTCCCCCTGCTTGTGTTCCCTCTCTCGCTGTGTCTCTATCTGTCAAATAAATAAATAAAATCTTTAAAAAAAAAAAAAAAAGAGCCATCTTAGTGAAAGATGGTGGAACTTCCTTGCCAGCCTTCTCCCCAGTTGACCTGACTGCATTACAGTCAGGTGTAATCTACAGGTCTGAGGCTGTAGAAATGTTGTCTGTAGAGCATTGGAGAACTCTGAGGACATCCCAGGTGCCTTCTTGGGGGTCTCCCCACTCACACTCCCCACCCTAGCATCCCCTCAAGCCCCTGCTCCAGAACGTGCTCTTGTCTTTTCTCAACAAGACAACAGCCTAATTTGGCTTTTCTGACTCCAGCCTCGCCCCCACCCTCCCCAAATCCACATGGCAGCAGTTTTTCTAAAGCACAAATCTGATCCTGTTTAAAATATACAAATGAGGGGTGCCTGGGTGGCTTAGTCAGTTGAGTGTCTGACTCTTGGTTTCACCTCAGGTCATGGTCTCAGGGTCCTGGGATCCAGCTCCATGTCAAGGTCCACGCTCAGAGGGGAGTCTACTTGGAATTCCCTCTCTCTCTCTCTCCCTCTGCCCTTCCCCCCACTGCTCTCTCTCTAAAATAAATAAATAAATCTTTTTAAAATTAAAAAATAAAATAAAATACACACATGAAACAAAGTTCCAGGATGAGTCTCCTTCCTGACCTGCCCCCACCAACTGCCCCAGTCCCTTCTGTCTCAAAGTGCCCAGCTTGCAGGCGGCAGTAGGCTCTGCATCCCTGCGGTCCTCCCACCTCAGAGGCCAAAGTCACTGCTAAAGCAAAGTGTCCTTCAAGAGGTTCCTGCGGGGTCTTTCTTAAATCTTTTAACTCAAATGCTGCACCCTTGCTTCATCCTCCCCTGACCTTGGACCTTTGTGTCCAACTCTAGCCATGTCATCTTATCATTCAACACAACCCACGCGCAACTTGCCTTTTCACTTGCTTCAGGAGGCTTTCTGATGCCTTGTCTCATGCACCACAGAGACCTCCCTGACTCCCTGATCATACGTTGCAATCGCTTGCGGAGCTTTTAAAGCCATCCTGGCTGAATTCCTCTAGGGCGGGGTATTTTAGGAAACTCTCCAAGGTGATTCCGATGTGCGTGCAGGGTGGAAGCCCCTGATGGAAGAGCAGGGTGTGCTCAGAGCGGCACTGGCTAATTAATTCCTCTGTCTGAAGCATGCAGTTAGCAAATCAACACGCGCAAAATGAAGCACAGCCTGGACTGTTTGCATGTTTTGTCCTCAGTAACTAACTCTCTGTGGGCATATTCAAATCAATGGATTGAATCAATGAGACCCTTGTGGTCCGTGGACAGGGCAGCATCAGCATCACCCAGGAGCTTATTAGAAGTGGACGACCTCAGGCTCCCCAACCAGATCCACTGAACAGAACCTGTATTTTAACAAGATCCCCAGGTCATTTAAACATGTTAAAGTCCAAGCAGCCCTGCTCTGAACTTGAAAATGCTGAAGGACAAGCACGTGTACATTCCTTATACCAGGTCGATGCTCACAGGAGCAGGCAGGAGTGAGGTGGCCCACGTGAGGCACTAAGGAACATGGGGGACTGTGGCTAAGGAAGCGCACCACAGCCACGGCCCCCACCCATTCTTGCCAGTTAGGATCCAAACCCCCGGGACTGCCAGAGAGTCCTCTTCTTCGGGAGAATCCTGAACTCCAGGTTTTCTTTAGGTGAAATACACTCCCCTTTTTTATTTATTTATTTATTTGACAGAGAGAGACACAGCGAGAGAGGGAACACAAGCAGGGGGAGTGGGAGAGGGAGAAGCAGGCTTCCCGCTGAAAAGGGAGCCCAACATGGGGCCCAATCCCAGGACTCTGGGACCATGACCTGAGCCAAAGGCAACGCCTAATGACTGAGCCACCCAGGTGCCCCCCACTCCCCTTTTCAATGTTTCCCTAGCTCACGTCCCTAACACTTTCTGCTGCATTTATTTTTTCTTATCTGCTCCGTCTAGAATGCAGAGATGGTTGTCTCTTGTGCTCACTGTTGTGTCCCAGGGACTTAGAACTATCTCTGGCAGGTAGTAGGTGCCAACAAATAGATGTGGAAAGAATTTACTGTGCAGGACAAGCCAGAGCATATCTGTGGCTGACAAGTAGCTGGCCGCACCATAGCTTTGCCCGAAGGAAGCTAGGCCACGGTCCTCTAGCAATGGCACCTGGGCTGGGAGACCCTGAGGCCAAGAACTTCATCCTCAGGAGGATCAAGAAACCATCCTTCTCCCTTCCCTGTGGGATCATAGGCGTGGAAGAGGCCCTGGGAGGGAGGCCTATGGGGAGTCCCCCTGTGAGCCTCTGAAGAGTGCTCTTGTGAGAAACCAGCCAGATGGGGTCTGTGAGGTGACCCAGAAGAGGTCGGGGCCATTTTATCTAACCCTCGCTTTCACAAAAAACCTTACATTTAGACTTTTTGATATTATCTCCAAGTAAGGTTACACTTACAAAAGTCTTTTTTCTTAACGGTATTCATCTGTGCAATGTAAACACTTATCAGATCCCTTAGTTGGCCACAATGATGTTCTGTCTTGTCTTCATTGTTTAATATCCTAGAAGGTTCTCTCATTTCTGGAGGGAGGGACCCTGGATACAGATCATAGGGCCCTTAGGGGACACTCTCTTCCTTGTAGCTCTCTTCCCCCTGCTGAACGGGGTGTCCCTGTCAGGGGACTCTTGGGCCTTAATGCTGTGCCCCTGGGGCCTGGCCTGGAGCCCCTCAGAGAGCCTTGAGAGAACTGAATGCAAGCCAAGTCTCCTTTGGGGGGAAGCCTTTCCCCAAGTCACTGTTCCTTCAGAAGCCATCAGGGCTGGTCTGGACATAGACAAGAGGGCCGGGCAGTACCCTCCAGGGCCTCAGCTCCTGGCCCGCAGCTGCACCGGAGATGGGGCATCTCTTCCCTGAGCAATGGCTGCCCCCATGAGGGCAAAGACAGCAACCAGGCCTATTCCTGTGCAGGGGAAGCTGGCCAAGGCGGGGGCGCCCAGGGAAGAGGAGTGGAGGAAGTCTGGGGTGAAGAGCTGTGTACAGCCCACTGGGATGTGTGGGCCCCAGAGGTTCCTACAGGATTTATGAAGGAAGACCCAGCCAGACTGCCCATGTGAGGGGAGGCCTGTAGTGGGAGAAGGTGAGCCTTGGGAGGGCCCTACATGGGGGGACGGGGAAGGGGCCAAGTCAGCTATGTGAGAAGGTTTACATTTTTGGTATTTGTTGCTCGTCTTTTTGTCTTTTTACCTTTATTATCAAAAACGAGCTTTTGGGGTGCCTGTGTGGCTCAGTCGTTAGGCGTCTGCCTTCGGCTCAGGTCATGATCCCAGGGTCCTGGGATTGAGTCCCGCATCGGGCTCCCTGCTCAGCGGAAAGCCTGCTTCTCCCTCTCCCACTCCCCCGCTTGTGTTCCCTCTCTAGTTGTGTCTCTCTCTGTCAAATAAATAAATAAAATCTTTAAAAAAAAAAAAAACTCAAGCTTTTACAATACTAAACAGAGGGCTACAATGACCCCTTGCATACCCATCAATCCGGCCCAATAATGATCAACTCAGGGCCAATGTTCTCCACCTCTTGCTGCCCTGCATTTACTCCCCTCCCATATTATTCCACAGCAAATTGTATACACCACAACATTTCACTTATAAATATTTTAGTATCTTTCTCTGAAGGAAAAAGAAACTTTTAGAACACAATCATAATCCCATTTTCATACCCTCAAAAAATGAACATTATTTCCTTGATATTATCAAATATCGAGTGTTGTGGGCTGAGTCATATCCCGCCCCACCCAAAAAAAAGATATGTTGAAATCTTAACCCTGAGTGCCTCAGAATGTGACCTGATTTGGAGACAGGGTCTTTATCGAGGTGATCAAGTTAAAATGAGGTCATTAAGGTGGGTCTTAACCCAACCTGACTGGTGTCCTTTTGAGAAGAGGGAAATCTGGTCACAGAGACAGACCAGCATGGAGAAAAGATCATGGGAAGAGATACAAGGAGAATACCATGTGAAAACTGGAGTTCTGGTGTCACGGGCCAAGGAATGTCAGGGGCTAAGGGAGCTGTAAGAAGCAAGGAAGAACCCTGCCTTGCTGCCGTCAGAGGGGGTGTGGCCTTGTCGCCAGTTTCATCGTGGACTTCTGGCATCCAGAAGTGTGAGACACGAATTTCTATTATTCTAAGCCACCCGGTTGGCAGTACTTTGTTAAGGCAGCCTTAGAAAACTAATCTTGTCAACATTCAAATTTCCAATTATCTCACAAATGTCACCTTTTTTTTAGTTTGTCTGTTGAAATCGAGATCCAAACAAGGATCACCAGTTGTGACTGGCTGATATGTCTCTTAAGACTTATCTCTTAAGACGAGTTGGCAATTTATTTATTAAAGAAACTCATGTTGTCTGTCCTGTGGAGTTCACCACAGTGTGGATTTTGCTGGTTGCATCTCCGTGGTGTCAGCTTGACCTCACTACTCATGGGGAGCGTGTCTACAGGCCGGCAGCATCTTCATCACCTGGGAGCTTGTTGGAAACGAGGAGGATCCCAGGCCCACCCCACACCTGCTGGATCAGAACTTCATTTTCACAAGCTCCCTGGTGATTCGTGCGTGCACTGGAGCCTGAGAAACCCACGATTCACGTTCTTTTCTCTGCCGCATTTCCTAAAACTGGTGATTGGAGCTGGACGCTTGATCAGATTCAGGTTTGATTTTTTTCACCAAGACTATGTCATAGGTAGTGACTGTTCTTCCATCAGGAGGCATATCGTGCCTGGTTGTCTCTCTGTTATAATGTTAGCAGAAGTTGACCATCAATGCCTAAATCCATTCATTCATTAGGGTTGCAAAAGGGTGGCATCCTATTTCCGTTATTCCTCTTCATTCATTAGTAAGAATACATCCATAAAGGAAAAGTTTGTCTCATCTACTACTTGATTACCCAGTGGTGCGGTGATATAGGAAAGGAAGGATAAATGCTAATTCTTTCCCTCTTGTGTACCATTTTTCAAAATGATGGGTAGATTCCCAATGGTGATAGTGAGTTTTGTTATTTTGGTTCTGTTTTTAGCATCAAACACATGGATTTAAGTATAAGTGTTTACAATCCATTACCATTCTTATTCTTCTTGATGTTCAGGTGGTTGTCCAGTCTTTGGCTAGTGGGAATCATTAGAGTTGGCTCCTGAGTCTTTTTAACAGAACCCTAGTATAACCCTAGATAACATAGCAAATCTCGTGTGACTGGATGTTCCAAACTCATCTTGTGCATCTCCTGTCCTAGACCTGGTATCAGCCATTTCTCCATGGACCTCTAGTATCATTCAGTGGAGAAGGGTATTTAGAGACCACAGTTTGAGTGTATAGGTGTTCACTGCCATGGGTTGGCCTTGATTTGAGGCCTTTCATTGAATAAAACACATTTAACATTTTAACATAAAATACATGAGCTCATACTTCCAACCAAATTCAATACCATGGGATTTTTAACTTAAGCTTTTTAGTTTGGATAAGTATTTCCTTTCTCCCAAGCAACGAATCCAACTTCACAGTGACATCAGGTATGAAAGAATTAGGATGCCCCATATTTGCTCATTTACCTTGCCCCCCATGGCATGATAAGACGTGAAAGGAGCTCTAGTCAGGGTGGCACCTCAAGCACTCCAGGAAGAAGCTCTGCAGACTGGTTTGAGAGGGAGCCCTGCAGGATGACAGAATTGGCTGAGTTGGGACAAAATGACATGAGGCCTTGAGGGTCACAAATGGGACAAGAGAAGGGGAGGCCCATCTCAGGACTGCACAGAATGGGAGGCTTAGGTAGGAGACCACAGGAGGGAGAAGAAAGGCCCAAGGGGTGAGACATCACCAGCCTATGAAAGGGACTGAGGGTGGGACCCTTCATACCTGAGTCCCACCAGCACATAAAAAACTAAAGAAATGTCAAAACATGGTTACATAAATTAATTGTTTCCACTGAACAAATTAAAGCCCTTATGAGAAAAGCTAGCCACAATGTAATTATACTCACAAAAGATAATTAGGAGATTTATACAAATATGTATGTATTACTCTGGAGTCTCTATATGGAGTGAGAACAATTCTGAAACACAAATTTAAAGCCAAATGAGGAACACCATCTTCTTTCAACCCTGTGGATTTTTGTGATTTTATGTTTGACCTTAAAAAAAAAATTAACTATCTTTTTTAGAGCAGTTAGGTTCAAGGCAAAATTGAGTGGAAACTTGGAAAGTTCCCCTCTACCCCCTGCGCCCACACATGCATAACCTCCATGTCTTTTCGTGGCTTGGTAGCTCGTTTCTTTTCAGCACTGAATAAAGCCCATTGTCTGGATGTGCCTTGATTTATCCATTCACCTACCAGAAGTCATCTTGGTTGCTTTCAAGTTTTGGCAGCTATGAATAAAGCTGCTATAAACACCCGTGTGTAGGTTTTTTGTGGGCATGTTTTCAACTCCTTTGGGTAAATACCTAGAAGCATGATTGCTGGATCATATGGTAAGAGTATGTTTAGTTTGTAAAAAACCACCAAACTGGGGCACTGGGTGGCTCAGTTGGTTGAGTGTCTCACTCTAGATTTCTGCTCAAGTCATGATCTCAGGGTTGCAAGATCGAGCCCTGCGTTGGGCTCTGTGCTGGGTGTGAAGCCTGCTTAGGATTCTCTCTCTCTCTCTCTCTCTCTGCCCCCTGCCCCTCCTCCTCTCTCTATCTCTTTCCCTTTCAATAAAATAAAATAAATCTCAAGGCAACCTGCACTTAAAAGAAAAAAAACCACACCAAACTGTCTTCAAAAGTGGCTGTATATTTTGTCTTCCCACCAGTAATGAATGAAAGTTCACATCGTTCTACATCCTTGCCAACATTTGGTGGTGTCAGTATTCCAGATTTTGGCCATTCTAATAGGTGTGTAGTAGTATCTCATTTTAATTTGCATTTCCCTGATGACAGATGATGTAGAGCATCATTCCATATGCTTATTTGCCATCTGCATACCTTCTCTGGTGAGGTGTCTTTTCAGGTCTTTTGCCCATTTTCTAGTTGGGTGGTTTGTTTTCTTACTGTTGAGTCTTAAGGGTTCTTTGTATATTTTAGATAACAATCCTTTATCAGATGTATCTTTTGCAAAGATTATATCTCAGTCCGTAGCTTGTGTTTTCATCCTCTTGCTGTTGACTTGTTTTAGGGAGAATGTTGAAGTTCTGAGTGTGAGACCCCCCCACATGTAACATCAGGGTGACCCCCACCCTCTCATACCCCATGGTCCCTAAGGCGTGAGGAAGGGCCCATCAAGGAAAGAACCAGACCTCACAGGGAGCAGGGAGAAGGAGGCCCACATTGGCAGAGTCTGTGGCAGGCTCTTCTCTTGAAGGAGACGTGGATGTGGGGGAAGCCTGGAGGGGAGCTGCATGTGAGGAGAGTCGGAGCCCCCCTGAGAAAAATCGAAGTCTGAGGAGGAGGATGTTCAGAGGGTGGGGAAGGTGAGGAGACACTTGGAGGCAGCCCGCGCACAGGCAGGGTGACCTGGTAGGAAATGGAGTTCCAGGGAAGCTGTTGTCCCCGAGGCTGGGGTGACGCTGCTGGGACATCTGTGCCGGGGCAGGTGGACCCTGGAGCCAGCCAGCCAGCAGGACCAGGGGCAGAGACAGCACAGCCCCAACGCCGTCACCAGGGGTCCTTCTTGAGCCACTCGGAAAGCTTGTCAGAGTGCCCTCCTCAGCCCATTCCTCACACAAGACCACCACGGCACTTTCAACAAACAGTCAGATCCTAAAAGGGCCAGTAACCAAATGCCAATGTCAGATTTTGCTACGTTCACCAACGCCACACATCCTGGAAAAACCCACATTCCAAATCCAAACCATTCCTAGGGCCCCACGTGGGGGAGTCGCATTCCAGGGAGACCTTCGATTAAATATTCCCTGACTCGACAAAACGGGCTGCATTAAGGGCAAGTCCATGAAACTGTTGGCATTGGATTTCCTTTTTCAAAACCCACACCACCAAAAATAATCAAAGAGATAAACATGACACTAGGCTGGAGCCCAGCTGGTCTCTTCAGGCCTGAGTTGTTGCCAAGTTCACACAAATTCATCAACTGTCAAAGCAGAACTAGAGCTCTATCTCCACGGCCCCAGGAAGAACCGAGGCTGTCACCATGCCCCTGATCATAAGATCTCAAATCAGAAACCTTAGCCACATTTTCTCAGCTCCCATCTATCTGGAAGTAACCCCAACAAGGAACCTAAATTCTAACAGTCCTGGTTCGGGATGACCTTTTTGAGTCATTAATGCCGGGAGATCTCCACAAGATCTCAGACTTGGTGCCCCTCTTCAGGGAGGAGGGCAGAAGGCAGGGAGGCTGGAAAAAGTGAAAGGCAGAAAGGAAGTAAGATTAACAGTGAACAGCATTCTGAGTCACCAACCTGCAAATGTCACTAGTAGGAAATGCGCTGACACATGCGTCCCTGTGACAACTGGGCACAGAGACTCCCTGGGCCTCAAGGACATCCGACCTCCGGGGATCACATCTGCTCCAAGGAGCACCCAGGAGCCCCTGCCCCAAACGCTTGAATCTGTGCCTGGCATTCCACCGTGGGAGTTTCTCATCTGCAATACACACGGAGGACACCTGGAATCAGCCTCAGGGGACAGAAATAAGAGACTCTTCTTAAGTTACGGCACATACATTGCAATGGAATACTATGCAGCTGTAGAAAGAGGAAAGAGAATCTATCCCTGAGAGACAGTGTTCAGGGAGACAGATCAAAGTGCTGAATCCATTATCATTCAGCCTTAAAAAAAAGAAGGAAATCCTGCCATTTGTGACGTGCTTGGACCTTGAGGGCATGATGCTAAATAAGTCAGAGAGAAAGACAAATGCTGTATTATCTACTTATACATGGGATCTAAAAACAAACAAAAACAAAAAACAAAAACTGAGTTCATAGATACAGAGAAGATTCATGGTTGCCAGAGGCGGGGCCAGGGGGTGGGCAAAATAGGTGAAGGGGGTCAAAAGGTACAGACTTCCCGTGATAAAATAAACCAGTCCTAGGTAGTAACGTACAGCATGGTCACTATAGTTAATCACACAGTATTGTAGATTTGAAAGTTGTTAAGAGAGTAGATCTTAAAAGTTCTCATCACAGAAAACAAATTCTATAACTATGTGTGAGTGTGGTGGCGGATCATTTTGCAATCTACACAATATCAAACCATTATGTTATACACCTGAAATTAATATAATGTTATACATCGCTTAGAGGTCAATACAAAAGGAGGGGGAGAATAATACACATTAAAAAGAAGGAGGGAGAGAATTAATATGGCTCTATGCTTATACGGGAAAGCTGTCTCTAGAACTCCCAGGGAACCAGAAATACTGGCTCAGTCTACACAGCGTATCTGGGGTAGGGACAGCAGAAGCAAGGGGCTTTCCCTGTGCGCTCTTTTGTACCTTTTGGGTCTTAAATGACCTGAATATATTATCTTTTAAGATACATTTAGATTTAAAGGAAGGGGATGAAAATGATCTATATGTTGAGGCCTGGAGAGATACACAAGATCATGATTAAGTGATAAACAGTTGCTAACAGGGGGTCTAGCGTGAGTCAATCTGCGCTTTTTTTTTTTTTAATAAAAGGGAACATTCACATATAGACTTGTAAATATGTAGAAAAAGACTAGAGGGTTACACCAGAAAACAGAGGTTCCCTTGGGGCATCTGGAAAAACAGGTGTTACACTTTTCATCGTGCCCCCTTCTGTCCTGTTTGAACTTTTTAACCAAACATGGATGACTGTTTTAATAATAGTAATAGTAATAATGCGATAGTCGAGGCAAAAGGAAAGTTATGTGGATGTAACGTGGTCCTGCGCTGGTCCTGGTCCCGCTACCCCAGCAGCGTGATGGTGGCAATGTCACTCCGTGGCGGGCTGTCCCCACAGACCTCCAGAGCTGCCAAAAAGCTCAGATAAGGAGCCCGGTGCTGGGAAGTTCTCCATCTTCACGAGCCCATCATGAAAATCCGTGCGTGCAAGGCCAACGGGAGGAAGAACTGTGAATCCACGATCGGCTGAATACAGATTTCCATTTTTTAAAAAGTGCACGTGCATCTTGCAGCTTCATAAACTTAGGCTTGATTAGAAGAGAGTTTTTAGTGTCAAGGACACATGGGGTTAAGGAGATGGGCACCTGCAAGATGAAAGAGGACAGTCAAGGCTTCGCCACCGCTGCGACGTGTGCAGCGCCCTCCGAGGGGACCCCAAAGGAGCCATGGGGGTGCCCTCCCTGCACAGGGAGCCGGGACTGCGAAGCAGGCTTCTGTGTGGGGAGGCCTGGTCCCACAGAACAGAGGGCAGAGGGGAGGGAGGCTCCTGCCAAGGAGTTCTCTGTCCACCACCTTGGACTGGGGTGGAAATTTTGGGGTCTCCCACCCAGGAGGCAGGCCCAGCTCGAGCCACAGCCAGTGCCTTCAGGTCCGTGGCTCCTGCTCTCAGAGCCTCGGCCTCCTTGCCTGTCCAACAGGGTCTGCGCCGGGACCTTGGCCATGTGATGGGGGTTAACGACATGCGGGACTGAATATCCTAAGTGTCTGGCGTGTGGCGGGTGCTCAAGAAAGCAGTTGCCTTCCCTTCGGAAAACCAAAGTGATGGAGCAGAGTTCTGTAGTCTTCGGAAGGTATCCCTCACCTTTTCCTGGAACCCCTTCCCTTCTGGCTGGAATCACACCCAGAAAGACAAAACCGTGTTCACTGAAAAACACCACCATCCCTTCACAAGAGATGCTTCATTGGCAGCCCTTCCTCCCCAAGAGTACTGGCCAGCCCACTGGGCCCAAGCACTGGGCTGGGAACGGCAATGTGCCCAGCCTCTGCCTCCTTCTGGCTGTGTGACCCTGGGCAAGGCAACTAAACCTGCCTGTGCCTCAGTTTCCTCATCTGTAATCTGGGGCCAAGGACCCCCAGGATGATTAAATGGAGAGGATATAGATGAAAGGGGTTTGCATTTGCTATTATTAGTCCCTTTGGTTAAAGAACCTTATCTCTGGTCCACTCACTGCCACCTGCAGATGTGGACCAACGTCCCCATGGATTAGAGATGAAGGGGTAGTCTCAAGCAGGCAGGGGGGACCCTGTGAGTGCCAGCCACATGTCACATGGAGGGGAGACAGGTGCCGTTTCAGCTGCCAGGGAGCCAGGAAGGCCTCGCTGGGCCTCACCCAACCCGCCAAGTGCTCTGTCCGGCCTCAGCAACATTTCCAAACACACCTGAGTCAGCAGGTAAATACTGAAGGATTGCACATTTGTGAAAAGTCCAAATTTTAGATTTCTCTAGCAAAAACAATGGACGGCCTGCCAGCACTGGCCACACCCCACATAGCGCCCCTCAGCCGGAGGTGAGTAGCAGTCGCCCCCTCGCATGGTACACGTGCTCCCCCGCTCACCACGGCGATCCCCCCACCCTCCACTCCCTATCGCCACCAGGATGAAGAAGCTGAGGCACTATTCCCATTTCTGAAGGCCTTTAGACCATTGCTCTTCCTATGGTGGAGACGTGGCTCTTCGTATCCATGTTTCTATCAAAAGTTGGAAAATGGAAAGTAAATCAAAGGGCCATGAGTTTTACTTGATGGAGGTGAAGAATATTCATATGGAGTCAGTCTGCAGACACGTGTTCTGTTCGCTCATGCACACGACCAGCTCATCCACAGCTGCCCTGTAAGGTTGTCAAGGGTGTGCACTACTCATCTGGGCCGGGGGGGCATCGGGTCATAATCTGCGACCTGCCACAGCAGGACGCTTGGCGTTGGCCAACTCAGGTGGCAGGGACCTCAGTCCCTCGTCCCCAGCCCTGCATTCACGTCGTCCTCCTGTGCACTCTATAGTCCCCCTCTGTGGTGGTCATCTGTCTGTCATGAGAAAGCCCCAGGGCAGGGCTGAGGCTGGGGCTGGGTCATTCTCTCCCAGGCCCTTGCACTTCCTGAAAGTGCTTTAGATGATACCGTGAAGATGACCATCAGCGGTAATGACACCCAGGACCTCGGTGCTTCCCATAAGCCTCCAAAAAGTGATCTAAGATACATCTTCTGATCTGTGAAACCCCCATATTCAGCCTCCAGAAATGGGAACTCCCTTGTTTAAGACCCAGTCTCACACCATAGCTGCCACGAACCATTAAAAAAAAAAACCCCCTTATCCCCCTTGCCCCATTCATCTATTTCTGGAAATCTAGCCTCAGAAAGTCATAAAATAAAAGAAAGAGAGAGAAGGAGGGAAGAGGGAGAAAAGGAGGGAGGAAGGGAATGACAAGGAGAGGAAAAGTTATATCCATGAAAATGTTCGCTGGGCAAAAACATGCCCAGATGATCACAGTGAGTATGCAGTTTAGTGGGGAAAGATTTTGTTTGTTCATTTGTTTTTGTTATTTTGAAAACTTTTTTTGCAATGTTATATTAGTTTGCTAATTCAAGCTAAATCAATGGAACCTCAAAACTGGAGGCATCTCAAGGACTCCAGGCTACCCCGTGGACCTGCATCTCTGCGCAGCTGGTGGTCCAAAGCAGACCCTGGAGCGAGAATGCCCAGGTTCCTAGCCTGGTCCCCCCACTCCCCTACTGAGGGGCGCTGGCAAGCTCCTTGACCTCTCTTTGGCCCCATTTCCTTATTTTTAAAATGGGCACAATAGTAGTATCTATCTCGTAAGGTTGTTGCAAAGACCAAATGAGTTAATAAATGTACAAGTATGTAGAACAATACCTAGCTCTTAATAAGTCCTTCTAAGTTGCTATTAGTAGTGATAACAGTGGGTTGTGCTATCATTTCTGACTCACCAGCTCACCCCAAACCCTCACCATTCTCCAGTATCACCTGCCCATCTTCCACCCTCAAATACATCCCAAACCCAGCTCTGCCCTGAACTGCCCACAGCATTCGCCTCCAGCTCCAGGGGACGGGTCGAAGAGGAAAGATTGGGTGCCAAGGGCCACCCCCACAGCCACCCTGTACCCCAGCTGCCTCCGGCCAGATGCTCTGGCCCTTTCCCCCTTCTCCAACCCCACCTCCTCAGCTTCCCCATGCCCTGCCTTTGACGAGCCCTCTGTCCTCAGAGCCACCTCTTCTTCAGCCTGTCCCCAACTTTATGACCATCATCCCTCAGTGAAACTCTGATCTGAAGTTAAACAGCAGAAGGAAACTCTAATAAATTTTATTTTGTATGCTGACATATTTCAAAGTAAATCAAAGATCTCACATCACCCCAGCCCTGCAGGCTCCAGGACACGTCTTGAAAAATAATACCATCTTTTCGTCCATAGCTGAAATATATTACCATTAACAAAATCATATTCCATTGATGCCATCTAATAGTTCAGAGGCAAATTCAGAGGCATCATTTTAAATTTGTAATGTTTCTGTTCATCTTTTTTTTTTTTAAACTTTGTCGGACATCATTGATGGGGACCAGCAGAAGTACTAAAATGTGTGAAGGGACGCCTGGGTGGCTCAGTCAGTTAAGCGTCTGCCTTTGGCTCAGGTCATGATCCCAGGTCCTGGGACTGAGCCTCACATCGGGCTCCTGGCTCAAGAGGGAGTCTGCTTCTCCCTCTCCCTCTGCCGCTCTCCGCCCACTCCCCCCTCCCCCGGCTCGTTCTCTCTCTCTCTTTCAAATAAATAAATAAAATCTTAAAATAAAATAAATAAATAAAAATAAAATAAAATGTGTGAAGACTCTGTGGGGTGCGTCTGTGGGGCAGCGGCACAATTAGAGGGTGATACGGCCATGGCCAACGGCCATTACGGGCACGGGTCTTCTGACCCAGCAAACCTACTGCTAGGAATTTATTTCCTGGGTGTTCTTCCTGTCGGCCAAAGCGGTATCCCTGAGGCCGTCGACCCCAGCGTGGTCAGTGGAGTCAAAGACGGGAACACTGAAATGTCCGTCACCCGGGACTGTTAGTGCCCTCAGACAGCCGGCTGCCTGGGAGTCCCCAGGTGGGGCTCGTAAACTGGGTAGCCAGAGTTTGGGCATGTGGCCAGATGGCCCCCGCCAGCCTTATCCTCTCCTCAGCTCTGGACAGGAAGGCAGGGCTGGTTCCCCAGGCACTCAGAACCTGGAGCCCCTTGCTTCATGGGCTGGGCTGCCACTGAGCTTGGCTACAAGGACTTTGCAGCAACCCCCCTACCTCCTGCCGACCCCCCTCACCTGGGGTGTTCGGGCCTCGCCTGGACAGTGCTGCCTGGGAGCATCTTGCTGAGCAGATGGCCCAAATCCTGGACCCCTGTGGGAAGGATATCCTGTGCCGCCAAGCCCAGGCCCTCCTATCACGTCCCACCCAGGGCTGGGGCCTCCTCACTCGTGGTCGGCGGGAAGCCTGCAGACGAGGAGATGTGATTGGCTCTTCCAATCCCTGTCCCGCTCAGGCCCTCCAGGAAGGTGGCTTCCTGGAGGAAGGGTCAAGACATTTCAGAGGATTTTCGGGAGCAGGAAGCAGAGTGGGGACACCTTGCCCTGCCAGTCTACACCACTCCCATCAGTTGGGGTCAGGATAAGAAAGAAGATCTCTCGCACGTGCCTACTCGGGTAGGGACCTGGGATTTGGGGGCCTGGGCCCTGTGATGAGGATTCTGAGGCACAGTCCAAGTGTGAAGGAAAGCGTGCATCGGTGACCTGTTGGCCACGTCGGCACGATGTGGAATGGGGGGCTGGCAGTGTGCAGACCACATATTTGCCATCCCTGAGGTAAGCTCTTGCCTTCCCCCAACTTGTAAGCATAACCTCCAGGAGAGAGAGATGGGGAGAGGTTATGAGCAGACTACTGCCTCTATTATTACTACCCTCCCAGCTAACAGTGCTCAAGCACTTACTCTCAGCCAAGCACTTTGTAGATGCTGTCCCCACAACAGTCCTACAAGTGCGGAGAAAATTAGGAAGGGGCGCCTGGGTGGCTCAGGCGGTTAAGCGTCTGCCTTCGGCTCAGGTCATGATCCCAGGGTCCTGGGATCGAGCCCCGCATCGGGCTCCCTGCTCAGTGGGGAGTCTGCTTCTCCCTCTCACTCTCCCTCTGTGTTCTCTCTCTCTCTCTCAAATAAATATGTAAAATCTTTAAGAAAAAAAAAAGAAAATTAGGAGGGGCTGGAGTCTCACTGATCTCTGACTCTATGTTGAACTGAGGGGTAGGCATCATAACCCCATTTTACAGCTGAAGCAACTGAGGCTTACTAAGTACTCGCCAAGGTCCCACTGCTAGGAGGTGGTAGAGTAGGAGTGGACCCCAAACCTAGCCGCTCTTGACCCCCCCTTTGCTTCTCCCCTATCCACCCTTCCCATCCAGGGGCCTGGCCTCCTGCCACCTTTCCTGAACCTACCCCCCATGTCCCCTGCAGACACGGGGGCGGGGGCATCCGTCTGCAAAGCTGTGAGTGCTCCTTGGAGGGGCAGCAAGGTGGGCAGGGACTCACCACCCCCACAGGCAGTGGACAGGGGCCTCCCTGCATCCGTTACTTGCCCCCAGCCCAGGCTCTGCACGCCACACAGCAGTGATAGATAGTTTGTGAAATACCCCGAGCTTGCGGTTGACCAGAATTCTGAAATAATTCCATTGAGACCGGAATTCATGCAATGTTCTGTATCCTGATGTGGTAAAGAAGACAGCCCGCGGGAGGGGCGAGGGGATGTGAAGGCCCAAGGATGGTGAGGCAGCCTTCAGGCCCTGCAGCAGGGGCTCCTGCCGCCCCCCCTCGCCCACGGGCTCCGGAAGGCCCATCTGACAGGAGCGGAACCCTGATAAGCACCACCTGACCAGGAGGCCCCAGGCAGAGAGATTAATGCACAAATTGTCAACAACCTCCCCACGATGCACCCCCACAGGGGGAGCAGGGGCAGATGGGGGGGCACACTGGGAAAGGAAGGACAGAGAGGCCTCAAGCAGAGATAGGCAACAGGACAGCTCTGCCTGCCCCAATCCTTCAGCTCCAGCCTCACACCACAACCTGCAGCACCCCAGCCCTGGGCACCCTGAGCGGGAAGAGGCCAAGGCATAAGGCCGAGCGAGCATCTTGGTGGCCCAGTTATCCCTAATCTGGCCCCGGGGCCTGAGCAGACCCTTGCTGTGCAGGGCTATGGGGGAGTTGGCTGTGGAGTTCCCCCTTGGCCTGGAAGCTTCCCACAGGTGCGATGGCTCTTGAGCCTCTGTGCCCACGAGTGGAGCCTCGGGGGCCCGGGGGCTCAACCCAGCCCTGCTGGCCTCGTTGGCTGATGCCAGATGGAGATGTGGGCTTCTCCTTGACTAATGCCTCCTCACTGTGCTGCGGAGCATCCCTCCGCTCCTGCAGCTGGGCAGGGACTCCAGGCCCAGGCTCAGCAGGAGGAAGACAGGCCCAGGGGTGGCTGTGGGGTCACCACAATTCGGGTCTCCTTCACACAGGTCAATAGGTTTAGGCCAAGGAAGTTTCCTCTCCTTGCCTGGAAACCAAAATCCCGAGGGCAACCTCAGGGGTTTTCCATAAAGCAAAATGCATCCACTGGAAGGGCTGCCCTGGACAGGGAGATGATGAGAGCCCCACTTTTTAGGGGAACAAAACAAAGTGAAACCATTCCCCTGAAGGAAAGGATGGTACTCGCCAATCAGACACAGCGAAGGCCCACCGGCATATCGAGTTTGCTGTGGGGGCAACTAGGCTTCCATCTTTACATCTTTAATTAAGGCCATTCTTCTAAGTTGTATTTCCAGCTTTGTTTCAGAAGCTCTGAGCCAGGAGCCTCCCCATGTGCCCCAGGCTCGCTCCCTCCCCTGCCCTTCCCTGCGAGGTAGGCCGCTTCCTTATGATTCTCCCTTGGGGCTCTGTCGAGTTAGCCATGCCGCATGGCTGCCCCACACCATGTCAACCCGTCCCCGTGCCTCGCCCCAGAACGCCTCCCTCCTGTGTCTGCATCCCTCCATGGGCGAGGTGCCCTGGGGGCCACCTGTCCAGGGCCACTGGCATCCACTGCAGACAGGCTGAAGGTGCCACGCTGGGCTGCACCCTCCACATGCAGGGGAGATTTCCACCTACAGAACAGCAAGGATCCAGAAGATAAACCCCAGGGCTGGCCTGGGTGATACTGATCTGGAAGAGTGGCTCCTGGCGGGTCCTGGGGGCCACAGACTCTGGGGCCTTGGGCCAGGATAGAGGTGCTCCCAGGGTGTGGATGGCAGTGGGGGCTGGGAGCACCGCAGGCTGTGCAAAGGCCAGGCACTCAGGAGCCGCTGCTGCTCCGGTCCGGGGCCACGAGGTGGCCTGATCATTTTTTCAAGAGACGTAAAAAAATGCCAATTTTTAGGGAATATCACCTGGCTTTTAAGTGTTGAAAATTAACTCAGTATTTCATAATGATAATAGCATTCAGCAGGAAAAGAAAATACATCTGGCGGCCAGCTGGTACAAACAAAACGCCCGTCAGCGGCAGGGAGATTCACCAGGTTCCACACGACATATGGCCAGTGTCGTGAAAACGCAAAAGCAGCCCGGGCAACCTCTTCTGAGTATGTGTTCTGGGCCCGGCCAGGGCTGGCGCTGGGCAGCCACCGAAATCAGACCCTATCCCAGGCCTCAGGAAGGTAGACCAGAGTGGTGGGAGCAGTGGACAGAGACAGGTCATCGAGGTGCAGAGAAACGGGACGTGCATTCTTCCATAGGCAGGGGGAATTTTCTGGGAGCTTACAACAACTTGCCAACAAACTTCTCCTCTGGGAGAGTAGTTGGCAACTGTGGGCAGGTAGGAAGGTAGACGCCTCTACTTTTCTCTTCTGATCTGCTTGAATGTTTGCCTCCAGCATGTACTACTTTCACAACTTTATAAAACCCAGGACATATGTTTAATGAATCTATCTGCAAACCAATGCAGGGATACAGCTAGGACATTGTAACTCAAATCACAGAGTGCACAGCAGGGCAGTGACTGTCCTCATCTAGGAGAGAGGAGGACGGTGCCATTAGGCCTTCCCAGGGGTAATGCTGGCGGCTGGGTTTTCGAAAATGAATAGGAGTTTTTCCCGGGCAGACAAGGAGGGAAACTGCATTGCAGACTAAGGAAATCGGTGGCTGTCGGGGTCGCTGGGGAAGGTTTTCTGGACCAGGGCTTGAAGGATAGACAGACTTGGAGTGGCAGAAAGGATTAAGGTGGTGGGCGTGGCACACGCATGGACAGGGATGGAGAAATGAACGTGGCACGTGTCAGGGGTCTGGAGTCGAGCAGGAGCCACAGGGTGGTTCCAGAGCAGGGACTGTAGCCTAAGAAGGTCCCTGCGTCCCCACAGGAGCTGGCCCAGAGCTGGCCTGGAGCTACCTCTCAGAGGTCTAGGAGGACCTCAGTCCATCACTAGAGGACGGACGGCTGCCTCGGGCACCTTGCCCATATGGTGTCTGTGTGGGTTCCCACAGGGAACCTGAGGACCCGGGGCCCACCCATGGGTAGTCGCAAAAGCCCGAGCAGCGTAGCATGACTAGTCCCCAACCAGGAGCTGGTCACCAGGTCTGAATCTCGCTGGGAACTTTCCTCACCACAGTGGGACCTTTAGCTCTTTCCCTTAGCTCGTTTCCATAACAAAACCTCCAGCTGCAGGGTAACTGTGAGGAACCAAGGGTAGGAGGATGCCAAGTTCCCAAGGAGGTCCTGATAGTCGCTGACATTTATCTGACACCCGCTTTTCAAAGAGCTCTATCAATCTGTTTAGTCTGCACAAGAGCCCTGTGTGGCAGATCCAGTGCTAGTCCACGTGACAGATGAGGAAACTGAGGCAGGCAGGGTTATACACAGCCAGTGAGTGTGGGAGCCGGGATCTGAACCGTGACCAGCTGGCTCCAGCATCCAGGCTGTCACCCACCATGCCCTTCATGCTGGTGCCATGTGTCTTCATCATTCCAAAGTCGAATTTGGCTACCCTCAATAGAGGCACTCTGTGCCAGAGCACAGGCCACCAACTGGCAAAAGCAAGCCACAGCCGGCAGAAATGCGGGGGCCTCCTCTGGGAGGGGAGAGGTGTGCATTTCCTGGGCGGGGGCGCCCTCTGCTGGCGGAGGCCTCAGAGTCCCCACTGGCCTCGGAGGGTCGTTGGAGCATGGTGAAGCGCGTCCAACCTGGCTCACACTCAGCTGCCCCACTTAGTCAAGGGGAAACCAAGGCCCTGAAAATGGAGCAGTAACTTTGTCCAGGGCCACAGAACAGTCCATGGAAGAACGGCAGGAAGAAGCCAGACTTATGTCTAGCAGCTGGCCTGTGGGGTGAAGTGGGACACCAGCATTTACTGAGCACCTGTTGTGTTCTCTGTGCACCTGGTCTCCCATGACCCCTATTATAGAAAAAATTATTCATGGCACTCACTAAAGACAGCAGGAAAGACTTTAGGCAGGGGGCCACTGCAGTGAGGCCTTGTGGTGGGGAAGTGATGGGGCTCGACCCTGAATACAACAAAGAAAGGGGAATTTATGGGGCAGGGGGTGTCAGTGCATGGCAATGAGGAAGGGGAAATATCGGGCCAAGGGGGGTTTCTTGCTCAAGGACATTGCCTGGGACATGCTGGGGGTGAGGAGCCTGCTCAGATTTGCAAGGTGGAGGATTCTAGCTAAAACTGGATGTTGCAGGGGTACCCGACCAGCTCAGTGGGTGGAGCATGCAACTCTTGATCTCAGAGCTGTGAGGTTGAGCCCCACGTTGGGTGTAGAGATTACTTAAAAATATATTTTTTTTTTTTTTTAAATAATAAAATAAAATAGGATGCTGCAGAGGAACACAGAAGCCACAAAGTCAAGGCCTAGTTGAGAAGAGACTTCAGAGGAGCCCATTTGGCCAAGGAGAGTCTTCGTCACCCCTATGGCAACCCTAGGATGATCCCATTCTACAGATGAGACCCAAGGCTCAATGCCAGGCTGATTCCAAAGCCACCCTGCGGGCCAGCCTCCCAGGGAACTGCACCTTAATGGCCCCTGTGTTCCACGGGGTCCAGTGGAGGGTGGCATAAGGCAAAAGGGATTCAGTTTCTCCTCTGAAATAGGAGCTGAATTAGATGGGTGTTTGCCAGCATTCAAGCCCCACCTTCACACCCTATGCCATATGCTCTGGTCTCATAATCTGTGTTCCCACAGCAACAACAGACCCCACCTCATGACCACTGTGGATCCACGCCAGGCCCCTGCCAGTTCATTTGGGCCTAACAACAACAACGGTTCTCAGAGTTAGAAATTAATATTGCCCCATCTCATGGATGGGGAAATCGAGGTCAGAGCACTTGAGTACCTTGCTCAGTCACACTGCTCAGGAGTGGTGAAGCTAGCAGTTCCATCCCAGGGGCCTGCCAGGAGGCCACCTCCTCCCCTCAGGTTGGTCTCACAGTCTCAGTTGGTTTTTCGTTTGCTTGTTTGTTTAAGATTTTATTTATTTGATTGACAGAGAGAGAAAGAACGTACAAGCAGTGGGAGCGGCAGGCAGAGGAAGAAGCAGGCTCCCCGCTGAATGTGGGACTCGATCCCAAAGACAGATGCTTAGCCAGCTGAGCCACCCAGGCGTCCCCTAGTCTCACTTAGTTGTTTGTTTGTTTGTTTTAAGATTTTATTTATTTATTTGACAGAGACACAGCGAGAGGGGGAACACAAGCAGGGGGAGGGGGAGAGGGAGAAGCAGGCTTCCCGTGGAGCAAGGAGCCCGATGCGGGGCTCGATCCCAGCACCCTGGGATCATGACCTGAGCCGAAGGCAGACGCTTAACGACTGAGCCACCCAGGCGCCCCAGTCTCACTTAGTTTTAATGAAACTTTGTAATCTACCATTTCACTGGCCTAAATAAAAGGTACTGTGAAAAACAAACAGAATGTAAATCAAATAATGGGATTCCATTCAGCTACACAGAGTGGTGAGCGGGAAGCCTGGCATTTGCAAGCAGCTCTGTCTTCCTGAGATTACATGTTCAGGGCTGTGAGACCCAGGGCGGCCCCACCTGGCTGTTTCTTCCCCACCTGCCTCCTCAGTCAGTTTGTCCCACCTTGCCCAGGGAACCGCACTCCCTATTTGCTCCAACAGTGGGTGTGCTGCTCTCTGGGGACACTGACACCTCGGAGCAGACTGCAGCTCTACACCAGGGCTCCCGTCTTGACCAGTCCGGGCGCAGCCCCAGCACTGTGTGGGTTCCACCGCATACCCCCTGTTCTGCAACCAGACTTGCCCAGTGGTTGTGCGGCCCCAGGAGAGTCACTTGTCTCTGGCTTCCAGTCCTCGCGGTAAATGGAAATGAATTACACCCACCTGCCAGGTTTGCTGTAGGGACTAAACAGAACCCTGGACAAAGTATCAAAACAGGGAGACACCACATGCACCCCAATGTTTATAGCAGCAATGTCCACAAGAGACAAACTATGGAAAGAGCCCAGATGTCCAACGACAGATGAATGGATAAAGAAGATGTGGTGTATATATATATATATATCTACAATGGAATATCACTCAGCCATCAGAAAGGATGAATACTTACCATTTGCATCAACATGGATGGAACTGGAGGGTATTATGCTAAGTGAAATAAGTCACTCAGAGAAAGACAAGTATATGATTTTACTCATCTGTGGAATTTAAGAAACAAAACAGATGAACATAGTGGAAGGGAAGGAAAAATAAATAAGACAGAAACAGAGAAGGAGACAAACCATAAGAAACTCTTAACTCTAGGAGACAAACTGAGGGTTGCTGGAAGAGAGGTTGGTGGGGGGATGGCGTAACTGGGTGACGGGCATTAAGGAGGGCACTTGATGCAGTGAGCACTGGGTGTTCTAAGCAACTGAGGAATCACTAAACTCTACCTCTGAAACTGATAAAAAAAAAAAAAAAAACAGGGTGACACCACTGGTGGCGGGGGGGGCACATTGGTGGCCATCCCTGCAGAGCCTATGACCTGCCAGTCCTCCCACCCCAGCTCCTTTGGCCAGTCCTCCTCCCTGCAGCCTCCTTTGGGATCTATCTTTGGGAAGATGGACACGTGGGTGTCCAGCACTAGGAATGGGGGGGTAGGACATGAGGGAAGATGAGGGGTGTGGGCATCCATCACAGGGGTGGGGAGTGGGACATGAGGGAAGATGGGGCTGTGGGTGTCCACCACTGGAGGTTGGGGGGTGAGACATGAGGGAACATGGGGGGTGTGGTCATCCATCACTGAGGGCGGAGGGTTGAGAAGTGGAGGACACACAGTGAAATAATCTGGGATAGAACACTGTGGATATACAAACAGCAACATGGGTAGACCCCAAAAATTGAGCCAAGTGAGATCAACAAGAATCAGAGTATGATCTAGAGCCAGTGGACACACCTGCCTGAAAACACACCACATGCTTTACCAAGACACATACATATCTGAGGATGTGCACTGTACACAGTGGGGTTGTCCACAGGGACAGGGGATGGGAAGAGCGGTCAGGATGAAGATACCGTGAGGAGAGAGGCCGTGTGTCCCAAACTAAGAAAAAGATACAAGTAGAAAAGATTAATAATAGAATGCCCAGCACTGAAGCCAGCCTATCAGGCCCTGGTTAAGGCCTTAGTATCTGTGTCCATGTCCATCAGATGCGAGCCTCGGGTAGGAGGGCTCTCTGTGCTGAGCCCACAGTAGGTGACTGTGGGTCCTGAGTAACAGGTGGGCAGCGCCCCGAGAATCACAGGACAGCCACGCTGGGATGGGCCTTCAAGACCAGCTCTGCCAACATCTGCAATCCACAAGCCCTCAAACCCTCCCCCTGACACACACACAGTGAATCACAAGGGCTATGTATTAAGCACACACATTCTTTGTGCTGGGATATTTACTTACGTAGGTTTCATCCTCATAACACAGGTATCATTTAGCCCTCTGTTTAGGTGGAAACGTAAGTGACTTGCAGAACCAAGAACAATTCCGGGTAGGTCTGATTCCACCCTCTTCCAGCTGCCCCAGGGCTGCCTCCCACCACCAAACACACATACACAGGAATTCACACACACACACGGGTCACAGCCTGACAGAACACCTTCCTGGAACTGCCTCTTCCCCTCCTACGCCTCGGGTGTGCACAGATACCCCATCCCAGACCTCACACCCCAAATCGCCCCTCTCTAGCTCTGCGAAGTTCAAACAGGTCTCCTCCTCAGGACCCGGTCTCCATCCCTGACAACACTCCCCCCCCCACCCCCATGCTCCTGGAGTCCCTCACCTGGGTCTCCAGGGGTGCACCTGGTCTCCTGCCCAGCTCCCTCCTGGCTCTGAGCACCCTGCTCCGGTGATGGGGCCTCAGAAGCAGGGAAACCTGGCTTTCTGGAAGAGCTCCGGGAGCCAGTGGGTGAGAGGCGGTGCCCTCATGTTCCTGCAACACTCCGTCACTGCATGCACAGACCTACCTTCACTGCAGGCCTTGTGCTGGCCACAAGACCCAGGGCCCGCCCTGGCCTCAGCCTGGTGGCCGGGGTGGCCAGGCCCGAAGGGGCATGGGTCAGAGTCACAGGCGCAGGGCCGAGACTGAGTACACAGACAGATCGGTGCCCCCCGGAGAGAAGCCCATGTGAGCCGGGACTGAGGAGGGGGTGGCACAGCCGTGTGATGCGATGGTGCGCGTGACAGCCCCACGCAGAGGGCCCGAGGGTGCAAACGAGTGTTTCTGCTCACGCGGGGGCCCGTGGAGTGGCCTGTGTGTCCCAAAGGAGAGAGTCGGAGGGTGAGAAGACAAGGCCCAGAGGGCCAGGCCTGCCTGCTGTGCCCCCTGGGCTGCAAAGTGAGGTAAGAGCACCCGCCCACAGCGGCCGAGGGCTAACAGAGGCGACACACGTGCCCCGAGTGCCGGCTGCCGTCATGACCCTGGCCGTGGCCTTCTAAGGTCGTGCGGGCGGAGATTTGCCCACTGCCCACCTAGCATCTGGCACCCGTGACTCGGCCCAGCAGCGGGTAAGCACGTCCACACGTCCCCCTGTGCGTGCTTGTCTGTGAGTCTTGGTGAGAACCCGAGGAGGGGGTGGGGTGGGGTGCCCAACCCTGATGACCGCATGCCTGGGGGGGTGTGCCCTCTCTGCCCGCCATGAGTGTCCACAGGAGGCAGAGACAGAGAGAAAGCCTCCAGCCTGCTCACGCAGGTCATGCAGGCACAGGATCCGCTCTGCTCGCCTCCAGAGCTCAACAAGGCAACAAGGAACCAAGCCCAGCACTGGGAAGAAGCCAGAAGGGGGGGTGGGGGGGACCCCTGTGCCTCCCTCCTCAACTGAGGCTCCTCCCTGCCTGAAGGGCACCAGCATCCTTAAGAGTCCATGCTAGGAGGGCCCTCAGACATCTGTCATGGTACAAGAACACTTGAGTCCCGGAGGGGAAAGGGACTTGTCTGAGGTGGCCCAGGGGCTGGCTGCAGATCTGGGACCCAGCCTCCATGCCCAGGGCCTCAACCCAGTGCACTGGGGGACCCCCGTCTGCACCCGAACCAATGAGTAATGGACACTTATAAAGGCACTTTGTAAACAGCTGAGCTCTTCTGACAAAAGGGTTACGCTGATCATTCTAGTACCTGCGGAAGAAAGAGACTCCATTCCTTGAGCCACTGCTGTGGAAGGGTGTCACTGTGCCATGTCACTTGGTCCTTCCAGACCTCCCATCATACGGTCCCCAATCTCCAAGCGAGCAAGGTGAGGCTGGAGAACAAGCCGGGTCTCAAGTGGGTCACACCCCCCAGTCAGAGCCTGGCCTGGGTAATGACCACACCCTGACGCAAAGGGCTGGGGAAGCCAAGGAGGGCTTACGGCCTCCAGGAGAGGGAGCCAGCAGCTGAGGATGTGGGCTGCCCTGCGAGGGAAGGGGTGTCGTGTTAGGAGGTTCTGCAGCCGCCAGGGCCAGGTTGGGCCAGGTCGGGGTGGGGCAGGACGGGGAGGAAAGAGGCAGCCGGACCTCCGGCATTCACTCAGCCTTGCAGCCCACGCTCTGCCACGCCACCCCCCAGAGCTCCTGGCTTCCTCAGTCCCCAGCCCAGCTGTCTCCTTCCCGGGATCCCTCCCAGCCCTTCAGACTAAATCCATTTATCACAGCACCGTGTTTTGTCCTTCCTAGCATCCATCACTACGTGCAAACATTTATTTTCTAGTTCCTTTCTAAAAGTCACACGAGACGGTGCCCTCCTTACCGTGTCCCCAGTGCCTTCCAGGCACAGTGTCTGACACATAGTAAAGATGTTTGTTAAGTGAATCAGAGGCATTGACGTGATGCCTTCTCGACTCTGCTCACGGTGAGCGCTCAGTCTAGGGAGGCAAGCAGTCCACTGCACCTCAGAGAGCATTACCAAATTCCCAGGGGGGATAAGGAAGGCCACCCAGGAGGTGAAGCTTGAACAGGCCTCTGCCTGTTCCTCTGAGGTGCTGGTGGGAGGCACCAATGGCTCAGAGATCTCCCTGGTCTGTCCCTTCAGCCCTCGGTCCTGTCCAGTCCTGCTCTTGGGGCTCCCTCTCTCCTGGATCTGCAACCTTTCCCTCCCCGTGACCTCTTTCCTCCCCTCAGCATTTAAATGGGCTCCTGTCTTCCTCATCTTCAAACGAATCTTTCTGGATTTCATCTCCTGCATGGAAGTCAAAACTGGGCGCTAGAATCTGGGCTCCTCCTCTCCATCACCTCCCACATGCAAATCCTTCAGGCCCCGTTATTACTCCCCGTAACTAGGCCCCCATTCTGTCTGCTTCTTCCAGTGCCCAGTACTACTACTGTTGTGTTCATTTCTGTGTCCCCTGCATTTCCTTCTGGGCCTTCCACAGAAAACATGGAACCAGTGACCTGAGGGAGGCTGGGAATTTAGAAGGCTGGGTCGGATCGCATGATGGGAGGATTGGCCATAGTAGGGGAGAGGCTCTGGGTCGGGTCTAGCCCAGTCTGAAGGTTCCCTCTTCCCTCCCTGTCATCTCCCAAGCCTGTCCAAGCAGGGTACAGACAAGTCCCCAGATCCCAGGCCAGAGTCCCAGAGTCCAGCCCAGCTTCAAAATGGCGCCGGGGCCTGGTTCAAGGCAGCAGGCCTGTGCGGAGGCCATGGGCCCTGGGGTGCGCTTGGGGGCGTTTCCTGTCTGGGCCTGCGGCCCCCAACCGCTGGCAGCGCGGTTTCCGGCGGGGCTGCGGCCGGGGCCTGCACTATCAGCTCGGCACCAGACGCCCGGTCAGGATACTTGTGGTGAAACTGTGAGGGTGCACTCAGTCCTTTGGGGTTTTCTCCCGTGTCAGCCTCCAAGACAAATGAAGGAGACAAAGTGACATCCAGCCCTTCTTCAGCCATGTTTTCCCCCTTCTGAGCCAGGGGCCAGGCTGTAGGCAGCAGCTGCCCAGGGCTGGGGGACTGCCACACAACCACCTATGGCTGCAGGGGCAGCTCGAAGCTGCGGCAGTGGAGGCCAGGGCCAGGCCACTGGGATCAGGAGTCTTGGGCAGGGCTGGACAAATGGGATTGGCCTGGGGGTCTGAACAGTGGTGGGGAAGCCCCCGGTGAGCACTCCTCTCCACCTGCCAAGAGGGCCTTGGAGTGGGCAGACTGGGCCTGAGACCAAATGAGAGGCATCTCATCCTATACTGGCGGGGGGGTGCGGGTACTATGCCTGGGCCAAGGCTCCACCCTCAGGACCCCACTTCACTGCACCCCAGGACTTACAAGGAGGAAACTGAAGCCCTGTCTGCCACGGAAATCAAGGACCAGAGAGGCAGAGGGCTGTCCATGGACTAAGATGCTATGCCCCAGAGCTAGGAATATGAGGAGCGGGGGAAAGGAGAGTGTGGGATGCCTCACCTGTGGTCCCCAGCCCTGATGCTGGGTGAGCCATGGGCTCTGGCCCCCAAGCCCTACAGGACATCTGGGAGCCCAAGTCCTCCCTGCCCTCTGGCAGCAGCACGGCCCCCTTGCGCAACCCCAGACCCAGTTCTAGCCCAGGCCAGGGCTGTGGTTCCCGACCCACACCCCTAGATGGCGCCATAGCCAGAGCATTAGCTTTGGGGAATGTCAGAGCTGCCCTGCCCTTCAAGTGGCTGCAGCCCCGCACATGCGCTGTTCTTCTAGCCCAGCTGGCCCTCTGCGCCTGTGCATTCGGCCTTACTTCCTGGCGCCCCCCAGTGACGTGTCCACAGGTTTCACACTGACACGAGGGCGCAAGCGCAGCAACCTCCCCAGGCCTGCGAGCGGCCCACCAGCCCAGCAGAGGGCGCCCGTCGACACAAACCCTTGGTTCCTGCCAAATTGTCTTTTCCTGCTCCAAAAGTAAGAAAAGATTTAACCAAATGCAAAAGTGCGGGGAGGGCTGAGGAAGAAACTGGCCAAATGGCCTGAGATGGTATTTATCCAGGGTAACCAGGTCCCCGCCCTGAGACACACAGCTGCCGCTGGGGCTTCCTTAGAGAAGCAGAGGCAGCGCAGGGAGGCAAAGGAGAGGGGCAGCCACTGCCGAGCAAGAGGCAATTCCAAGGGAGGGAGGGGAGGCCCAGCTCGGTCCCACTTAGGGGCGCCAGAGGCTGGGTGCGTGTGGGGTCAGGCTATGAGAACACCACTGTCAACTCCCATCAAGTGCCGCCTCCACGCTTTCCAACCCACGAGGCCAGAACACCCCAAGGACACACCCAGGCTCATGCCAGAAGCACTGATTGGCGAAACGGAAAGAGATTAAGGGATGCAACGAACCAACAGTTAATGCTTAAGGTGCAGTTGCCCTATGACCCTTCACGTGTGTTACTCATGTGATCCAGCCTATGAAGCAGGTAAGGGCGCACTGCTCCATTTTACAAATGAGGAAACAGCCGCTCCAGACTCGCCTGAGGTCACAGTAAGTGGCCCCTCTATGCAGTCCATCTGACTGCATGCCCGAGTCTTGAGCCAATGTTCTCCATATCCAAGTCCTCTCCTTCCTTTGGACGCTGGATCTTCCCACTGCCTGAGAAACCTCACCCTGCCCACCTTTTCCTTCCTCTATGTTCAGCCTCTCACTTTCCACCAGACCCGTCCCACTGGCAGTGAACACACTTGGAGTCTCCCTCTGAAAGCTTGCAGCTGCACGGGTGCCCCCCCAGCCTTCCCTCTCACAGCCTGTCTCTGCCACACACCATCCGCATTGGAAGGAAGCCTGGCCCGGCCCCCGCCCCCACCCCCCGGCCCACTGCTCCACCCACACTGTGCTCAAGTCCCTGAAGGACCACTGCAGTAACCTGCTCCCAGCATAGGCTGACCTCTCCCCACCTGCTGCTCCTAAAACCCCCTTCCCTGGGGCCCCGTGACCCCACGCGCTCCCACTCCCTTACTTCACGGGCCACTCCACAAGCCGTGTGCAGGGAGCGGGGTGCTCCAAGCAGCCACTGCACTTTGCAGCCATACACTCAGTTCTGCACCTCTTCTTCTCGATACCCTTCCTAGGCACCCTCACCCACCACAGCCTCGACCTCACCATTTCCACAGCCATTCCACAGCGTGTTGACCACCACCCACCTTCATCATTTCCACACCAGGCCCCTTCCTTGAAGCCCAAGCCTGAATATCCAGCTGCCCCGACATTCCCAGGCACCTCACCGTGTCTGAAACAGAACCCATCATCATCATCCTCAAAACTGGTCTTTACAGACCTCTCCGTATTAAATGAATGGTAAACCATCCCTTCACCCACCCCACCAACATGTCACACACTGTCACACGCCAACCCCAGCATCTAGCTGATACCATGAGGGGACCTTATCGGACGAAACCCCTGCCCCATCGGAGCTAGTTCCAGTGATTACACACATCCCAGCTGCGGTTATAATGTGGAGACAGAGTGCAACAAGAGGGCCAGACTGGGTCTGGGAGATTACAGAAGGCCTCCCTGAGCCAATAACTTAAGCTGTTACCTCAAGGGTGGAATTACCTAAGTGAAGACAAGGCACAGACCTCAGGCAGAAAGGAGGGGGAGAAAGCATGGCACTCATTTCACACTGTCCATTCCCCCACCTAAATCTCTCAGCTGTGTCCATCTGGGCACATGGCCATCCTTGCCCAAGGTTTTCTCCCACCCCTATTTATGGCCTTCAGCAGTTCAGTTTGCTCTCAGCCAAAATACAAATCTAAGCATGTCTCACACAGTGGTCGGTCTCCCCTTGATTTTAGGATAAAGCCAAAAGCCTTGTCAGACCTACAAAGCCTGATCTCGCTGGGACTTTCCCACCTCTGCAGCCTATGCTGTACACTCTCCACCTCACTCTCTGGATTCCCTCCCAGTCCTCAAGCCCCAGCCTGTCCCAGGACCTTTGCACATGCTATGCCCCTGTCATCTATGTAACTCCTACAGAGCCCAACTCCAAAGTCACTTCCTTAGGGAAACTGCCCAATTCCCCTCTCCACCTAGATCATACTCACTACTCTCCAATAAATACTGTCAGGAGAACCCTGTCCCTTTTCTCCATGGGGTTGTCACAATTTGTGATTATGAATTTGTGTCTGATCATCTATCTGTCCTCCATAAGAACCACTGTTCTCTTTTTCATCCATCATTGTGTCCTTAAAGCCTAGTACAGCATGTGATGCAGAACAGATAAAAAAGTATAAGAACAGAGCCCTTGCTCCACTACTCTGTTTGGCGACCTTATGTAGCCCACTTCTACCTCTGTGGCCTCAGTGTTCTAACATGTAAAACAGAGGCAATGCCTGCCATGCAAACTTGCTCTAAGAAGGAAATCCACTATTTAATGAATAAAAAGCACTTGATAAAAGTACTATCAAAGTTAGTATGACATGTGATTGTCACCAGAACAAATGTTCACAGTCCCTGCTTTATTTTCATTTGGCCACACACGTTTAAAAAAAACAAACATACACTCACAAAATACCCAAACATAGGGAATTAGAAAGGCAAAAAACAAGGGGCTTATGGGCTGAAAGGATATCCTAGGCATCAGAACAAAACAAAACCAATCATCTACTGAAAATTTCTTTGTTCAAAACGCAAAGATATTTTGTTTTTAATGGGATTTAATTTTTTTTTTTTTTTAAAGAACCCTTTAAAGATAAAAACTAAGCTTCTTGTGTTGCCTATGGCAGGGTCTGGCTTCACTTCCTTGAAGGCCTTTTGTAAAAATACAGATGCCAGCATTCAGCAGCCTTGATGGTTGCCTTCCCCCCTTCGCCCCCAACCTGCCATCTGAAAGTGCAGCACCCTAGGCCCACCCCGATGGTAACTGTCAGGGGCTACAGAGCATCTAGGATGTGGTCGATCTTGGTGACCAACTCCTGCCGCTTTCCAGAGATGAGCTTCTCATTCTCAATGTACGTATCTTTCTTGAGCTTGCCGGCCACCAGCCGCTCGGCTTCCACCGCGGACTTCAGCACCAGCTCCTTGACCTGCGCATCCAGCTTCTGCATCTCGCTCACCTGGCCGAAGCAAGAGCAGGGCAGAGCTTGAGAGTGGTCCTCCCACCCACACTCAGCAGGGCCCACCACCTCCCATGGGCAGAGGGGCTGGCTGTGGAGGGAGACGGGCCTGGCTTCCAATGCCAGCTCCATTTTCTGTACCTTTAAGCTCTGACCTCAGGCCTCAGCTGTACGGGAGGATTGTGAGGATTGAGTGGGAACACAGGGGCAATCCCCCAGCACAGTGCCAGGCACACAGCAGGTCCTCGAGGTACGTTTATCTTCTTCCCTTTGGCTGGCCAAATTAGGTCCAGGGACTCAGTTGGGCAAGACTAATGGCGGGGGTGTGGCAGACAGACTGAATGACTCCCCTGTTATCACCAGCTGGGTGTGAGGCTGAGGACTTCACAAGACTTGACAATCATAATCATTCAACATTCAACAATTACTGAGTGAGCCACAGTGCTAAGCACAAGTCCAGGCTCTGGAAAACCACAGTCAAGACAGATGAGGCATCTGGCCTTCAAAAAGCTACCAGGTAATACTCGAGCACATAAAGAGAAGAGTTGCAGAAAGAGGTAGGTGCTATGAAGAACACAGGGTAAGGAGAGGGAGTGCTGTGAGTGGCGTGTGGAGAGGGGGATCATCAGGGCCTCTGAGGGGCACCTCTGGGGAGAAAAGGGGTCTCCTCTTCCTTTATAGGTAACAAGGACTCACTCACAAAGCAGGTCCCAGGCAGGGTTCTCAGCACTTTATATGCACTAACTCATTTCACACTCACAACACGGTGAGGTAAGTACTGAGGCAAGAAGAAACGGAGGCACAGAAGTTAGGTAACTTGCCCAGGTTGACAAAGTCTGAATCAAATGCCTGATTCTAAGTCTAGGTTCTTCTCAGCACACACAAGCAGCCTGGAGCCCTGCCCAGGCTGGCCTCCGGGACAGGCAGCCGTCGTTCTCAACAGTGCCCATGTGGACAGTGACATGGAGGATAGCAGAGCTTTCCGAACCCAGCCCATAACCAAGACCCCCAAACTTCTCGTTCCACTGTAGGGCTGGCTCCACAGGACAAGCCAACAGTGAGCGACAGCCGCCCGGCATGTGCCCCACCCAGAGCAGCCCCGTGGTGCTCGAGGTGGGGGACAATCCCTGAAGGCATAACAAGGGAGGGCAAAGAGCCAAGGGACTCCGGGACAGCTGACACTTACTTTGTCACACAGGTCAGAGCCCTCTGTCTTCAGCCTGGACTGTAGCAATGCAATCTCACTGGTCAAGGCCTTGTGCTCCGTCTCCAGGCTCTTCTTGCCGCTGTTGAGAGTGGACACATCCCGCGACTGCTTGTACCTATTGACGGTCTCGTCAAAGTGACGGTAGAGACCTATTCTCTTGTTGACCAGGGTCAAGACCTGCTCCGTGATGCAAGCCACCTTCATCCTGGCCTCTGCAGCCGGATCCTGTGGGGGCAACATCATGAGTGACAACATCCAGGCCTGAGCCTGCTCCAACCTTCACCTCCCAAAGAGTACCCACCACCGGCTGTGCAAACAAGAAAAGCCATCTTCCTGGAAAGTCAGAGAATCAAACCTTTGCTGACACTAAATCTGGACCAGTTCAGCAAAGGGCAGGACTGGGGACATGAAGATGAAGAAGACATTCACTTCAAAGCCCAGCAGGGCAGAGAGAGGATGGGAGAAAGGATATTAATGCTAGAATACACCATGAAAGGGGGTGCCTGGGTGGCTCAGTTGGTTAAGCGACTGCCTTCGGCTCAGGTCATGATCCTGGAGTCCCAGGATCGAGTCCCACATCGGGCTCCCTGCTCGGCAGGGAGTCTGCTTCTCCCTCTGACCCTCCCCCCTCTCATGTGCTCTCTCTCTTTCTCTCTCTCAAATAAATAAATAAAATCTTTAGAATACACCATGAAAGGGATAGGTGAGGTGCTAAAGGAAGAGAAACCTCCATGCAGGTCAGGGAAGGCTTCTAGGACATTTATTAGGTCTCCCTCCTTAAAACCTTCAAGAGTTTCCCAGGGCCTAAAGGATAAAGCCCAAGCTCCTTGCCCTGCCATTCATGATCCTTTAGATGAGGCCCTACCCCCGAATTCTCTCTCATCACATGTCTACTTCAGACAAGTTCTAGCTTGGCAGCTCAAAAGGCCAAATCTGGTCTGCAAATGGTTGATTTGGCCCACAATTGTTTTTTTTCCTCAATAAATTATCAAAGCTTTAAGATCAGGAAATGTATATACAAGAAACTGAATAAACTGACCCGTTCATTCAGTGAAGTACTCCGCAGCTATACAAAAAATAAATAATAATGAGGAAAAGCTCTATGAACCGTTTTGGGTAACTCTCACAACCTGTTTAGTTTAAAAAAAGGACAAAACATATATACTTGTGCTACCTTTTGTGCAAGAAAGAAGAGGAAATAAGAATTAAAGTATCTGCTTATTTCTGCAAAATAAATCAGGAAGGATACCCAGAGACTGATAAAATTAGTAATCTACAAGGCAGGGTTTTATAAATCCATAATCAAAATTAAATACAGTGCCACAGGGAGAAACTACAATAAAATTCAAACAAATAAATGACCCTAACTATATTTCAAATGAGTTAACACCGGAAAACTCAGCCAATTACCTTGGAACTCAGTACTCTGACAAGATATTTTCAGTCTAGAGACAAAAAGAACTCCTAACAAATCTTGGGACTCTACCTGATACGTCTGGTGTTTCTGGGGCATGAGTGCAACAATTCTGAAACTATTTTGTGTGTTTACAGAATTCAACAAATGAATAAACATACTGACGCTGGGGTCCAGGAGAGAAGGAAAACCGGTGGATGAGAGAGGACAGCAAGAACCCTGTGGCGTCAGACTGGAGGGAGACATCCGTGTTAAATGCTACTGTAAATACCATACATCTCTCCCCAGCTCTGTCTGCTGAAAGGCCCAGACACAGCGACACCCAAAAAGCAATGATCACACCTAGTTCCCAGATCATACTCTCTAGGTACCATTTCCACACTGAAAGGAACCAGGGCTGCCTGGAGAAAGTACTGAATATGCCTGAAACATGCTGATAGGCCTGACAATAAGGAAGTGCTTGAAAAAATGATGAGACATGACAAAAATGGACCAATGTGGGATAATATGAGCATCAAAATAAGTAATACCAGTGAACAGTAGCCCAGAGTAAGGAAGGAAGCCAGGAGTCCCAACAAGTAACAACCAGCCAACCAGTCAACCAGGAAGAGAAGCTTCTCCTTCCAGCACAACGCCAACAAAAGGAATCACAGTTTTCCAACCACCACACTAAGAGCAGATTCAGACAAGAATCAATACTAAATGCTAGGACTAATTGGTGAACGTATATGAGAGTGTTTCTATAGCCTCAAACAAATCATACATTAATTGCAAAGAGAAAAACAGTAACTTTAACATGAAGAAATTAGGCAGACATCAACTTAGCCAAGTCAGGACAGTTAATAACATTCCCAGCACTGGGACCAGCTGACATCAGGTAGCCCTGAGGGGATGCGCTACAAATATGGCACCACTTTATAGCACTCTTGCCAAAAATGCATAATCTCAATTTAATCAGAGAGAAACATATGATACATCTAAGTTAAGGGATATTCTACAAAACCGGTCTCTACACGTCAGATATGTCAAGGTCATTAAAGACAAAGAAAGGCTGAGGAGCTGTTCCAGATAAAAGGAGACAAAGGAAGCGTTACAACTAAATGGGATACATGATCCTCAGCTGGATTCTGGAGGAAGAAAAACAATTGCTAAAAATGTTACAGTCACCGGGACAGTCTGCCAGATCTGAACATAGCTTGCATGTAACAGCATTACAGCGACATAACATTTCCTGAATTTGATCCTTCTACTGTGGTTATGTTAAGAGAATACTCTTGTCCCTAGGCTACATGCATGCTTTAATACTCAAGGGGGTAAAGGATATAAATGTCTACAACTTACTCTCAAATGGCCCAGGAAAAATAATTATGTATCAAGAGAGAAGCCAAATGTCAAGTGCTATGTCTAGGTAAAGAGTATACAATCGTTATTTTTACTATTCTTGCAAAGTTTCCATAAATGTGGAATTATTTTAAAGAAAAGTTTTAAAAAAACAAAAGCAGGGACCCCTGGCTGGCTCAGTCAGTGGAGCATGTGACTCCTAATCTCAGAGTTTTGAGTTCACGCCCCACAATGGGTGTGGAGCCTACTTAAAATAAAATTTAAAAAATAAATTAAAAAAGGAAAGCAGCATTTATAGCTTAAAAAGTGGAACTATTTCATAATAAAACCTACACTCAGACCTTCTGTATGACAAGGCTTGCGAGCAGCTGCCTCACTGGGCAGCCTGTCTATGGAACCAGCCGGATCATCGTCTTTGCCACATGTACCCTACTGCTCCCTATGGGTTCCACCGAAGCCCTCCCTGCCGCTGCACAAACTGTTCCTTCCAGCTGAATGCCCTTCCCTACTTTGTCTGCGGTCACCCTCCTCAGGACAGCCCCACCATGAAACACACTGCCGGCTGCCCTGTTTCCACAGCACGCGCCCACCAGCGGCAACCTGCCTCACGTAACACCACACGCTCTGTGACCACAGCAACAAGAACAGGGTCTCTCTCTTTACAGTAAGGATTAGCGGAGGCCACAGGCAGGGGAGAGGCTTCTGGGCAACAGGGTTCTGCCTCGGGCTTGTTGAGAGGATCCCTGTGCTCAGTAAAGCTAACGAAACACATTATCAAGGACACAAAACGACTAACAAATGTAGGAAAAAAGCCAAGGGGTACCTTTGTGATGGAAAAGTCCAGCCTGACGTAGATGATGACAGTGAAGAACAAGATGTAGAAAGCAGCCACCACCAGCAGTGGCTCCTGCAGCATAAGCACCTTGTTGAACGTGTAGTGGACCTAGGGGAGAGAACAAGGAGGATGGGCTTCCACAGGCCTGCATGGACTCAGACACCCGGGGGCAAGAGGGGCCTCAGCAGGCCCACGATCATCCAGGCTGCCCCACCCATCCCCAGAGGTGACTGTGCTCAAACCCCTGCAGCCCAAGGAGGGCAAGATAAAGACAGGCAAGTCCATGGCCGCCAGGACCCCATACTCTGGGGAGGAAGACACAGAAGGCAGACCAGTGGAGCACTCACCACGATGTCCTGAATGTGCTGTTCCACCAGATTTTTCTTATAAGCAACAATCACAGGGCGGCCAAATGTGTCTAGGTAAGTGTAGTGCAGCTCATCTGGGGCCCGACTGATTTCATAGGGACTGTCAACTTGGATGTTCCTGGACACAGGTAGGAATGAAATACAGCCTAAGACAAACTGCACTGACCAACGAGGTTTATTTAGGGTTGGAGAATTCTAAGGCTCAGGGGGCCTATCAGGGTTGCTAAGTTCCCGCTCCACTCTGCTCCCCTCCTGGCACCAGACCTTCCAAGACAGCTGACCCACTGCCAGAATACCCCGACTATTCGACCACTCTCCCGCTGAGGTAATGACCGTCTCCCTGCTAATGCTTCCTTGTTCTTGCTAGTGCTCACCAGTACTGGCCAGCCCCCGGAGTCACACAGCCCACAGCCCCCCTGTGCACTCCACCCAGCAAGAGCCTCTCGGGGACTTGAAGAGGCCCCTGAGAAGTTACTCCAGAAGTTCTTTCTCCTCACATGACAGAGAACTTTCATAAGGTACAGTGGGACATGTCCTGTTTTTGTCTGCCTGGATCCACTCTCCCTCTTCCAGGTTCTCACGCTCTAGTTTTGCTAGAACTCCCCATCCCCCATAGGAGGAACAATTAAGGTGCCGATCTTTCTGGTGACCAGAGTGGGCACGTGACCCAAGAGAGGCCAAACAGAAGCTCCCCTTTAAGATGAACCTAGAGCGAAGTGACATGGAGACACACATAGGTGTTTATCCCTCCTGCCGAGGGCAGGTCCCCTGTGAACAACTGTCAAGTTTCCACCAAACGGACTCCCAGAGATGTTCTGGCTCTGCAACTTATGCTGCCAATTTACAAGTGACTTACCCTTCCAAATGCACTCCTTTCTGCTTAAACTGGCCAAAGACAGCACTACTGGTTGTAAGCATGGAACCCTAATACACCATGAGGACCCCCCTTTCTGAACCTGGTCTAACCAGCCCAGGATAAAATAGAGCCACTGTTCCATTGCTCTTCTTTTTTGTATTAACACAGCACAAAGGCTCCCTGGCTGTCTTGACTCCACATTCTGTCCTGTTGCAGATCATCCCATCCCCTTTGGATGCTGCAGCTGTCATACAGAGGCATTCTGTCTGGGGAATGTATTTCATAAATAAACCTTGTGCCCTCATTCGAGTCTAACTTTTCTGTTTAAACTCCAGTCAGAAAGTCCCTACAGACCTCTCAGTCAAAGCTATGTGCTGAGTACCTACTCAGCACCCCCCCAGAACATAGCTTCCCCTTGAGGTACAAGGCCACTACCAGAGAAATGGGAATCAGAGGAAAGGAACAGTCACACTCACTTGGCCCCTTCGGGCAAGATGATCTTCACTGTCAGAGAATCTATCACTTGCTCATCAAACACATGGTCCACGAACCTCATCTTCAGTGCATACTGGTCACCTGAAGAAAGACAAACACGTGCAGGGATGTGAAAAACAGAGGAAATGACACAGGAGCTAGGGGGAAGCACAGGGTACAAACACTCTCACCTTACACAGAGAGGAGTAAAGAGATGCTACCTACAGTTAACGGACTAGGAGATTCTGGGAGACAGAGGCGGTGCCGGCAGCATACTATGGGTCTTCCCCAATTTCTACATAAAGGCAGAGCAACTAGAGAGCAAAACCAAAAACCCATGGAGCATTTTTTACAACTAGGTAAAACAAGGATCTCCACGAACCCCAAAATACAAACGGGGAAGTCACAAAACACCAACAACACACAACGTGCACATTACTAGTGTCTGTAAAGGAGAAAGCAGAGGGAGGCAACAGGGCAAGTGACAGACCTGAGAAGAGAAGAGCCCCAAACAGGCCACCACATTGACTAGAGAAGGAGGCAAGCCAACTGTAGAAAGCAGCTGGAGCTCCGAGGAGTCCTCCCCTAACCCCACATGGTGGGCAAGCAAAACAGGCCCACGGACCTGTGAGTCTAGAGCAGTCTAGTCCCTGAGAACTTGGAAAAGCCATCAGAGCTCTCCTCCCAGGACAGCACCCTAAGTGGAGGAAAAACTGCCGGAAGAAAATCAAAATACCATACTAAATCAACAGAGAACTGGCAGTTACGATACCTCCTCCTAAAAACTCACATTAAAAATGAACAGGGGGCCTAGCTGGCTCGGTTGGTTGACTGACTGCCTTAGGCTCAGGTCATGATCCCAGAGCCCCAGGATCGAGTCCTGCATCAGGTTCCCTGCTTCTCCCTCTGACCCTCCCCTCTCGTGTTCACTCTCTCTAATAAATAAATAAAATCTTTAAAAAAAAAAAGAACAACAGAGGGGTGCCTGGCTGGCTCAGTTGGTAGAGCATGCAACTCTTGACCTCAAGGTTGTGAGTTTGAGCCCCACATTGAGTGCAGAGCCTACTTAAAAAAAAATTTTTTTTAATTAAAGAAAACTGAGCAACAGAAAAAGGGTACCCCTCACTCTCAGAATAAGTTATATTTTTAAAAGCTACAAAAAAAAGAGAACATCCCAAGAGAAAATGAAAACATGCCAGAAATTCATGCCACAAAACTGATTAAAACTCCTCCTGCAGGGCACCTGGGTGGCTCAGTCGGCTAAGCATAATACTCTTGGTTTCAGCTCAAGTCATGATCTCAGGATCGTGAGCTCGAGCCCCACATCAGGCTCCGTGCTGAGCATGGAGCCTGCTTAAGATTCTCTCTCTCCCTCTGCGCTCCCCCACCACACACACACTCTTTCTCTCTAAAAAACAAACAAAAAAAACTGTTCCCAGTATTTCAAAGCAAACTAAAGGTACTATAAAAATGACACAAGTCATGAAAGAGCAATATAAACCAGAATTATAGAAATTCAGAAAAGTGACAGAATGCAGGAAAAAATTCAGGAAATAAATTTTAGAAAGAAAATAATTGTTTTAGAAACGAAGGATAAGCTAAAAGGAATAGCAATGAATAAACACAACAGGTAATGTCTTATAATAAAAAGTAAAAAGAGGTAAAGTTTTCAATGAAGGAAAGACTCGAGAAACTGCCAAATATTGAAAATAGGCAAAGACTCAACATAGAAATAAAAGGAGAAAATTTACAAAAAGGTTTCAAAACTGTAAGTTGAAAAAACATAATGCAGACCCAAGAATAGGAACACGGCAACCACTGCCAAAACACGTTCCAGAAAAGTATTAGATTTTAAAGGAAGAATCCCTTTCAATATTTATATAAAAAGACTTATAAAGGGGAAAAATTAGATCATCATCAGACCTTGAGAGTGACATTTTATACCAAAAAAAGTAACGTATTTAAGATATTCAAGGAAATACATATGAGCCAGTGATGTTACATTCCTCAAGATGCTTACATGCACAAAAGGCACCACCTGTTATCGCCTATCAATATGTGAGAACTCAGTCCCATAAGCCCTCCCTAAGGAATCGACTAGAGAAGGAGCTTCATCAAAATGACTAGAGCTGTCAATGTAAACACTGACAGGGTAAGCATTAACTACAGCTACTATAGAGGTAAGACTAGAGTTAAAAGGGGCGGGCACCTGGGTGGCTCAGTGGTTAAGCGTCTGCCTTCGGCTCATGTCATGATCTCAGGGTCCTGGGATCGAGCCCTGCATCGGGCTCCCTGCTCTGCGGGAAGCCTGCTTCCCCCTCTCCCACTCCCCCTGCTTGTGTTCCCTCTCTCGGTGTGTCTCTCTCTGTGTCAAATAAATAAATAAAATCTTAAAAAAAAATAGAGTTAAAAGGGGCACCCGGGTGGTTCAGTCGGTTAAGCGTCTGCCTTTGGCTCAGTTCATGATCCCAGGGTCCTTGGATGGAGCCCCAAGTCAGGATCCCTGCTTCTTGGGCAGTCTGCTTCTCCCTTTCCCTCTGCCTCTGCCCCCCCGCTCATGCTCGCTCTCTCTCTCAAAATAAATAAATAAAATCTTTAAAAAAGGGGGGGGGAGCATGCTGTGTAATGGCTATTTGTTCTGACAATAGATATAATACAGTATACACACAGCACACCAAAATGGGGTAGAATGGGGAGGGGATATGCCAAAAATAAACTCTTTTCAGTAATCATATTGGAAGTGGTAGTATGACCATTTTTTATTCTGAGACTGCTGTGTATTAGGTGTGGGATAAAACAATTAATTGTGGAATGCTCTCATTCTGTCACCTTCTCTGTCCTTCAGAAAGAGGACTCTCGATATGGAATTAGATACAGATATAACATAGCAGCAAAATCATTACAGTTCACACTATTAAGTAACTATATAAATTCATAATTTTTTTACACATAGACATAATACACACCTAGCTCTGTTAACTGAAAAGGCCTAGATACTGACCAAACTAAGAACAATATGCATTCCTAGTTCTCAGACTGTGGTCTTAAAACACGTTTTTCCACAAGAAGAAACTAGGGATTTGAGGAGAAATGGCTGATTCCAGGTCTGAGACAGAAAACATACAAGCTGGGGGCGCCTGGGTGGCTCAGTCGGTTAAGCATCTGCCTTCAGCTCAGGTCATGATCCCAGGGTGCTGGGATCGAGCCCCACTTCGGGCTCCCTACTTAGCGGGGAGCCTGCTTCTCCCGCTGCCTGCTGCTCCCCCTGCTTGTGCTCTGTCAAATAAATAAAATCTTAAAAAAAAAAAAAAAAAAGAAAGAAAGAAAATATATAAGCTGGGCCAAGAATGTCTTTCATAAGACATCAAGGAAGGTAACAGCTTTCAATCTGCAAGAAACACAGAAAACACAGGAATACTGAATTGCACTTTAAGTAAGGAGTCAGCAAAATCCAGACTGTAGGTTACACTACAAGTGGCTCACATTCTTTGATAAACTGTAAAAAAAAAAAAAAAAAAAAAACAGATGGAGGAGGGGACTATGGATTAATGGACTCATAAGACATCAAATTTTTTGAAAAGAGCAAAACTAAAGTAGAGATTCTAAAGACACATACTTGGGTGATAAAACTTAACAAAGTCAAGAGAGTGGTTACTAAAAGTCAGGATGGTAACCACTATTGTGGGGAAGGAAGAGGTACATGGAGAGTTTTCTGGCTGGCTGGCTCAGTTCAATTTCTGGGCCTGAGTGGTGGTTCTGAGGTGTTCTTATAGACATTTACTGAGCTATACATTTGTTTGTGTGGTTTTCTCTATTTAATTTTCTATCTAAAAGATTTTTTAAAAAAAGACGAAGAAAATATGGCAAAATGATAATAATAATTAGTTCTGGGTGCTTGCGTAAAAGTGTTTATTATTCTCTTACTTTTTCTCTTTATTTTTTTAAAAACCTCAAATTAAAAGAATTGAAGCAGTTCCATCTTATGATGGAACTGGGGGTAAGAGGAGGATTTTTTCCAGACTGTTCGAACTGACTACCAAATGCATGTTATTACTTTTACAATAGTAATTTGTCCCCACCCATTAAAAAATTGTTCCTAATATCCCAGACTTCCAAAAAACGACAATACTCTCTTCCCATCAAAAATGACTGGCAACTGTTAAAAAAACAAAAACACACACACACAAAAAAAAACCAGCACTAGAAACAAAAATGCAGGAAACGAAATGATAGTCTCTCCCCTTTCTACTCCCTAACTACTAAAGACTGACCCAAATTATAGAGGTACTCATAGCTTGGGAGGTTGTAGCCAACGATGTAATGGGTCTTCCACCCGCCAAACAGAGGGAAGCGAGGCCGGATTTCCATCTCTACAGAGTCGTCCAAAATAAGGAGGTGGCTGGTGGAAACATTGCCAATCTCGTCCCGGTAGTAAACATCCTGGGCAGCGGCAGGGAGGATGGTCTGCAAGAGAGGGGACACGCCTTCTAAAGCCCCCAGAAACTTACTCACAGGAGATGATCCTAAAGACAGAAAAGACTTTCTGCGCCAAGAACCTCCCCATAGCACTATCTAATTAAAACAGTCCCCAAACTGGGAACAACCCAAAAAGAAATCTAACTAGCCCCCCTGCCTGAGGCTTCAAAATTTCTAGATATTGCATCTATTTCTCAATCATGGTAGGTAAATAGCCAATTCTCCTAAACAATAAATAATGAAGACAATCATAAATACCTTTATGAATATTAAGGATTAATACAAAGATAAACATAATCTCTAAATTACTCTGCAGGGAGAGAAACTAAAATTGGGAGAAATTACATCAAATCGCTAGGTGGTAGGGTTATGGAGGGGTTTTTCCACCTCATATTCTTTACTATAGCTTCCAAATCTGTAAGAGTATTTTCATAATCAGGAAGAAACAATTCTAACACTTCATTCACATAACGAGCCCTTCTATAATATGAAGTACAGATGACCCTTAGACAACACGGGTTTCAACTGAGCAAGTCCACTTATATGTGGATCTTTTTCAGTAAATACAGTAAATACTGTAAATTTATTTTCTCATAATTTTCTTAACATTTTTTCTCTAACTTATTTTGTTATAAGAATACAGTACATAATACATACAACATACCAAATATGGGATAATGGACTGTTTATGTTAATAGTACGGCTTCCAGGGCGCCTGGGTGGCTCAGTTGGTTAAGCGACTGCCTTCGGCTCAGGTCATGATCCTGGAGTCCCGGGATCGAGTCCCACATCGGGCTCCCTGCTCGGCAGGGAGTCTGCTTCTCCCTCTGACCCTCCTCCCTCTCATGCTCTCTGTCTCTCATTCTCTCTCTCGCAAATAAATAAAATCTTAAAAAAAAAAAAAAAATTAAAAAAAAAAATTAAAAAAAAAAAAAAAATAGTACAGCTTCCAGAAAACAGGAGGATATTAGCAGTTAAATTTTCAGGGAGTCAAAAGTTATATGCAGATTTTCAACTGTGCAAGGGGCCAGTGCCCCAAACTCTGTTTTCCAAGGGGGTTTTCAACTGAACATGTTTTCAGTTTCTGACTGTACATGAAAATATAAGATTTCATTTATAAGACTAAAAATATACAAAACTTCATGTACAATATGATCAAGTATCTTTTTAAAAAAAGCATTATAGAACAAAAGAAATATTAAAATATGAGCAATACTAATTCTGGGGGGGGTCTGGTTTTTCCTATTATTCAAATTTTCTTTTAAAAACGTGGCCTGGGGCGCCTGGGTGGCTCAGTCAGTTAAGCATCTGCCTTTGGCTCAGGTCATGATCCCAGGGTCCTGGGATCGAGTTCCGCATCAGGCTCCCTGCTCAGTGGGGAGCCTGCTTCTCCCTCTCCCTCTGCCTGCCTCTCTGCCTACTTGTGCTCTCTCTCAAATAAATAAAATCTTAAAAAAAAAAAAAAAAAAAATTAAAAATAAATAAATAAAAAATAAAAACATGGCCTACTTTGGGGCACCTGGCTGGCTCATTCGGTGTAGCACGTGACTCTTGACCTCAGCGTTGGGAGTTCGAGCCCCATGGTGGGTGTAGCGATTACTTAAAAATAAAATCTCTTTTCAAAAGAAAAAATGGCCTACTTATACAAATGGGGGTATTTTTTTTTTTAAGATTCTTTCTGTTGGTTCTAACCCTGTGAACTCAACTACTTGAACACCAATTGATCCCAAACAATGGTCCATATTTAGATACTTTCAAAAAGCTAAAGGGCAAATGTGATAAAACGATACTTTCTCCCAATGTCCACGTTGCACATCCCATACCTTAAATGAGCGGATGGAGGCTATTCCACTATCTGGCTGTCTCTGGTAATCATAGCGTGAAAAGGGTCCCTTCAGCACAGCCCCTGTGTGCTTTAAGTCCACATTTTCTTCCACAGCAATGTTACCCCAGTGAGAGACCTCGATCACTCGGGTCATGCTGGTGATGGTCAGGAAAGGGCTGTTGTTCTCATAATGTACTTTAAAAGTATCCTGGAGAGAAAAGAAACAAGTAGTTCCAAGTCTGGGTGACAGATGAATCAACACTAGTTTCAAATACACTGGAGACAATCCATACATCAGCAACAGAATGGCTCAATTATGGTGTATCAAATGCACTCTGTATTCTAAAATGATGCTTACTAGGACTTTTTAATGGCATATGGAAATAAATATTCATGATGTATTACTAAGTGGAAAAATAGGCTCCACAAAATTGTTTTAGGTTCCAACATAAGTATCATTTGTATTTTAAAAACAAAAACTTCTACATGACACTTATCTTATAGACTATAGGAGTAAAAGAACAAAAAGAACCTGAAATGAAATACGGGAGAATCCCAACAGATAGGAAACAGAGTTCTTAGATTGTTTCTACTTTCTCCTTGTAGTTTTTGTTTTCAAAATTTCTACAATGAGCTTTTTAAATTGCCTTTTGAATAATTTTTGCAGTTTTGAAAGAAAACAAAATCTTAAACTATAATAAAGAAAAATTCTGACAAGGTATATATATGATCTCATAAAGACATAATGTCTACCCAATGAGCTAGCAAATAACCTCAAAACTGAGGATGATTCATAGCACTACTGGATTTTTTCTAACACGGAGAAGACTTACCCAGAAAAGTTCCCAGAAAAGAACCTGTTTAGCTAATATGTATGGAGCTAACAAAAATATGTGTCAGTCACTCTTTATGAGTGCGAAACAAATGCATGACCATTTAATCCTCAAAACAACACAATGAGGTAAGTACTACTCATCTTGTTTTACAAATTAAAAACACCGAGGCCCAGCAGTTTTAACATATTCAAGGTCATAAATAAATCTAAGTGGCAATACTTTTTTTTTTAAAGATTTTTATTTATTTGACAGAGAGACACACAGTGAGAGAGGGAACACAAGCAGGGGGAGTGGGAGAGGGAGAAGCAGGCTTCCCGCTGAGCAGGGAGCCCAATGCAGGGCTCGATCCCAGGACCCTGGGATCACGACCTGAGCCGAAGGCAGACACTTAACGACTGAGCCACCCAGGTGCCCCAAGAATCTGTAGATTCTTAAAAGTTCAACTTCATCCATAATCATATTTGACAGTATTTAATGCCAATACTGATAAGGATACGAGGAAACTAGCAGTTTCTGACTGCTGGTGCCATAATAAATTGGCTAAATCTTTTGAAAAACCACTTGGCAACATACATCAAAAGATTTTTAGGGGTGCCTGGGTGGCTCAGTCGTTAAGCGTCTGCCTTCAGCTCAGGTCGCGATCCCAGGGTCCTGGGATCGAGGCCCACATCGGGGCTCCCTGCTCGGCAGGAAGCTTGCTTCTCCCTCTCCCACTCCCCCTGCTTGGTTCTCTCTTTCACTGTGTCTCTCTCTGTCAAATAAATTAAAAAAAAAAAAAAAAAAAACTAAAAAGATTTTTAATTTTGGGGGCGCCTGGGTGGCTCAGTCGGTTAGGCAGCTGCCTTTGGCTCAGGTCATGATCCCAAGGTCCTGGGATGGAGCCCCGCATCAGGCTCCCTGCTTGGCGGGAAGCCTGCTTTTCCCTCTCCCTCTCCCTCTGTCTGCTGCTTCCCCTGCTTGTGCTCTCTGTCAAATAAATAAAATCTTAAAAAAAAAAAATTTTTAATTCTTTAAAAGATTTATTTATTTGAGCAAGAGAGTGAGGGTGCATGCATGGGTGGAGAGGCAGAGGGGGAAAGAGAGAGAATTCCAAGCCGACTCCCTGCTGAGCACAGAACCCAAGGCAGGGCTCAAGGCTGGGCTTGATCTCAGGACCCTGAGACCATGACCTGAGCCAAAACCAACAGTCTGAAACTCAACCAACTGAGCCACGCAGGAGCCCCCACATCAAGAGATTTTTAAAGTTCGTACGTCTTGATTTGAAAACTTTTACTTCAGAAAATCTATCCTATGGCCAACACACATGAAAAGATGCTCATCATCAGTTATCATCAAGGAATGCAAATCAAAACCACAATGAGATATCCCCTCACACCTCTCAGAAGGGTTAAAATCAACACAAGAAACAACAGGTGTTGGTGAGGAGGTGGAGAAAAATGAACCCACATGCACTGTTGGCGGGAATGCAAACTGGTGCAGCCACTGTGGAAAACAGCATGGAGGTTCCTCAAAAAGTTAAAAATACAACTACCTTATGATCCAGCAATGGTCCTACTGGGTATCTACCCAAAAAATACAAAAACACTAATTCGAAGAGATATATGCATCCCTGTGTTTATAGCAGCATTATTTACAATAGCCAAAATATGGAAGCAGCCCAAGTGCCCCTCGACTGATGAAAGGATAAAGATGTGGGGGCGCCTGGTGGCTCAGTCGTTAAGGGTCTGCCTTCAGCTCAGGTCATGATCCCAGGGTCCTGGGATCGAGCCCCGTGTTGGGCTCCCTGCTCCGCGGGAAGCCTGCTTCTCCCTCTCCCACTCCCCCGCTTGTGTTCCTGCTCTCGCTATCTCTCTGTCAAATGAATAAATAAAATCTTTAAAAAAAAAAAAAAGAAAGGATAAAGATGTGGTACATATATGTGTGTGTATACACACACACACACACACACACACACACACACACAACGGAGTATTATTCAGCCATTAAAAAAGAATGGAATCTTACCACTTGCAACAACATGGACGGAGCTAGAGTATAATGCTAAGCGAAATCAGTCAGACAAAAACAAATACCATATGATTTCACTCCTATGTGGAACTTAAAAAACAAACAAGCAAACAGAGTATGTATATATAGAGAGAGAAAGAAAGAGTGAGAGAGAGAGAGAAATATCAAGAAACAGACTCTTAAGTGTAGAGAACAAAGAGAACAAACTGATGGCTACCAGAGGGAGGTGGGTGGGGGGATGGGTGAAATAGATGATGGGGATTAAGGGCACTTACTGTGATGAACACTGGGTGTTGTATGGAAGTGCTGAATCACTACATTGTACACCTAAAACTAGTATTACACAATATGTTAACTAACTGGAGCTAAAGTCAAAACTTCTTAAAAATAAAAAATAAAAAATCTACTCTGAGACTATATAAAAAGTTATATGTAAAGAGATGACCACTACAGTGTTAGAGAAAAAAAGCTAACTGTCCAACATAGGAAACTTGGCAAATAAGCTATAAAACATCAAATTATAGGATCTTAAATGGCTATTAAAAATGGTTTACAAAGGTAATGTAAAATGTTTAGAGAATATTCTAAGTGGCAAAGTACGCAATACTTTACACACAGTGTGATTTCCATATTAAAAAGCCCCTATGCTTAGAAAGAAATGACTCAGGTACTACTATGTCAAAAGTGGATGTCAAATTTTCCTCTGTATTTGCCAAATAGTCTCTCATGAGCATTTTATTAATTTAAAATGGAAGAAGAGGGGCACCTGAGTGGCTCAGTCGTTAAGCGTCTGATTTCAGCTCAGGTCATGATCCCAGGGTCCTGGGCCTGAGCCCTGCATCAGGCTCCCTGCTCTGCGGGAAGCCTGCTTCTCCCTCTCCCATTCCTCCTACTTGTGTTCCCTCTCCCGCTGTGTCTCTCTCTGTCAAATAAATAAATAAAATTTCAAAAAAAATAAATAAAATGGAGGAAAAAAGTCCAAAATCCAAAATATTGAAAATTTAGAAGCTTGTACAGGAGACAAATTTCTGTCCCCAACATGAATTGAATTAAGTAAGGAAAAGAAATAAATAATGCACTTAGAGGAAACACAACTCAGAGCTCCACAGAGGCATGCGCCCCCAGGGCTCTCCGCACCACAAGGTAACTACACCAGCAATCACAGAGAGATACTCTCACTCCCCCACCAAAACCCCTAAGGCTACAGTATACACACGGTGCTACTTTTCTGAGAAATGGGGGAATATAAAATTACTATAATCTGCATATATTTATAGAAAAAAAATCAGAAAGATAAACCAAAAGCTAATATAAATGGTCACCAAAAAGAACAGACAGAAGGGAGAAGTGGAAGCAAGAGTTCTCTGAATATACCTTGTCAAATAATTTTGGTTGTTTTCATTTCAAAAAATTATATCAATTAAAAAAAAATTCTTAACAGTGAAAAATGACCCAAAATGAACAGCCCTATGTCAAACTGACATCTGAGACCGAGAAAACAGAAACAATCATTTCAAGTGACATTAGAACAAACTATTTTGACTGTACATCCTCAGTGACACATGTTCTAAACACAGAGATGCATGGAAGTCTTAAATATCCATGTATTTCAGAGATGACAATCAAGTACATAGGCTGAAATGACACGATTCCTAAAATTTGCTTTAAAATATTACAACAGAGAAAAAAAAAAGAGTGCTGATAAGTGTGGTAATATTCTGATACTCATTGACAATGTCAAAGTTGATAGGTGTATGGGAAGTTATTACACTATTCTCTATACTTCTGTATATGTTTGAACTTTTCCGTAACAACAGTGTTTTTTAAGCCTTGACTGCTCCCTCTACGCTTAAGGCCCAGCTCCTGGGCTCAGCGAGGCAGCCAGCTTTACTACCCCAGCAGCCGCCCCCGCCAGCACAGCACCTGGTCTCCCATCTCGGGGCCTCTACCCACAACGCCTTGTTCCCTTCTCCCCCAACCCCCACTCCAACCCTCCACATGCTACCTCCTTATTTTTTATTATTCTTTTTTAATGTGAGTATATTTGCTAGAATTGTGCTACATACAACTTGCCCATCTTCCCTGGAAGCTAATTTATTTGTAATCTAGTCTTGGAGGAGTCATTTAATTTCACTGATTCTGTTTCCTCGTCTATCGCTAGAGAATAAAAAAGAAAATTAACTTTTTAACTCTGATTCAATGAAATGAATGATTTTATTTAATACACTATCTACAGAGCCTAGGAAATAAGATGGTGGGTCAGCAAGTTTTTCTTCCCTTCCCTAATCCCCTTCTCCTCCACCTTGCTTGCACTTAAGTTAATGCCTCTGGGCTCACATTTTATTTCATGTGATGGGAGTTCTGTTAGTATAAGACTCTGAGCCTTTTCATCCAGAGGACCGGCATCCCCTAAGTAAAGAGTAAGTTGGAGAAGAATGGACAGGGCATGCTCTGCCCAGCTGCTCTTCTCCATCTGGCATACCTGCCAGTAGGCAGTTAGAGAGCTCACTTCATCTGCTGGCAAGACTTCCACATGGAGAGGCTTGCCCTGGCCCACCTTATTTGCATGGACACTCTTGTCTCAATTTGGGATTCAGTATTAGGAAACCTCCTGCAGTACCTGCAGATGAACTCTATCTCCTTCAACCTAGTTTACCTGTAATAAAGCTACATATTTTTTCACTTCCTACCTACCTCAATACTTTTGTTTCTCAGTGTGTACAGAACTTGGGAAGGGGGAAGAGTATTGCTGTTTGTGGGGCTCCCTCAGAGACCTCAGCAATCTCCAGTTATCATTATCACTGGCTAATATTAGGCTTTGACAGGTCCTAAATGCTGATGGAATAATTCAACTCAGCTCATGTGTCACTGCTTCAAAAATCCAAGTCATGAAGTTTATGAGGTTCATCTGCCATGTTTTTCCTTATTAGAGAAAATCTTCCTAAACCTCCCAGCCTCTAGCTATACTCCCAAAATGAGAAAGGTGACCCCCATGGAGTCATTTCACAGCAGGTGAAAATGTTTGGGGATGATCTTAAAAATGACTTCAGATTTACACCCATCTCACACCACCAAGCCCATCCACTAGTAGTCACTCCAGAAGACATTCTCTGAAGTAGGCAGGGACAGACTGGACTCCACACGAGCCTACCTGACTGTAAGCAGGGATGTCTCTGAAAGGTCCATAATCCAGGAGGTCCTCAGAGCGCGTGGGGTTCCCCAGCTTGGTGTAGCTCTCTACATTTCGGGAGGCAAGCTTCACACGCATCGTCTGTGTCTTCGTTGGATAGGGAGAGTAGAAATAATGGTTCCCCTCAAACACGACAAACTGTTTCTCTGACTGGGTGATCTGGGTTGGATACGGCTGAAGCACATGGGTATAGACTGTTTCCACAATGACCGAAACCTTGGCCCCAGGATCGAGAGCAACTGGGAGCTTGACTGTGAAGAATCTCCCACTGGAGCAAGAACAAGGCAAGAAAATTAAGAGATGAAGGGAACTGAAAACAGAAATAGCAACTCAAAGTCACAGCAACATTTTGTACCCAAGACAAAAGCAGTTACCTTTAAGAGATCATCTTTAACCTATTAATTCAAGCCTTTTAAGACAGATGTCTGGGTATTCATTTCACAATTGTTTATAATAACAGAACAGTACAACAGCGCCTGGGTGGCTCAGTTGGCTGAGCGTCAGACTCTTGGTTTTGACTCAGGTCATGAGATAGAGCCCTGTGTCGGGCTCTGCACTCAGCAGGGAGTCTGCTTGAGATTTTTCTCTCTCCCTCGCCCTCTGCCCCCTCCCTGCTCTCTCCCTCTCTAAAATAAGTAAGTCTTGGGGGGAAAAAAAGTATAAAACGTAAAGGTCCAACAAGGTCCAACAACAGGATAATGGTTAAAAGCATTCCAGCAGAGCCACACAGTGGGATAATGGCAGCCACTTAAAAGGATATTAAGCATTTCCATGTACAGTGTAAATAACAGAAATCAGTTCACAAATGGCATAGTATGATTCTATCTTAAAGAATTAACATAAACAAGTATATGTGAAGAAAAGTATTCCAATGAATGTTTCCAAACTGTTAATGGTAACTGTCTAGGGAGGAGAATAAGCTTTATTTTGTTATTTTCTCCAATTGGTTTTATGAACTTGTACCACTCTCATAACTAAAAAAATAAAGCTACTAGCATTTTAAAGAAAAAGAGATGGCCTGGAAACTACTAAAATCCATAGGATATTAACTCAAAAATAAATCTGAATTTTCTAAGCCACAAGATAACTTTTGGTAGGCCCAGAAACTGTTAGTGGAAAATTAAAGGCATTTAACAGGCTTCTTTGGAATTTGTCCTCCAAGGTCAGAACACATCAGAACATGGATCACTTTTCCTGATATGGCCTTACGGAATCTAATCTTGCATATCTTCATCAGTCACACCATCACACACTATCACAACTCTGAAGTACCTACTTAAAATATAGTAAGCTTTACACCTTCTCCCAGGACGGTCTTAACCAATTCCTGGCTTCAAGTTCCAGATCTGCTTCTCATCCCACACTCTGCCCTGAGCACTAAACTCCTATTTTCAAAGGTTCACTAGACAGCTCCACTGACCACCCAACATACCCAGTATCATTCATGATCCCAATTCCTTACTCTGTTAATAAATACTACCACCATCTGACCACTTCTAAACCAAAACCCTCTTACATGGTCGGATGCCTCACTCTACTCCATCCCTAATGTCAGGTTAATCCTGCCTGAGGATGTCTCTCAAATTCATCCCTTCCGGAATTTCCATTGCTGCCCCCTCGGTTCAAACAATTCTCCCTTGCCAAGATTATTACCTATCTTCCTAATTAACCCCCTAATCTCTTTCTCCCTCTAGCCCATCAACAAAACGTGACACAACCCCACCTTAATTTTCACATGAAATGTCCCAGCATAACTGAATCTCATTTTAACAACATTTCAGTGTTCCAGGGTGATCATTAGAAATATCAATTCTCAGGGGCGCCTGGATGGCTCAGTCAGCTAAGTGACCAATTCTTGGCTTTGGCTCAGGTTGTGATCTCAGGCTCCTGGGATTGAGGCCTGCATCAGGGGCCACGCTCAGCATGGAGTCGGCCAGGGATTCTCTCGTTCTCTCTGCCCCTGCCCCCCTGCACTCTCTCTAGAATAATAAATCTTTTTAAGATTTTATTTATTTGACAGAGAGAGAGACACACACAACGAGAGAGGGAACACAAGCCGGGGGAGCAGGAGAGGGAGAAGCAGGCTCCCCGCCAAGCAAGGAGCCTGATGCGGGACTCGATCGCAGGACGCTGGGATCATGACCCGAGCCGAAAACAGACGCTTAACTGACTGAGCCACCCAGGCGTCCTAGAATAATAAATCTTTTTTTTTTTTTTTTAGATTTTATTTATTTATTTGACAGAGAGAGAGACACGCACAGTGAGAGAGGGAACACAAGCAGGGGGAGTGGGAGAGGGAGAAGCAGGCTCCCTGCTGAGCAGGGAGCCCGATGCAGGGCTCGATCCCAGGACCCTGGGATCATGACCTGAGCTGAAGGCAGACGCTTAACGACTGAGCCACCCAGGCACCCCAATAAATCTTATTTCAAAAAAAGAAAGAAATATTGGAGCACTGGGTCCTGGGATGGAGTCCCACATTGGGCTCCCTGCTCTGCAGGAAACCTGCTTCTCCCTCTCCCGCTCCCCCTATTTGTGTTCCTGCTCTATCTCTCTTTCTGTCAAATAAATAAATAAAATCTTTTAAAAAAAGAAGGAAAGAAAAAAGTATCAATTCTCGGGGCACCTGGGTGGCACAGTTAAGGGTCCGGTTCTTGGTTTTGGCTCAGGACGTGATCTCAGGGTCACAAGATTGAGCCCCAAGATCCACATACGGCTTCGTGCTCACCATGGAGTCTGCTTGAGAGTCTCTCTTCCTCTCCCTCTGCCCTGCCCGCTCCTGCTCACTTGTGCAAACTCTCTCTCTCTCTAAAATAAATAAATAAATCTTAAAAAAAAAAAAAAAAGGAAATATCAAGTCTCATTGCAACTCGGAAGCAGCAGCTAATGAAAGCTTCTGATTGATGAAAGACTAGGCAGACAACACAGAGTTGACTATACTGGCATCTAAGGAACAGATTTTTTCGTGGATCAGAACAAAGACACATAAGTTGTCATGTTAGGGTTGCAGGATAAGTGACTTGTTTAATGTTGTCATTAAACTTTATATAGACAGATTAATAAATTTAAAATTATCCCATTTATACGCTTATGTAAAATTATGTATAAATGGGCATATGCATAAAGAAAATAGTTATGTCATATTCTCATTTTTTTAATTTAAAACTAATGAGAAAAAATTTTTTAAACTTTGCCAAGCAAACAAAACAAAACAAAAACAAGCTCTGCCAAGCAGGGAGACCAAATCTAACACTTTCTGAATCATGTGGGGACTGACAGCTGTAAGGTTCAAAGGTTTGCTGGTCAAGAATCAAATATTTTATTTCTTTTTATGATAAACTACAGCATAAGCTAACGCTGTTTGCCTCAGCAAACAGGATATTTTAATCTTAGCACTGCTGACATTTGTGAGTGGATAATTCTTTGCTGGGAGGAGGAACCTGTCCTGGGCACTGTAGGATGTTTAGGAGCATCCTTGGCCTCTACCCACTAGATGCCATCAGCACCCCTCAGCTATAACTAAAAATGTCTCCAGACATTACCAAATGTCCTGGGCGGGGCAGGTGCAGGACACGACTGCTCCCTCCTCCAGTTAAGAATCACTGAGCTAAAAACATTTCTTCCTCCCACATCACTCATTCAACAAATATTTCAACGCCTAATCAATACCATGCAAAATACTGGTAACTGTCGAAGCTACGTGATGAGATATATGGGGATTCTTTATTCAATTCTTCCTGCTTTGTATTCGTTTTGGAAAATATCCTTAACAAAGCATTTTACAATAACTAGTAAGTGCCAGGCCCCATGGTAGGTGCTGAGGTTAAAGCGAAGAACAAGGCAAGTCCAACACCAGCCTTCAGAGAGCTCGGTCTAACTCCCACAAAGAAGCACCACGTTCAATGCCCTGAAGGCTCAAGAGGAGGTGGGGAGGGGGTAGAATTGTCTGCCCTTTGGAAAGAGGATGGTAGCCAACAACAGATGGGAGGTTATTTACTGAGACAAACAGCCTGGAGTTCTCACATACCATACTGATTCTCCATCCACTGTTTGGAGATCCCTATCCCCACATACATTAGCAGACCTGACCTGGTATGGAAAGTAGCTACCTTCCTGTAAAACAAACTGCCACCATGAGGGGCAATTTTAGCATCACTAATCAGAAAAGACATCACTGGGTCAGAATACATTATAGCCTGTTGCTTACTTAACATACACTATATTAATTGAAACAGCCTCTAAAACACCAGGTATGTCCTCAGCAACTCTCCTACCTTATGATTCCAACCGATAGGATAACCTACAACAAGAAGAGGCAGAATATATAGATATTCCGACTGTTTGGTTGCTTACCTTTTACCCTTAATTTTGGTTTCTCGTACTTCCAAATTGTTCTCTTCCTCATCTTCTCCCTTCACCTGTAACAGGACAAAAGAGACTATTCTTTTTATTATGTCTTCCAGCCTCTAAATTTGAGTCAACAGTTAACCAACTGCCTTAGAATGTCCACAGTAAAGTATTCAAACTACAAGAACTTAAAGAGAACTCTGGTAACAATTTTTTTTCCATATGAAACATAAGAATATTGTCAAAGACTTACTTTTGCAACGAATAAGTTGTATATAGTAAGCTCTATAAATACATAACATTTTCCTGAATGACCAAACACACACATATAAATAAAAACTACACTTACACTTTACGTTTCCCAATACAAAGGTGATGTCTTCTTCTCCATTTACATTCAAATACACATTTGCATAGAAAATAAATAGTATTATTTACTGTTGTAGTAGAAAAGTCTCACACATTGCCAAAACTGGTTCTACTTGCATGAAAGTTAACAGTAGCATAAGTCCAACAACCACTGCTTGTCACACTCCCTTATTCTCATCCTTCACTGCAAAAGGATGTGTAACCAGGAAGAGAATGTTAACTCCAGCAGGCTGCAAGGTCTATCTGAGAAAAAGTAGACACCCTGAATCATGAGATGGTGGAGCAAACTATAAGGAAAACCTAATACACACTGCCGATCTCTTTGCCAACTCAAACTCTGCTAAGGAAAAAAAAAAAGTAAAACTACTTTTTGGGCTGAAGCACTTGTTCCCAATAGGGCACACAGAACTATAATGAGGAAGAAGCTATTTTTAATATTTTAAAATGCCTAAAAGTGGGCGCCTGGCTGGTTCAGTCGGTGGAGCATTCAACTCTTGATCTCAGGGTTGAAAGTTCGAGCCCCATGTTCGGCGTAGAGATTACTTAAAAAATAAAATCCTTAAAAAAAATTTTAGGGGTACCTGGGTGGCTCAGTCAGTTAAGCATCCGACCCTTGGTTTCTCTTGGTTTTGGCTCAGGTCATAATCTCAGGATCATGGGACTGAGCTCCACATTGGGCTCTGCACTCAGCAGGGAGTCTGCTTGTCCCTCTCCCTCTGCTCCTCCCCCTGCTCGCACTCCCTCCCTCCGTCTCTCTTTCTCTCTCAAATATTTTTTAAAAACTTTTAAATAAAAATAAAATGCCTGAAAGTAATCATACAATCATCCTCAATAAAACTGCACAGGCCAATAAAAACAAGCTTCATCACTTTGACTGGAATCTTATCACAATGGTAACATTCTAGTATACTCGTGCTTATCACCATTCAGTTACATGTTGATCTCTTACTAAAAGATATTAATTAATAAAAGACCAGAGAGACAAAAGATTTCAAATATAGAATCCACATGAGAGGAAAAATATTAATATGGTCCTTGGTAGTAAGAAGATGAGGAACCACTAGATCCTCATCAGAAATCATCACTGTGGGGCGCCTGGGTGGCTCAGTGGGTTAAGTGCCTGCCTTTGGCTCAGGTTATGATCCCAGAATCCTGGGGTCCAGCCCCATGTTGGGTTCCCTGCTCAGCAGAGAGTCTGCTTCTCCTTCTGCCCCTCCCCCTGCTCATGCTTTCTCTCAAATAAATAAAAATCTTGAAAAAAAATTCTTTAAGAAGTCACCATTGTCCCTTCTAACCAGTTCCTAAAATTCTACATGGAAGGCTAAAGATAAATCCACTGAAAATTCAAACTTCTAGCAACCTTATCAAGGCCTCGAAGTCAACTGTTGAAAAATACACACCCTCTTTGCTAAGTCTAACATCTAGTTACATTTCCCATTGGGATAGGGGTGTAAAGGAGCACATATATCTATTTAACCCGTCTCTCTCATGGGACTATAAAATTAACAAATGATTTTGAATAAATCTGGTGATGTGACTGCAGGTCTTACATCCCTACACAACCCTACCTCAGAGCCATCTAGGCCAAAAGACGCAATGGGGTACAGTGAAGAGCACACAAAGTTTGAAACTAACCTAAGCCCCGATTCACTCATCGCTCTAAGAGCTGACACGGGGTTTAAACAACTTAACTCCTAGACTGCACTCCTCACCTGCAGTAAGCCTACACCTCAAAGTGCTGTTATGAGGGTTAAAGAGAATGTACTTAAAACACCTACCACAACACCCAACACAAAGTAGATTGCCAACAGGACATGTCTGCAGTAATCCAGCATTCTCCAGCATGATGACAGATAGCTTCTGCGGCTGTCTCGTTAAACTGTGGCAACTTCAATTTATCAGAACTAGTTTTTTGTTTTGTTTTAAGATTTTATTTATTTATTTGACACAGAGAGGGAGAGAGCACAAGAGGGGGAGTGGCAGGCAGAGAGGAGACTCTCCGCTGAGCAGGGAGCCTGACACCAGGCTCGATCCCGGGTCTCCAGGATCATGACCTGAGCCACCCAGGTGCCCCCAGAACTAGTTTTTATAAAAGAATGGGATTTAACATTCAAAACACTCAAAGGTGGCAGCACACATTTAAATGAAGTTTTGATCCATCTTTACACAAACCTTTGCGTAAAACTGTGCATTCCATCATAGACAAGGCACGAAAAGGAAGAGGAATCCTTTCAGAGGCATAAGCTCTATAAACCCAGCTTTATAGCTCCAGATTCAGTCAGAGAGTAAGATGTACTTAGAAGAAATATGACACTGTAATGACTAGTCCCTCAACAAATAATTGGGTAATCACTTAATGGACGCTGCTTAATGAAAATAGTAATAAAAAGCAAACCTATGGATATGTAAGCCAACATTTTATTTCCTTGAGAGTTGTAAAAGTGTTCACTGAAATGCTGGGGAAGTACATAAAGCAAACTTCCAAGCCATATACTGCTGAGGTGCAAGAACGAGAACCGGTAGGAGGAAGGGAGTGATTCGGCCTTGACCTTTCTGTACAGTTTAAAAGAGGTTTTATTACCTACATGACTTCTTAAACTAACTTTAAGGAGAGGAACCAAATTTAAAAAGCGGTCATTAGCAACCTTCAGTGTATTACACTAACAACGGTTTCAAATTACAAACTGGAAAATACACAATGTTACATTTCTGATTGTATTGGATGACGGCTAGAAAGAAGCACCTACTATGGGCCAGACACTGAATTAAGAGAATGATACTCATTTGGGCTCACTTCTTCGTCCTCCGGTTGGGCTCCTGAGTCAAGTCGTGGGAAACGAAAAGTTTGGAGCACACCCGCGCCCCGCTAGGCCACTAGCCTGGTTTCCCCGGGCAGGGCGGGCAAGGGGAGCTCGCTCGGCCCAAGGCCAGCACGGGTACCGCCCGCCCGCCCAGGAAGGGCCCACTCGGAGCAGTGGGGGGCCGCGATCGGACTGCTGCCCACGTGGGCGGCGGCCTCGCTTCAGCAGGCTTACGCTGACGTGTCCACCGCGGCGGCCGGGCTGGCGCGCGCCGACCCCCGCCGCTCGCCCGCACTCACCTGCACGCCGAGGTGAGCCAGCCGGGCCTCGAGCTCGGGCTCCAGGGCCAGGAGGAAGGAGGCTGCGCGGGATGTGGAGCCGCCGCCCGGGTGCGCCAGGACCACCTCGGCCGTCACCTTAGCCAGGTGGCTGCTGAGGTCCACCGTGCGCTTCACGTCCTCGTTGACCAGCAGCGGTGCCTCCGGGGAGGCGCTGCCCGGCCCCGGGGCCCAGGCCCCGAGCAGCAAGAGCAGGACCAGGCGGGCGGTGGGCGCCTCCATGACCCGGACGAGCAGAGCCGCAGACCGCGCCGAGCGCCGCCGCCGCCCCGCCTCCGGCCACTGTGCAGCCGCTCATTGGGCCCGGGCTGGCGCCACAAGATGGCGGCGCCCACGGAGGAAGGACCCCATCTCCAGGGCAACGGGCGGCCCGCTGGGCGCCCGACTACACGTTCCTTTGCTCTTGCCAATCCTGCGGGTAACAATGGCTTTCTACTCAAGACAGTAAAATTTACTTCAAACGGAGAAAGTAAAAGCCTAGGCAAAGTTTAAGCAAAAATAGGCTATCTGCACAGTCTGAAAGTATCTCCCCTAAAATATTTAGTAATTAGAAAAAGGGAAATAATAAGTTTACCGTGGAGAATCCTAGCAACCACTACCTTAACCAAATGATTAAGGTTAATATCACCGATTATAAGACATAATGACATCAAGTACCCACTGATTTGATACACCCAGAAGGGCACCTCACTTCTGTGGTATTGTCACAGAATTGCTGAAAATGCACAGTATAACCTCAATGCAACCATAAAAAACATCAGACAAACCAGAGACACCTTGACTTAAACCCGGTGAGACCTATTTCAGACTTCGGTGCTCCAGAACTGTAGAGATAATAAATTTGTATTTTTTGTTTTTGTTTTTGTTTTTTAAAGATTTTATTTATTTGAGAGAGAGAGAGAGAGAGAATGAAAGAGAGCATGGGGGGGGGAGGGTCAGAGGGAGAAGCAGACTCCCCACCGAGCAGGGAGCCTGATGTGGGACTCAATCCCGGGACTCCAGGATCATGACCTGAGCTGAAGGCAGTAGCTTAACCAACTGAGCCGCCCAGGCGCCCAATTTGTATTGTTTTTAAGCTACTAAGTTTGTGGTAATTTCTTACAGCAGCAATAAGAAACTATTACAGAAAGTAATCTCTCTGAGGGCAGGAAGTTACCTAGATTGTTCATCCCAGAATCCCAGGGTATCAATAAACATTGATTGAATGAATAAATGAGCTTTTCATTATAAATATTATTATCCCTATTTTATAGATGATTAAACTCAAATATTAAAGCTAGTAAATAATCAGGTTGTTTAGAAACCTGGACTGACTCTGAACTGGAGCTCTTTCCACTACCCCCACACTCTTGAATAAAATCCCAGATTCATATAGACAAAAAGAAACATTAGGGATCCCAATCTAATCCTTCTTTCACAGATATGAAATACAGGCCCAGAGAGGGTACCTTAACCAAAGTCTTGGACTCGGAAGCTGATCTCCTAATGCCCCATCAAAAATGGCAGAATGGATAGTGTTAAACATTTTAATGCAGTCATTATTAAAATACAATACAGGGAAGTTGCTTTGGCAGCAGTCTGTTGCAAATCTAGGGAGATCCACCAGGTTCCAAATGAATGAACCAATTTGATTTTTTTGCACCAAGAGACAATTATAGCGAAGATATCCCTGAATCATCCTGGAGTTTCAGATCTTCCATTTTCCCTGGGTAACTTCTGCCTTGGTCACAGTCTCTTTCTCCCTCCATCTCTTTCATTCCTCTTGCCAACAACCACTGAAGTGAGCTTAGAGCGGATCTTCTAGCCCCAGTCAAGTCTTCAGAGGCTGTGGCCCAGCTGACAGCTCACTCATGTGGCTACTGGCAGGAGATGTCAGAAAGAGACAGCAACCAAGACAGAAGCCAGAGTGTCTTCTGCAATGTGTTGATGCACAATGAGCAAACCTTTTAGAATCTTTAAAAGTAAGAAAGAGAGTTTTATTCGAGCCCAAGTTAGGACAGCTGCCCAGAAAACATGCTCTTCACAGGAAAGAAAATGTTCCAGAGAATGAACAGTTTTCACAGGGTTATATATTTTTTGATCTTGTAAAAGATCAAAAGATTATAGATTAGCATATAGGCAAGAATCACAAGTTTTAACATCAAGGAATGCAGGGAGTAGGAGCACTGATCAATATATTAAGGACCAGACGGTTTTCCTTTAGGCTACTCATTTCCAAAGTAGGTGCACAATGTATGCTTGGTGGGCCATAAATCAGACCTTTGGTTTAAACAAAGTTTATGTACAGTTATGCTGACTTAGAAGGAAATCTATCAGGCCTTTAGAGAGTTTTTTCCTCTCATCAAATGAAATCTCAGAAATGACATACCATCATTTCTGCCATATTCTATTGGTGGCAGACCAGCCCCAGTACAATGTAGGAAGGGATTATGAAAGGCCATAGTGAGTACCAGGAGGCAGAGCTAGTTGGGGACCATTTTGGAGGTGGACGACCACAAAGAGTATACAGTGGCAAGTCAGTCTTCATCTTCTATTCTCCAGGAACCTAGTCACACTCCTAGGAGGTAACTGCTGCTCCCATTTCTTTGGTCTCCTTGCAAAGATAGTCACAAACGGGGAGTACAAACAGCATCTGTCCCCCAAAAATGAATTACAGCTTGGTGTTCCCCTTTCCTTTAAAGAAAGGCAGGTATACAGACCAAATACTGAGTGAACAGTATTTTTTTTTAATTTTAGAAAATACTGCCCAAAAATGCTCTGTAAACATTGAGGTCATTGATATTCTCTTCACTCATTCATTCATTCACTCCCTCAAGAAGCACTTGTTGAGCTTTGGGTTGCATTGCCAACCCACCCATCTGAACATAGCAGAGAACATAATGTTGATAAGGAAGAATGAGAGATGCTGGGTAGATAATGAGCCACATAACTCCACAATTCTTTTTGAGGAACTTTCATTAGTTCCATTTGGGGAAATAGTCAAAGTGCACCAAACACCACTGGCGTCAGAGAGGGAACAAGACCCAATGTAGACCAGACTCTCTCTACCAGAAACTTGAATCTTTAATGCAGTAACTACACCTGATAACTGCTGAACTAATTCATCTTCATTGGCAGTCCTGAAGAGTTGGCCTCGATTCTTCTCTAGTCCCAAACTTTTCAATGTTGGCTGCTTCTGCTCCTCCATTGACTCTGTGAGCTACCCCATAAACTTCCAGTATATTCCTTTTTTTTTCCCCTCCTATTAAATCAGCTAGAACAAGTTTCTGATAGATTGGAGGGTGAGGGGAGATGGAGATGTTGGGAAGATAATCACAATGTTGTGCCAGGGACAAATTATTAGCTATTCAGACTGACAATTCAAGATAATGCAGGATAGAGAGGTTGTCCCAATGGGTGCCAGCATGGATAAATAATAGCAAGTACCAAGTGCTCCCTGACCTGGCACTAAACAATACCCTCCATCCCACTCCCAGGATTTAGGGCAACCTGGGAAAAGGAGAGAAAAAAAAAAAACAAATTAACCAAGATTAACTTTTTACCATCCAGAAGAGAAGGAAGCTGGAAATAGAAATAAAGATGTGATATACAAATAAATATGTTTATATTTCTTGCATATCTGTGTTTGTAGCCTGTACATCAAGAAATTGTGATGGCTTTACCTATACTATTCCTTCTAACTAAAAGCCCCAAACTCTTTCACTCTTCCCTTTGCTTACTTCTGGCAGTAGATTTAAAATCATCTGAGAGGGGCACCTGGGTGGGTCAGTCGGTTAAGCGTCTGCCTTTGGCCAAGGTCACGATCTCAGGACCCTGAGATGGGCCCCACATGGGGCTCCTTGCTCAGTGGGAAGTCTGCTTGTCCCTCCGCCCCTTCCCTCTGCTAGTGCACTCTCTCTCTCTCTCTCTCAAATAAATAAAATCTTTTAAAATAAATAAATAAAATTAAACCATCTGAGAACAATTCATGAATCTTATCTACACACACACACACAAACAATTAATCCCTCTTACCTCTGTGTCCCATAGTAGGTGGTCTGTATACCTGCCTTTCTTTAAAGGAAAGGGGAACACCAAGCTGTAATTCATCCTTCCCCATGAAGACTCCCAGAGTGCATGGGTTGTTGCAGATGCTCAGTAGAAAGGTGTAGAAAAGTGTTTCCATTCAGTCAGGTGAGCTTGAGAAATACCACTCTGCACATTAGCAGAACAGTGAACCCTCCTTAGTATTCCCCTATTTTGGAAAGACAGAACATCCAGATATCACAGAAAACAAAGTTCAACACTGAGCCTATCATACCCACAGAAGAATGTTCAGAACAGTTCCTTTCTTTAGACCCCAAATTCCTGTAGTCATTTGTATTAGTCAAAACTCTTTTAGTAGCAAGAGATAGAAACCCCACTCAAACTGAGCATAGCATAGTAGTATGCAGTACAAACTGTTGTTAGAAAATTCCCAAACAACAATGGATTAAACAAGAAGAATGTTTATTTCTCATGTAATAATCCTATGGAACCCAGGAACGCAGCTTCCTTCAATAAGATTACTCACCCATCCTTTTCACGTGGCTTCCATTTCATGAGCCAAGATGGCTGCCCCTGCCTCCTCATAATGTCTGCATTCTACATAAGGGGAAGAGAGGAGGAGGAGGGGGAGAGCATGTTCCTTTCCTATAGAGCAAGAGTCTAAAAACTATGGCCTGCAGGCCAACCACCTGTTTCTGTAAATGAAGTTTTACTGGAACACAGCCACACCCATTCATTCACATATGATTTATGACCACTTTCACACTACAAAGCAGGGTTGTGTAGTTGCAGCAGAGACTGGATGACCCACAGAGCCTAAACCACTTACCATGGGGAATATTCACAAAAAATGATGCCCACTCCCATTCTGTTATTATGCAAGAGGTTCACACAAGGAAAAGCTGGGTGAAGGTGAGAGGGGCAAACTAGCAGCTCTGCAGACAGTCTGAGATCAGACAGGGACACTCTCTCATATTTTTCCTAATTCTTCTGCAAATCTAAAGCTCAAATTAAAAATAAAAGATTTTTCAGGGAACCTGGCTGGCTCAATTGGAAGAACATGTGACTCCTGATCTCAGGGTTGTGAGTCTGAGCCCCACATTGGGTAAAAAGATTACTTAAAAATAAAATCTTAAAATAAATAAAATATTTTTCCAAAGATATCATTAAGTGAAACACGGAGTTGGAGAAGGTCACTGGAACACATATAACAGACAGAGGACCTCTATCCAAAATATATACAAAAATACAAATTAATGAGAAAAAGACAACACTGTAGAAAAATAAGCAGAAGAATTTGACCAGGAACTTCCAGAAGAATTATTCAAATGGCCAATAAGGATGAAAAGCATGCAATGACATTAATAATTAGGGAAATGCATATTAAAACCACAAGAAGATGCCACTATACACTCATCAATTGGCAAAACTTTTAGTCTCACAATACCAACTGTTGGTGAGTATATGGATCAACGGGAACCCTCATTCCCTGCTATAATTTGGTATAACCACTTAAGAAAACAGTTTGGCATCATCTACCAAAGATATGTGTACCAAATGGTCTAGCAATTCCGCTTCCAGATATATATGCTAGAGAAATGTGAGCACATGTGCCCCAGATACATACACAAAAATGTTCATAGAGCTTTGTTTGTAATGACAAAAATTGAAAACATCCTATGTGGTCACCTATCAAGAGTAAAGACTTTTGCAAATACTACATGAATAAAACAACATCAGCAGGAATGGTGAAGTAAGGGCCTCTAAAATCCCTCTCCTTTATAAATACAATGAGAACCCTGGAAAAAATGGTCAAAATCAATGCTTTGAAACTGATCCCATCTTCTTGGGATCTAGAAGACCACCTATACATGTAGGGCTACATACGTGCCCCAAAAATACCTGAGGAGACTCTAAGCTCTCACTTCTGGCTGCTCATGAGGCTGTGTGGAAACAGTAAGTGAAGGATAAGGTAAAGTTGCAAACTGCCTTCATGAGCACAGGAGGTGTGCCTGACATGCACAGAGAGCCCCTCAGCAAAGGTCGGGAGATTTAATGATTCCAAGCATTTAATGAAATCTCTACTTAATCATTAGCTAACCACTAAGCTAACTGATCAGAGACTTCACTGGCCACACATGACAAAGAACACAGACTTCACAGATTTCGTTCATGAGAGTCACTAAACAAACAAACTGCAACAACAACAACAAACAGCAAAAACAAGTCCTGGGGAAGCAGAGATCTGAACTCCAGAGTTGCCACATTAGATTACTTCAAATGTCCAGTTTTCCACAAACATTATGAGGTATGCAAAGAAATAAGGAAGTATGGTCCATACATTGGGGGAGGGAGGACATAAAGAGAAACTATACCTAAGGAAATAAAAACTTGGACTTACGAGACAAAGACTGTGAATCAGTTATTTTAAATATGTTGAAAGAACTAAGGCAAAGTATGAGAACAGGATAAATTCAAAGCAATCCACACCTAGACACATCATAATCAAGTGGACAAAAGGCAAACACAAAAAGAAAATCTTGAAAGCAGCAAGAGAGAGATGATCTACCATGTACAAGGACTCCTTGATAAGCTAAACAGCAGACTTCTCATCAGAAACCATGGAGGCCAGAAAGCAGTGGGATGCCCTCAAAAGGCTAAAAAGGAAAACACTGCCAACCAAGAATTCATATGAACAAAATATCCTTCAAAAATGAAAACCATGGGGGCGCCTGGGTGACTCAGTCGTTAAGCGTCTGCCTTCAGCTCAGGTCATGATCCCAGAGTCCTGGCATCAAGCCCCACATCGGGCTCCCTGCTCTGCAGTAAGCCTGCTTCTCCCTCTCCCACTCCCCCTGTTTGTGTTCTCTCTCTTGCTGTGTCTCTCTCTGTCAAATAAATAAATAAAATCTTTTTTAAAATATTAAAAAAAAGAAGAAAACCATGGGTGCAGGACTGACTTCCAGCATGACGTGAGGAGCTCTACTGACCTCCGTGGTAAAACTGGTAAAGACTATAAAAACACAACCATTTAAAGCCTCTGGAAATGGCCACGAAGGCAAAGAACAAATGAAAAAACACCTATTCAACAAAATCTATGAAAACTCAGTAAGGAAAGCAAGAGTCTGAGGTATTCAAACCAAGACTGCTACCTCCCACCACCATCCCAGCTCAGCAAGGCAGAGACTCCACACCAGGCCACTGCAGCCAAGAACACAGGGCTTCTCTCCCATAATGAAAAGCCCAGGGGAGATGGCTTCACTGGTGAATTCTACCAAACACTAAAGAAGAATTAATACCGATTTTTCAGTAACTCTTCTCAAAAATAGAAGAGGAAGGAACACAACCCAACCCATTTTATGAGGCCAGTGTTACCCTAACAACAAAACTAGACAAAGACATCACAAGAGAAGAAAACTACAGACCAATATATTTTATGAATATGGAGGCAAATGTTCTCAGCAACATATCAGCAAACAAAAGCAAGCAACATATAAAAAGAATTATACACCATGATCAAATGGGCTATTTCCCAAGAATGAAAGTTTGGTTTAATATCCAAAAATCAATGAATGAAATAATAGAATAAAAATGAAAGAGAAATCAAGGGCGCCTGGGTGGCTCAGTTGGTTAAGCGACTGCCTTCGGCTCAGGTCATGATCCTGGAGTCCCTGGATCGAGTCCCGCATCGGGCTCCCTGCTCGGCAGGGAGTCTGCTTCTCCCTCTGACCCTCCCCCCTCTCATGTGCTTGCTCTCTCTCATTCTCTCTCTCTCAAATAAATAAAT
>NW_022589716.1:45398079-45594666 GCF_004348235.1 Phoca vitulina | reverse complement strand
AAAAAAAAAAAAAAAAAAAAAAAAAATGAAAGAGAAATCAAGACTTTTCCAGATAAACAAAAACTACGAGAATTTGTCACTAGCAGACCTATACTATAAGAAATGCTAAAGGGAATGTTTTGGGCTAAAATGAAATGACACTAGTGAGTAATTTGATTCCAGATGAAAAAACTAAGAACACCAATAAAAGTAACTACTTGGGTAAATATAAAAGACAACATAAATATCCTTTTTGTTTGTAGCTCTTTTTTTCCCTCTGATTTAAAAGACAACTGCATAAAGCAGTAATTGTACATATTAGGTGGATAAAAGTGCAAAAGTCTGATGTTCTCTTTGTTTTGGTTTATGTTGTCCTGCATGAATATTATTCATAAGTTTAAGGTAGGGATATTGTAGGGATGATATTGTGGGGGCACTCAACTCTTGATTTCAGCTCAGGTCTTGATCTCAGGGTTGTGAGTTCAAGCCCTTTATTGGGCTCCATGCTGCGTGTGGAGTCTACTTAAAAAAAAAAAAAAGACAATATTGTAGATTTTTAATATGTTAGATAGTCCTAGAAAAATAAGAAAAGCCTTCCTTATTTCATTTCTTCCACAACAAGACAATAACTTTTGTGCATTTGCACACCTGGGTGGACAAATCTTGTGTATTTCCCAAGGACAGAAACAGCACCTCCTCTAGGTACTGGATTCTCCCCCAGGAGGAGGAGGAGGAGGAGGATGTGATGATGAAGAAGAAAATTGTGACTTGCCCTTAACTAAGTGGTAAATACATCCCTGCTGGGGTGCTAACTAATAACCAATGTGGAAACTGATAATAGATATGAAGGTATTTTTGTACTTTAAAGAGAGGTCTCCTGAAGACCTGGAATGCATCCACTTTCCAGAAACAGGAAGCTATCCTAATGGAATTGGAGGTGGTCTGATTGATGGTTTGAAGCAGATAGAGCAGGGAATGTTATCTAAGATTCCTAAAATCACTGTTTATTTACAAATGTCTTACTTAGGAAATGGGTGCTATGGTGAATACCATAGAGATCTAGTTCTCCTCCTTCTTATGAAGACCCTGACTAGTAAGACCCCTGCAAGACAAGCCAGGCTTCCAGACTCCTGAGACAGCCAGAACTGCTTCCCAGAGCCTGCCCAACCTCAGTCAAGTTCCTGACTGAGAGAGCTGCTGGCTGGCTGGTACAAGAACACCATCACCATGACAACCCATCACCAGCCCCAGGTAAGGGACAAGGCTTCTTGGGCTGGCTTCTTCATATTGGGCCTATGGACTATGCTTCTCTGGAATATCTCCATAACCACCTCTGTCTGCTTCATAAACCACCTGGGCATAACCCTCAACATGTCGCTGGCCTTGTTTAGCTTAGTAGCTATGTTCATTCCTCATCATCTCCATGGTTGGCCCCTCTGGAGAGAAGTTTCCTTAGCTCTCATCAACAATGTCCTGACCCAATACACCATGATGCCCCTATTGTCCTTTACTACTTTAATTTCTCCTTGCTCAGGAAGATCCAGTCTGTGTGGATCCTGGGCAGCCAAGTGGCCATCCTGGTGATGGGGCACCTGGAGACCATGCCATTCTCCATCATCACCACAATCAAAGTCATGCCCTGCAACTCATTCAGTGCCACTTTGCAGAGCAGTCCATTCTCCTTGGTTGGTATCCTGACTGCCAATTACATGTTTCTGATAAGCAACCAATGCCTGATGATCGTCTCCTCCCTGCCCATGACCAGTGCATCTTCACAGCACAGCTGCATCAGACAGTGCCTTCAGCTACTTCTTCATGGTCTATGTGGTCATCCCCCTGACCACCCTATTTCCCGGCCCTGTCCAGGCTAGAGTCCTGCCACTACCACAAGCAGGTGGACCAGAGCAGCAAGGTAGACCATACACAGACAGAGAGGAAGAAATACTCAGCCCTCAGCCCACAGCCTTCCTCCAATACCCCTCAGCTGGTTCTCAGAAACATCACAGTCCTGGTTCCCATCTATCTACTTTGTCTTCCCTGGCACAGATGAGGTGTCCCCACCAGGTCCACCAAGGTTAGGCCCAGGGTTGAGGGCACTAGCACTAGGGGAAATTACTTTATTCCTGTGTCCTATTCCTTGACTTTCTCTTTTTTAAGATTTTATTTATTTATTTGAGAGAGACAGAGATAGCAACAGAGATAGTGAGAGAGAGCATGAGTGGGGAGGAGAGGGAGAAGCAGGCTCCCACCTGAGCAAGGAATCTGACACAGGGCTCGATCCCAGGACCCTGAGATCATGACCTGAGCTGAAAGCAAACGCTTAACCAACTGAGCCACTCAGGTGCCCCCTATTCCTTGACTTTTAACATCTCTGACTGGTTGGGCCACAACCCCATGGCTATGTGCAACTGGCCAGGGAGAGCCAGCTCAGTGCTGGCTTGAGTGGTGTTCCTGCCATGGATCTTGCTGTGTATGCTGTGATTGTGATGCACACCTACCTGGGATCTTCTAGCACATGGGGTAAAGGAGGGCAAGGGGGAGTTTCTGGGACGCTGGCAACATTCTCTTTCTTAAATTAGGTAGTGGTTACATAGACATTTGTGTTACAATAATTTACTAAATTGGACATTTATGTTTTATGCACTTTTTAATATACAATTCATGGCAAGAAAAATTTTTTGCATTAAAAAAAAGTCTACATCCCTGATGGCACACCATACCCATACAAACTTCAGATCTACCTATGCGTGGACTACTTATTATACACACTAGATTAACACTGGTCTGTTGAAGCTGCAATAGAAGAGTATTCTATTATTTGCAGCCACATGCATCATAATTATATGTGATCAATATAACTTTGGAGCTCATTCCATAACAGCACTGCTTTGTTCTTTTTAAGAGCTGCATAGGGGCGCCTGGGTAGCTCAGTCGGTTAAGCATCAGACTCTTGACTTCAGCTCAGGTCATGACCTCAGGGTCATGGGATTGAGCACTGTGCCAGGCTCCAGCGCTCAGCGGAGAGTCTGCTTGACATTCCCTCCCTCCCTCCCTCTGCCTCTGCCCCTCTCCAGCCTGCGCACTCTCTGTGTCTCTCCTTGTCTCTCTAAAATTAAAAAAAGAGCTGTTAGTACTCTGTCACATAGATGTGTCATATTTTTTTTAAGATTTTATTTATTTATTTATTTATTTATTTGAGAGAGTGCGTGCATGAGCAGAGGGAAGGGCAGAGGAAGAGGGAGAAGCAGAATCCCCACTGAGCAGGGAGCCCGATGTGGGGTCGATTCCAGGATCCTGAGATCACGACCTGAGCCAAAGACAGACGCTTAACCGACTGAGCCACCCCGGCTCCCCAATGTGTTATATTGTTTAAACCAAACCAGTCCCCTATTGATGAACAATTAGGTTGTTTCCAGGCTTTCACTATTCAAACGATGCTGGTTTGTTATCTGTGTCTGTGCTCATTTGGAACACACCTATAAAATAATTTCCTAAGCCTTTAAGTGGTTGATCAAATGAGTCATGGAGAGAATTAATTCTATGTTAAGACATTCCCAGTTTGGCTTCTAAGGAGGCTGTAAAAACGTACATTCCCTCCACCAGTAGGATTAACACAACACACAAGGACCCTAAACAAATGTGAACATTTCCTCTCCAAATTCCGCACGCCACGCCCCGCCACACCACGTCACGCCCCCGATCGCTCAACGCGCAGGCTCAGATTCCACGCCAGCCTTGCCCCAGCTCGGCGTTCGCGGCGGGGCCAAGCGACGTCAAGGCCCCGCCCGAGCAGACCCGGAAGCAGAATCCCCAGCGGGTTAAAGCTGGAGTCACTGCTAGGGCACTAGCACCAGAGGGCGCGAGAGTCGCCTATGTTGGCTCATGCCTTCCTTGTCACGTCAGTGAGCCAGTCCGGAAATGGAGGGGTTTGCCGTACAAGATGGCTGCTTCCTTTGTGGTTGTAGGGAACACAGAGTTTTTCCCGTTTTGAGAAACGCGATGATCTGAGCGCAGGGATTGCAACGCAGGCTTCTCGTAAAAGATGGCTGCCGCGGAGTTTCCAGGTGTCTTGACGGGGTAGGTGACCCAAAATCCAAGATGGCGGCTCCCACTGTGAAAGCGGAGACAGCCGGAAAAATGGGAGCGTGCGAACGTGCGTCGGGGTGGGGGTCCGGCCCCGCCCCCGCCGCAGGTGGGATGGGCCTTGCACGCTCGGTCTTTGTGTGCGGGTGGAGTGGTTGGAGGAAGGGTCTCCTCCGGGGACTCCCCGCCCTGCATTTCCTGGGACTCAGTTTGGACTTAATGATACCTCGTTGTATACCGTAAGGTACTTTTCCCTGCCAACAACTAAGAAAGGGGGGCAGAACGGGGATTCCTAGTAACCTCAAAATGATTCATGTAGACAAAAAGACAGCTTTTTCCTCTCTTAAGCCGTGAAACCAGAGAGTAACCAGGTGAAATTAAATTAGAGCCCATTTTTCCCCAAAGGAATAACTTGCCATTGCTAGAAAGAGCAAAGCAGCAGTTTACAAATTCCAAGATATATTACGTGAGAAAAAGCAAAGCACAGAAAAATGTCTATGGTTATAACATTGTGTTTTGTTTTGAGACCCATATGGGTAGTCCTGGGGCTCCTGGCTGTCTCAGTAGGTGGAGTGTGAGACTTGACCTCAGGGTTGTGAGTTCAAGCCCTACCTTGGGTGTAGAGATTACTTAAAAATAAAATCTTGAAGGGCACCTGGGTGGTTCAGTCATTAAGCGTCTGCCTTTGGCTCGGGTGGTGATCCCAGGGTGCTGGGATCGAGCCCTGCATCGGTCTCCCTGCTCAGAGGGAAGCCTGCTTCTCCCTCTCCCACTCCTCCTGCTTGTATTCCTACTCTAGCTCGCTCTCTCTCTTGTCAAATAAATAAATAAAATATTTAAAAAATAAATAAAATCTTGAAAAACAAAACAAAAAAGACCCACATGGGTTAAGATACAAAAGAGCTTGTGAGGGGGAGCAGAATATGCCACCCCAAAGTGTGCCTGCCACTTTGACATGTGGATTATTTTGAGCCGAAGTCAATCCAGACCTAGCATACTCAGGAAAATTTTTACCTCTCCCTTAACTGCCTGAAAGAATTTAAATAGGGGGACCTGGCCCAGAAAGAGAGCTATTACCAGGGTTAGCTTTTTATCTCAAGGACTTACCTGCATGGCAGGGCAAACATCTGCTTTTATCTTCGTGTGAATTGCCTTCTCCCATTTGAAGTCCCAAGCCCTTATCCCATTCCTTAGCTCAGAAATGGCATATAAGCCTCAACTGCCTGAGTGTCTTTGGGTTTCACCTTTTTATGGGGCTTCTGTATATACAAAATTAACCTTTTTCCCTATTAATGTGTTTTATGTCAATTTAATTATTAGACAAAGAACCTAGGAGGATGGAAGGAAAATTTTTCTGCCCTGACACTTGTCTAGGCATAAAACATCTTCATCTGAAACTAGTAACAGTAATTGCCTGGTCTAACAAAAGCAATAGATATGAAAAGGCGAGGAACAGGAATAGGAAGAAAGATAAGTTTTATAATTATTTAAATATATGATTTAATCACATGAAGTTCCTTTATAAGGTCATCATATCATTAAAAGACAATAGCAAAAAAAAGTGGCATTTTTCAGCTGTAACTGAATTTAATAAAGATCCATGATATTCATTGTGTAAGGATAAAATTTTCAAGGTCAATATTACAGTACTTGCTGCAACGGCTCTATTCTATACCCATGTGACTACCTGAGCCCTCTTGAAAGCTAGTTATATGGGGGGGGAAGGTTGCTTTTTTGATTTGGGGCTTTGTATTGTTTGTTTGAAGGGTTTTTGTTTTTGTCTGTTTTTTGAGGGGAGGAGGGGGAACAGGAGGTGTGGCCTGGCAAACAAGACACTCAAGACCTATTTGTTGAATGAATGAATGAATGCATGCATGCCTTTCTACTATAAACACATATTCTTAGTGACATCTTCTGGTATATCTTCCTGTTTTTAGGGTTAGTATCATGGAAAACAATGGCAGCATTGAACTAGCATTCAAACCAAGTTCTTCCTTAAAATCATCCAGAAATGTGTTTCCAACACTCAAAAAATAAAGTAGTAGCAGTTCCAGAATTGGTATTGATCTTGGGAATCACATATTTCAATGTGAAAGAAGGATCAATCCTCTGTCCTGAAATAATTGACCATTCCTGAGCCTTTGCCAATGTGCCAGGCACTGGACAAATGGGCACCTTTACACATACTACTCAGGGTTATTGGATGTATTAAATATGGTAATGTAATCGGTGTTTCACCAAGTTCCTAACCTGTACTAAATGCTCAATAAATGTTAGCAATTACTATTTCATGGCAGCCCCAAGTTACAGTGCATTTTTGCCTCTGAGAACTTACGGGGGCTTTAAAAATATCCCAGTTGCCATGGGGATTTTATTATTATTATCATCATCATAGAGGCCACATGGTATGATGGAAAGAATTTAGCTCCTTATTATGCATGTTTGAGTAAGTTCCTTAACCTCTTTCATAGACTCCCTGTGAAAATAATAGAAACCATATGTAAAGGACTTTATGCAAGACATAGTAGGCACTCAATAAGTGGTCTCTAATTCTGTAGTATTTCAACGTCAGAGTTAAGGAACTAATACTGCACTCAGAGGCAGGAGAACTTCTCTGGTCAAGAGACAGGAGCAGGCGGCCACAGGATGACAGTTACCACAGGAAGCTACAAGGAGAAGTTGGAGGGATGGCAGGTCCACTGGCTTCAGTGCCTCAGGCTTCCTGCCTCCATTGGAAAAATTGCAAGGTCTCCCCCCCCGCAAGCGGATATGATCTGCGGGCCGTTTGCAGAGATGCCCCTTTGCCAACAGCCACCTGCGCTGTCCCAGCTCACAATCACCTCTTTGGAGCATTTACAATGCCTCTAAGAGGCACCAGCCACTATTTCTGAGGCTCATTCCTCATACTCTAGTGTTTGCTATGAAGTGCCTATTGCATATGCTTAATTATTTGAGAATTTTTTTTTTTTTTTTTATTTGAGAGAGAATGAGAGAGAGCAAGCACATGAGAGGGGGGAGGGTCAGAGGGAGAAGCAGACTCCCTGCCGAGCAGGGAGCCCGATGCGGGACTCGATCCAGGGACTCCAGGATCATGACCTGAGCCGAAGGCAGTCGCTTAACCAACTGAGCCACCCAGGCACCCTATTTGAGAATTTTTAACTGTGGAAAAGTGCACATGAAATTTACTATCTTAACTGTTTTTAAGTGTACAGTTCAGGGCAAGAATGGGTACAACAGCAGTGAAGGATCGTGGGCTTGTAGTTGGTTGAATCCTTTTCACAAGGTTGACAACGTCACACTTCAGAACCAAATTAGATGCTTAGAATATTAGCTGCTCAAGGTTTGAAAGATATTTAACAGTCATCAAATCTAATTTCCCAGTGCTCTGGACATCTTGCCCACCACTTGAGTACTCAGTTTCTGCCTGCATTGCTCAAGGAGCAGGATGCTCTCTAACTTAGAGGACCTGTTCCATTTGTAGAGAGGTCTGGCTATGGGAAAGTAGTCATTCATTTGGAGTCAAATCTGATCCCTTGCTCTGTTCCTCAGGGATGCACAGAATGTGTTTGTGCCCAATCCATGACAAGCAGTAAGGGACTTTAAGGTATCTACCCTGAGCTCTTATGACCTGGTTTTTTCTAGCCCGGATCTTTTGTCCAAGCTCCTGACCTACACATCCCACGCTCTCCTGGTTCTCCACACGTGGCTATCCCACAAGTATCTCAGACTCAGTATTTCCAAAGCATGGCCTGTTCTCTCCTCCTTCCTTATCCAGAACCCAGGCACAGTGCACATTGCTATTTGTCTCTGGTACAAGTACCAAACAAATGAGGGCTTGCTTTTTCTCTTTTGTACAAGTAGTTTAGATTTAAGCAAATGCAGCTACCCCATGGTGCCAACAAGGACCCAGACTCCTATGTTTTGACAGGAAACCCATAGTACCTTAGCCAAACAGAGATTTCCTTTTTCTCATGGATTGAGAAGTTCTGAGAAGTACAGTCAACCCATGAAAGCATCAGAGGCTGAAGCTACTTTTATACTTTTGGTCAGTTATCCATATCCTGTGTCTTTCATCTTCAGAGGTTTGGCTCCTCTGTCACATCCATGTTTCGGCCAAGGTGAACAGGAAGGGAAAATAGCAACCATACTTGCCAGCTCAGTTGGTCTTTCTTTTATGAACTATTCAGGAAGCTTCACTCAGCAACTGCCATTTCCACCTCATTGCCTAGAACCATGTCACCTGGCCTTCTCTAGCTACAAGGAATGCTGAAAAACATGGTTCTTTAGCTGGGCATGTTGTTGCTCTGAACAAATCAGGGTTGTAAGAACAAAGAGGAGAATATAGATGTGAATAGTAATGTCTGTCACAGTAAAGCTTCGTTGAGCAACATGAATCATGTTTCCTAACTGCAGGATTTCTCAGAGCCTTTAAAATTCCAGGGAGAGATACTGTATGCATCCACAGAAAAAACTCTTTGCAATGGTCGTGTCTAAGGAATACTGTTTCATGGTACATGTTTCAGGAAGCACAGAACAAGCACAGTCTCTCTCCAATACTTTCAAAGAAAAATTTTATCTGAACCCAGGGTGGATTTGTTAAGGTATTTATGTTACTATAATGTAGTAAGAATGACAGATTTAATGACTTTCATGAAAATTGTATCATTATTCTTTCCATTTCCCAATCCAAAAAGCTTCTGGTCATTTTCAGTATTTTTTCTCTTTCACAGTACTTAGTTTTCTTCCCTGAACTCTTGCAACCGAATCTTCACCCTTAACATTTTTTAAAAGATTTTATTTATTTAGAGCGCATGAGAGTGAGAGAGTGAGCACAAGCAGGGAGAGTGGCAGAGGGAGAGGGAGAGATCCCAGGACCTAGAGATCATGATCTGAGCTAAAGGCAGACGCCTAACCGAATGAACCACCCAGGCGCCCCTCTGCTTAACATTTTTAAGTATTTTCTTCTAGTGTTTTTTTGTATGCATGGGTATATGTATTTTTATAAATAGTTGAGATAATATGTGCATATATATACATATAAACATATATATATATATATATACACACACATATACATATATGCAGCACCAAGAATGATGTTTTGGGTTTTTTTTCTTTTCTTTCTATTCCCCATTCTAAGACTAGGAATACACTGAGATTAATACAAGAAGAAACTTTTTGGTCACTATGGTAGGCTCTGTTGGTTGATATTCCTCCTTTCTCTTGGCTGAGGCACAATGGTTAGAAAGCTCAGAGTTAAGAAATATATACAGCTACTATGACAGAGATGCAAAATAATAGTTACTTTATTAAGATGAAAATGTGTTAGGGTGCCTGGGTGGCTCATTCGATTATGTGTCTGCCTTTGGCTCAGGTCACGATCCCAGGGTCCTGGGATCTAGCCCTACACATGCAGGGAGCCTGCTTCTCCCTCTCCCTCTGCCTGCCACTCCCCCTGCTTATGTGTGCTCTCTTGCTCTCTCTCTCTCTCTCACTCTCTATCTCAAATAAATAAATAAAATCTTTAAAAAGAGATGAAAATGTGTCTCCACATGAAAGTCCAATCTTGGCTCCAGTGGCCAAAGCAAGATGGGTCAAAGTCAGAGTAGTGGTGGTCATGGTCCTGGAGGTAGCAAGAAGGATGACGAGGACAAGAAAAAGAAATATGAACCTTGTGTACCAACTAGAGTGGGGAAAAGAAGGAAACAAAGGGATCAGATACTGCCAGCAAACTGCCACTGGTGACGCTCACATTCAGTGCCAGTTAAAATTACTGAAGTTAGAGGAGGAAGAATTCATTAGAAATCAGGAATAAATGAAGCCTGTAGGAGAAAAGCGAGGGGAGAAAAGATCAAAGGTGAATGATCTGAGGGTAGCCAGTTCCTACCCAATGTTGGTAGGAACCTTGGAAGAGGTCACTGATGATCAAAGACACGCCATTGTGTGTGTGTCTACATCTGTGGGCTCAGAACATCACATCAGCATTCTTTTCATGTGTAGACAACAATCTGCCGGAACCCAGCTGCTCAGTCCTGCTCAACCACAAGGTGCATGCTGTGAGAGGAGTGACGTGGATCTCCTAGTCACAGCAATGAAGTTGAAAAGTCCCTCCAGGAAATCTATGCTGTAATTGGGGGGTTGGACATCCAAATCAGGGAATTAAGGAAACTGTGAGTTTCCTCTTGCTCATTCTGAATATTATGGGGAAAAAATGGGTATAAAGCCCCCAAGGGAGTCATTCCTTATGGCCCACTTGGCACAGGTAAAACCTTACTAGCCAAAGCAATAGCAAACCAAACCTCAGCCACTTTCTTGAGAATAACTGGCTCTGAATTATTCAGAAGTACTTAGGTGATTGGCCCAAACTTGTACAGGAATTGTTTCAAGTTGCTGAAGAACATGTATCATTCATCATTTTTATTGATGAAATTGATGCTATTGGGACAAAAAAATATTACTCGAATTTTGGTGGTGAGAGAGAAATTCAGCAAACAATATTAGAACTGTGGAAGCAGTTGAATGGATTTAATTCAAGGGAAGACGTGCAAGTTATCATGGCCACAAACCGAGTAAGAAATTTAGATCCAGCACTTATCAGATCAGGCCACATGGACAGGGAGAGTAAGGTCCCCCTGCCCAGTGAAGGGACAAAGAAGTCTGATTCATGCAAGCAAGATGATGCTGGCTGCTGCTGATGTAACCCTAGACGACTTGATCGTGGCTAAAGATGACCTCCCTGGTGTTGACATCAAGGCAACCTGTACAGAAGCTAGTCTGATGACCTCGAGAGAACGTAGAATGAAAGTAACAAATGAGGACTTAAAAAAAAAATCTAAAAATGTTTTTATGAAAAACAAGAAGGCACCTTGGAGTGGCTCTGTCTTTAGTGAACTACAGTTGCCTTCGAAGAAATGGTTAGGAGTGTCGCAGCGCCTCAGAGAGATATGATTGGGGAGGTGTCCCAAAGGAATACATATTCCAGTTGACCTTTCTTAGCAAAACATCCTATGTATCTTTAAAAATGTTTTTTATTCAAGTATAATTAACGTATAGTGTTATGTTAGTTTCAGGACTATGATATAGTGATTCAATAATTCTATACATTACTCAGTGCTCATCATATTAAGTGTACTCTTAATCCTCTTTACCTATCATCCTTTGTATCTTTTAGAACATGAAGCGTAGGATGCCCTTTGGGCTGCCTTCATCTTTTGGTCATGTGCAATGCTCTCTTTCAAATAAAGTGTGCTCTTTCTCAAAAAAAGAAAAGTCCAAGCTTTTTCAACAGCTTTTTTTTTTTTATTTCATTTATTTATTTGAGAAGCAGAGAGACAGAGAACACGCGGTGGGAGGGGCAGAGTGAGAAAGAGAGAGGGAAAGAGAGAAGCAGACTCCCTGCTGAGCAGGAAGCCCGATGTGGGGCTCGATCCCAGGATCCGGAGATCATGACCTGAGCAGAAGGCAGATGCCCAACCGACTAGCAACCCAGGTGCCCCTTTTAACAGCTTCGATTCAAGAAATCAGTAGGTATTTAGGTTCCATCAGTCTTGTTGCTTTGTCATCTCTAAGGAGTTGTCATCATCTAAATAGTCTACAGCTGGTTGCCACCACATCCAGTTCTAGCCAGTGGAAAATGGGGAGAGAGAAAAGGAGCTCCTTATTTTTAAGGATATGACCTAGAAGTTTTTCACCCATTGGCCACCACTGAGTGCCTTTATTCTGAGCATCTGTGTATTCAGGTAAAAATTTGAGGATCCTGTTACAGTAAGAAGGAGGCCAAGATCTTTGCCTTCCTAAAGTTTATATTCTCTTTGGGGGACACGAGGAAAAAACAAATAACATGTTAGGCAATGACAAACGCTAATAAGAAAAAAAAGCAGGGTAATGGGATAGAGATGAAGATGGCACGTCAGATAAGGTGCTCAGGAAAGACCTCATTGAGAAGGGGATGAATAATCAGAGATACGAAGGCAGTGTGCTTCTGAAAGAAGGAAGAGCAAGTATAAATGCTTTGAGTTGGGAATGTGTTTGGCATGTTTGAGAAATAGCATGGTGTGGGCAGTGTTCCTAGAATTTGTTGAAATCAGAAAAGTGTAAACCAGATCATGTAGAGCCCTGCAGGCTACGGTATTTTTATTTTTTTGAAAGATTTTATTTATTTATTTGAGAGAGAGGGTGAGAGAGCACAAGCAGGGAGAGCGGCACAGGGAGAGGGAGAAGTAAGCTCCCCCGCTGAGCCGGGAGCCCGATGCGGGGCTCCATCCCAGGACCCCTGGATCATGACCCCAGCTGAAGGCAGACACTTAACTGACTGAGCCACCCAGGCACCCCTGGGTTTATATTTTTTGAAGATCACTAATTTAACAAGTTATAAAGCTTATATACTGTGGATCAAAGTCTTAAATGTAAGAGGTAAAACGATAAAACTCTTACGAGAAAACAGCGCAAAAAGTTTTGGCAATGGATTCAACGATGATTTTGTGAATATGAAACAAAAGGCATAGACAACAAACTGGGACTTCATCAAAATTTAAACATAGAATTACCATATGATTCAGCAATTCCACTTATGGGTATATTTCCGAAGAATTGAATGTAGGTATTCAAACACTTATTTGTACACCAATGTTCATAGCAGTATTATTCACAAGAGCCAAAAGGTGGCCCAAATGATGCACCCAAATGTCCATCAGTGAATGAATAGATAAACAAAATTTAGTGTATGCATACAATATTATAGAAGATAACTCATCCTTAAAAAGGAAGGAAATTCTAACACATGCTACAACACTGATGAACTTGAGGGAAGTACACTAAGCAAAATGAGCCAAAAGGATGAAAGAACAAATATTGCATGTGTTGGGAGGAAGAACTTATATTCTACCCTTCTAGGTTCTTTGGCTGGTAAGTTGATATAAAAGAGATTAACAGGAGGGGCACCTGGGTGGCTGTCAGTTAAGCGTCTGCCTTCAGCTCAGGTCGTGATCCCAGGGTGCTGGGATCGAGTCCCGCATTGGGCTCCCTGCTCGGCGGGGAGCCTCCTTCTCCCTCTCCCTTTGCCTGCCTGTCTGCCTACTTGTGAGCTCTCTCTCTCTGTCAAATAAATAAATAAGATCTTAAAAAAAAAAACAGATTAACAGGAGAAAAACATTCAATTACATACATACAGAAGTCCCATCAGAATTTGAGACCCAGGGTGTTATGCACAAACAATGAATCATGGAACACTATATCTAAAACTAATGATGTAATGTATGGGGATTAACATAACAATAAAAAAATTAAAAAAAAAAAAAAGAATTTGAGACCCAAAGACAAGCCCATCAGTTGAGGTTTTTATGCCATCCTGAACTAAGGAATGCGATAGGGGCCTGGGGCTTCAAAGGGAAGGAGGGTGACAGGACAATAAGAAGAACAAATGTTTGGTAATTAGATGTTTGCCCTGCCATATAGATAGGTCTTTCAAATAAAAGTTGATCTCTGGTTACGGCTGTCTTTCTGGACCAGCTCGCCTATCTAAATTCTTTTAGGTGATTTGGGAGAAATAGAAGTTCTTCTTGAGTCTACCTTCAACTCAAAATAACCCACAAGCCAAAAGGGCATATTTTGGAGTCACATAGTTTGTCCCTCGCCTCAGTCCCACCTTGGAAACTTCCCCAAGAAGTTTCACAATCCTGAAATTGAGTTGGTAGATTGCTCCATCTCACTGAACCATTCTCTTAATACTGAGAATAGGTCAATTCAGTTAAACAGTTGTATCTCATTTCAGGAAGTGGTGATTCAGGTGGGCTCCCAAAGTTAGGGCTATGGTACAAGAGGCATTTCTATGGAAACAAAAGAAAAACAAGGATTAATGATTGGAGCAGATTATAATCCCTGTTTCTGAATTCCAAAGGCAGTGAGACTGGAAGATTCCTAGGTGTCGGCTCGAAGTATTTTCAGGCAGAGGCAATCTCGCAGATTTTTCTGGTTTGTAGTTTGAATGTCATTGGTGATCTCACGGAGGAGCCACACCGCAACAGGCCTGATGGTCCATACGTGAGCTGTTGTGGTGATTTCTCTGAAGTTTGTATCAAGTTGTCCAACTGTAGCTTGCATGGCTTCAGAAAAATGGCAGTTTTAGTTCTCAAGGATTCCATGTCAGAGGGTGGGAGGAAAGCTGGAAACATTAGTTTGGAGAGTTGAGCCAAATATTGGAGGAAACTAGAAAAATTCAGGATCGGGGCGCCTGGGTGGCTCAGTCGTTAAGCCTCTGCCTTCGACTCAGGTCATGATCTCTTTATCCATTGAAAGGATCGAGTCCCGCATCGGGCTCCCTTCTCCGCAGGAAGCCTGCTTCCCCCTCTCCCACTCTCCCTGTTTGTGTTCCCTCTCTCGCCATGTCTCTGTCAAATAAATAAATAAAATCTTTAAAAAAAAAAAGCTTTTAAAAAAAAAGAAAAATTCAGGATCTAGTCCAGCTTACAGGTAGAAAACAAAATCTCAAAGACAATTAACAGCACTAGAATTTGATATCCACAAAGGTGTATTACTGAAACATAATTTTTCTCTCTACAATCACCCCCATTTTTATCAAAGATAACCACAGCAAGACTAATGCATCTGCAAACCAAGTCTAGTTTTAATCAACTTGGCCTGATCATTTACATAAGTGCATCAAGAATAGTGGTTGACCATATAGGCTCTTTTAAATCTACTTTGCTGGAAACTTTTCATAAGGAATCTCAGATTGAACTTTTATTTATTTTTTTAAAAGATTTTATTTATTTATTTGACAGAGAGATAGAGCCAGAGAGCACAAGTGGGGGGAATGGCAGAAGGAGAGGGAGAATCAGGCTCCCTGCTCAGTGGGGATCATGACCTGGGATCATGACCTAAGCTGAAGGCAGACACCCAACTGACTGAGCCACCCAGGCGCCCCTCAGATTGAACTTTTAAAAGCTTCTCGAGGTTAACAAGCCATACTAAGGACTAGCATCAGATTGTGCCTGCAATACCTACAGATTTGGGTGAATTCCTCTTTTTTTGAGGTCTTCAAAATATCCTAAGGGTCCTGCACCTACCAGGATGTGACCTTCCTTATTCACCTGGTAAGGCTCCTGGGAACCCTGTAAGCAAGGTACCAGGCCAATTTTTCCATGGGGCTTTATTGGCTCCATAAAGTTAGTATTAGTTCCTTAAAGCTGTCTGGTCATGGGGGCACCTGGCTGGCTCAGTCAGAGGAGCATCTGACTCTTGATCTCAGGGTTGTGAGTTCAAGGGGCGCCTGGGTGGCTCAGTCATTAAGCTTCTGCCTTCGGCTCAGGTCATGGTCCCAGGGTCCTGGGATCGAGCCCCGCATCGGGCTCCCTGCTCGGCAGGAAGCCTGCTTCTCCCTCTGACCCTACCCCTGCTTGTGTCCCTTTCTCGCTGTATCTCTCTGTCAAATAAATAAATAAAATCTTTAAAAAAAAAAAAAGTTTTTAAAAAGCTGTTTGGTTATATCTGAGTCTATATACATCTCTCTCAAATGGTGACATTCCAGTCAAAGCCTTGGTAATATAATCTATGTTTCCAATTGTGTCCTGTTACAAGGAGAACAGATTCTTATTGACCTTATGCAAATAATTCTGTTGCCATGAAAATAAAAATATTCACTCACTAGGAATTACCAAATTCTAGAGGGATCAGGTAGGGAGAAAAATTGTTATGCGAAGGTATATGTTACCAAATTGTTGATAACTTAAGAGAAAAGAGAAAAGGGTTTCCTTAAATCTGGAGAAACAAAAAGCCATAAAATGTTTCCCAAAAGTCATAAAAATGATAATAATTCATTTCCAAAAAAATTTTTTAATTTTGATCAATTCCATTTTAGTTATTTTCATCTCAAATTCCTTTTATTTTTTTATTTTTTTAATTTAAATTCAATTAATTAACATATAATGTATTATTTGTTTCAGGCATACAGGTCTGTGATTCATCAGTCTTTTTTTTTTTTAAAGAGAAGATCCTTTTATTTTTTTTTTAATTTTTTTTAAGATTTTATTTATTCATTTGAGACACAGAGATACAGAGAGAGAGAGCGAGCACAAGCAGTGGGAGAGGCAGAGAGAGAGGAAGAAGCAGACTCCTCACCGAGTCAGGAGCCCGATGCGGGGCTCGATCCCAGGACCCTGGGATCATGACCTGAGCCAAAGGCAGACGCTCAACCATCTGAGCCACCCAGGCGCCCCGATTCATCAGTCTTATATAATACCCAGTGCTCATTACAACACATACCCTCCCCAATGTCCATCACCCCATTACGCCATCCCCCACCCCCTCCCCTCCAGCAACCTTCAGTTTGTTTCCTAAGATTAAGAGTCTCTTATGGTTTTTCTCCCTATCTGGTTTCATCTTGTTTCATTTTTTCCTCTCTTCCCCTATGATCCTCTGCCTTGTTTCTTAAATTCCACATATCAATGAGATCATATGATAATTGTCTTTCTCTGATTGACTTATTTCGCTTAGCATAATACCCTCTAGTTCCATCCAGGTTGTTGCAAATGGCAAGATTTCATTTTTTGATGGCTCCATAATATTCCAGTGTGTGTGTGTGTGTGTGTGTGTGTGTGTGTGTACCACATCGTCTTTATCCATTCATCTGTAGATGGACATCTGGGCTCTTTCCATAGTTTGGCTATTGTGGACATTGGTATAAACATTGGGTACAGGTGCCCGTTCAGATCACTACATTTGTATCTTTGGGGTAAATACCCAGTAGTGCAATTGCTGGGTCATAGGGTAGCTCTGTTTTCAACTTTTTGAGGAAACTCCATACTGTTTTCCAGAGTGGCTGCACCAGCTTGCATTCCCATCATTTCCAAATAATTAATATTTGTTCCACCTGAATCCAGTTTTTCCATTGGCTCTGGAAATTCTTACCCAGCAGTTTTTTTGGTAAAGGTTTTATTTTATTTTATCTGATTTTATTTTATTTTATTTTAAAGTAGGCTCCATGCCCAACATAGACATTGAATTCACAACCCTGAGATCAAGAGTTAGATGCTCTACCCTCTCTCCCCTCCCCAAATTAATAAATTAAAAAAATTTTTTTTAAATTAAAAAAAAAACTCCCCCTGCTCATGCTCTCTCTCCCTCCCTAAAGGAAATAAATTAAAAAAAATTTTTTTTAAAGATTTTATTTATTTATTTGACAGAAAGAGACACAGCGAGAGAGGGAACATGAGCAGGGGGAGTGGGAGAGGGAGAAGCAGGCTTCCTGCCGAGCAGGGAGCCCGATGTGGGACTCGATCCCGGGACTCCAGGATCATGACCTGAGCTGAAGGCAGACGCTTAATGACTGAGCCACCCAGGCGCCCCCCAAAATAAATTTTTTTAAAGGGGTGCCTGGATGGCTCAGGCAGTTAAGCCTTTGGCTCAGGTCATGATCCCAGGGTCCTGGGATCAAGTCCCATGTCGGGCTCCCTGCTCAGCGGAGAGTCTGCTTCTCCCTCTCCCTCTGCCCCTCCCCCTGCTCGTGCACTCTTTCTCTCTCCCTCTCTCTCTCAAATAAATAATTTTTTTCAAAAATTAAAAAAAAAATTTAAAAAGAGTTACAGGCTCTACCAAGTGAGCCAGAGAGATGCCCCCATTACCCAGCCCAGTTTTATAATCTCAAGTTACCAGAAACCTGAACTTGTCAAAAGTTCTTCTCTTGAATCTCCTTGAAGGAGTACTTTTGCAAGAACACTTTGCAGAGAATCAGACTAAAATGACTATCTGTAAATGACAAAAACATTTTAAATGACCATTGTTAAAGATCTGATGAGAGCTCATTATAGTGGAATTAATACATAAATGTGCTTATTTGTATGACATACAATATTTTAAGGTAGTAACTAGAATTATGACTGATAACATTATACAGATACATGTCAGAATTTTAGGAATTTCATACAATTTCTAGAATAATTATATTAATAATATCAATAACATACAATATAACCTAAGAAGGTTTATCAGGATTATTTGATAACCCTTCCCCTGTAATTTAACATACCAAATAAGCCCAGTCGGTATTAACAGCTCTCTTTTTATAAGGAGAGAATACAAATCTTTTGAGATATTCCAGGGACCCTCTGGAAATTCTCAAAATTTAGCTTGAGGTAAAAAAATATATATATATTTTTAAGATTTATTTATTTATTTTAGAGAAAGAGAGAAAGCGTGAGTGGGAGAGGCAGAGGGAGAGGGAGAGAGAATCTCTAGCAGACCTCCACACTGAGCTGGGAGCGCAATGCAGGGCTCAATCCCATGACCCCGAGATCATGAACTGAGCTGAAACCAAGAGTTGGACGCCCAACCAACTGTGCCACCCAGGTGCCCCTGAGGTCAAAAAAGATTTTACTGAGAATTTGATTCTGGAAACTGTCAAAAATATCAAATGGTTTGGACACTTGACCAAATAGGATCACAGATCAGTATGAAACAATAATTATCCATTGAACCAAAATGACAAAAGATTTTAAAGGCAAATACAAAATGTTATGTAGTTCTGAGCAAAACCAGTGAAAGACCAAATAAAGTACAGAAAATTATTTTGATAAAACAAAGAATTTCTGCTTTCTAGGCAGATTATTTAAAAGGTAAAGTTCTTTTGCAGTCTGTTACCAACAGCAAACCGAAAGTCCAAGAAAACTTTGTCCTTTTAAGAGAGAAAACCAATTCTAATTTTGCACCAGCTTATTTTTTATATTAAAACTCACTTAACTGGGGCACCTAGGTGGCTCAGTCAGTTAAGTGGTGGACTCTTGGTTTTGGCTCAGGTCGTGATCTCAGGGTCATGAGATTGAGCCCCTGTTGGGCTCTGCACTCAGCAGGGAATCCACTTGGGATTCTCTCTCTCTGCCCCTCCCCCACTGCTCACGTGCACATTCTCTCTCTCTCCACTTTCTCTTTCTAAAATAAATAAATCTTTAAAAAAATAAAAAATAAAATAAAATTCAACTTAATTAAATTTATTCTAACGTTAGCAAGTTTGACCAAACATTAAAATTTCTTTCCAAAGATTGTTTTCCTACAAATTTCTACAAATTTCTTTTCCTTCAACAAAAATTCATTTCCTTTCCTCATACCTTCTTTTACCAAACACATACATCCTACTTTCCTTACATATGGAGATATTTCCCTTATTATTTCTTGTAACTTTAATTACATATATTAATTAGAATTCTTAACCCTTAGAAATCTTAATTTCTAGTGAAAACTAAGAATAAGCAATTTTGAATTATATTATACTAGTATTCTTTAGATTGGCAAGTTTATGAATATATTTCATAATTTCTAGAAACATATGCTTCTTCACAGTATAATCTTTCAACATGACACAAGACATGTTTACCAAAAGACCCAAATATCTTTAATTCCATTTTAAAAAATTCAACTGAGTAAAATTTGAACATCTGATTGGCAAGATTCATGAATAGAACAGTATCCAAGGAGCTATACAAAATGAAAGGCTTTTGGGGCACCTGGGTGGCTCAGTTGGGCATCCAACTCTTGATTTCAGCTCGGGTCATGATCTCAGTGTTGTGGGATGGAGCCCTACATCAGTCTCCATGCTCAGCGGGGAGTCTGCTTGGGATTCTCTCTCTCTCCCTCTACCCCTCCCTTGTGCGTACACTCTCTCTCTCTCTCTCTCTCTCCAAAATAAATAAATAAATAAATAAATCTTTTTTTAAAAAAGGAAGGCTTTTATAGGCAGAAGAGACAATAATTAATATTCTATATTTTGGGGTGCCTGGGCGGCTCGGTTGGTTAAGCATCTGCCTTCACCTCAGGTCATGATCCCAGCATCCTGGGATCCAGCCCTGCATCAAGCTCCCTGCTCAGCGGGGAGCCTGCTTCTCCCTCTTTCCCTCTCCCTCTGCTGCTCCCCCTGCTTAGGCTCTCTGTCTTTGTCAAATAAATAAATAAATAAAATCTTTTAAAAAATATATTCAATATTTTATCTTATTTGGAAATGATCTAGATATTTAATGACTATACATCATTTAACTTAGCGAAACTCTAAAGTTTTAAGTTACCAAAAAGATTTGGGGAAACTATTTAAATAGACATACCATAACACATAAATATTCCTGGAAAGTTGATTTATAAACTGTTATCTTACATCTATTTAATTCACTTGTTCTTAACAATTATGCTTAGATTAGTTAGGAAAATTTCATGAGACATTAGAAAGCTAACCATCGTCTTAAGTTATCTTTCTTGCTGACAAATTCCATAATGGAGATGGCGTGAGCTTATTTGACTTTTGGTAAACCTAGGTAGAATAGAAGTATATTTTATGCTGATAACTCTGAAGATATGCCTATTTTAATTAAGCCAACAAATTTAAATTAGTCTTTTTTTTTTTTTAAGATTTATTTATTTATTTATTTGAGAGAGAGAATGAGAGACAGAGAGCACGAGAGGGAAGAGGGTCAGAGGGAGAAGCAGACTCCCCGCTGAGCAGGGAGCCCGATGTGGGACTCGATCCCGGGACTCCAGGATCATGACCTGAGCCGAAGGCAGTCGCTTAACCAACTGAGCCACCCAGGCGCCCAACAAATTTAAATTAGTCTTAATACTAAATGTTTTTCCAGATCACTTGATCCTAAAAAGTATTTGGGTTACTTTCTGTTATATTTCTGAGAACTCAATTATATAAGCACTTCATTTTCTCTAAGCCAATTAAATAAAGTTTTTTTACAGGTTAATTTTGGTGATACCATCCACAGGGATAAAATGCTACACATCTACAATATATATATTTACACACATAAAAATACAGACAGACACAGAAACCTTATAGTTTCATTTTAAAATTTTAGCCATGAAATAGGTATGATAATGTAAAGTTCACGTTATAAAAGAACAATTGGAATAAGTTTGTCTGCTTAGATGGCTAAAGCCTTTTAGAAGACACTTAAGATTTGTATTTGTTCTTGACAAGTAATCTTAATGCAAGTTCTTTCAAGAACTTTGGTTTCCTAAGGGAAGAATTCTTGTAGTACTTAGGTTTCTGGATTGGTAAAAAGGAATAGGTGGAGTTTGAAATGGCCTCTAGAGCTGTATTTCTAATTTTGCAAAGATTTGTAAGATAAGGACAGTCATCCTTAATTCCTCAAAGAATTGGTTTGTAGCCTGGATAATGAAGGACTGACACACCCATACACCTATATTAGAATGTTTTTCTTTCCCTCTGTGTACATAGTTTTATTCTACCTTAGGAGAGAAGGCCTAAAAAAAATAAAAAATAGAAAATAAAAAATAAATTCCTCCTTTTAAATATAGGCATGCCTCATTTATCGTGCTTCACTTTATTATACTTTGCAGATACTGTGGTTTTTACAAGTTGGAGATTCGTGGCCACCCTGGCATTGAGCAAATCTATTAGCACCATGCCCACTTCATGTCTCTGTGTCCCATTTTGGTAATTCTTAAAATATGTCAAACTGTCTCATTATTAGTATATTTGTTATGGTGATCTGTGATCGGCGATCTGTGACGTTACTATTGTAATTGTTTTTAGAGCACCACAAAATGCGCCCACATAAGGCAGCAAATTTAACTGACAAGTGTTATGTGTGTTCTTGACTGTTCCACCAACCAGCCATTTCCCCCCATCTCTTTCTCCCTCTCCTCGGCTCACCCTATTCCTTGAGGCACAACAGAACTGAAATTAGGCCAATTAATAAAACTACAACGGCTTATAAGTGTTCAAGTGAGAAAGAGTCCCATGTCTCTCATTTTAAATCAAAAGCTAGAAATGATTAAGCTTAATGATTATGGCATGTTGAAAGCTGAGATAGAGGCTGGAAACTAGGCCTCTTATGCTAAACAGCCAGAGTTGTGAATGCAAAAGAAAATTTCCTGAAGGAAAGTAAAAGTGCTACTCCAATAAATCTGTGAGTGATAAGAAAGCAAAACAGCCTTATTTTGATATAGAGAAAGTTTTAGTATTCTGGATAAAAGATCAAACCACCACAACATTCTCTTAAGCCAAAACCTAATGGAGAGCAAGGCCCTAACTCTCTGTAATTCTGAGAAGGCGGAGAGAGGTGAGCAAGCTGCAGAAGAGAAGTGTGAAGCTAGCAGAGGTGGTTCTTGAGGTGAAGGAAAGAAGCCGTCTCCATAACATAAAAGAGCAAAGGGAAGCAGCAAGTGTTGATGTAGAAGCTGCAGCCCGTTATCCAGGAGATCGTGCTGAGATCATTAATGAAGGTGGTTACACTAGACAACAGATTTTCAATGTAGACAAAACAGCCTTCTAGTAGAAGAAGACGCCATCTAGGACTTTCATAGCTTAGAAAAGAGAAGTCAGTGCCTGGCTTCAAAGCTTCAAAGGACAGGCTAACTCTCTTGTTAGGACCTAATGCAGCTGGTGACTTGAAGTTGAAGTCAGTGCTCATTTACTTTCTGAAAATCCTAGAGCCCTTAAGAATTATGCTAAATCTACTCTGCCTGTGCTTTATAAATGGAACAACAAAACCTGGATGACAGCACATCTGTTTATAACATGGTTTACTGAATATTTTAAGCCCACTGTTGAGACCTGCTGCTCAGAAAAAAAAGATTCCTTTCAAAATATAACCACTCATTGATAATGTACCTGGTCATCCAAGAGCTCCAATGGAGCTGTATGAGATTAATGTTGTTTTCATGCCTGCTACCACAACATCCATTCTGCAGCTCAGGGATCGGGGAGTGATTTCAACTTTCAAGTCTTCTTATTTAGGAAATACACTGTGTAAAGATACAGCTGCTATAGATAGTGGACCTGGTGGAGCTGGGCAAAGTCAACTGAAAACTTCCTTGAAAGGATTCACCATTCCAGATGCCATTAAGAACATTTGTGGGGCGCCTGGGTGGTCAGTCGTTAAATGTCTGCCTTTGGCTCAGGTCATGATCCCAGGGTCCTGGGATCGAGCCCCGCATCGGGCTCCCTGCTCTGCTTGTGTTCCCTCTCTGGCTGTCTTTTTCTCTGTCAAATAAATAAAGATCTTAAAAAAAAAAAAAAAGAACATTTGTGATTTTTGGGGTGCCTGGGTGGCTCAGTTGATTAAGCATCGGCCTTCGGCTCAGGTCATGATTCTGGGGTCTTGGGATCAAGCCCCACATCGGGCTCCCCACTGCTTCTCCCTCTCCTGATCCCCCTGCCTGTGTGCTCGCTCGCTCTCTCTGTCAAATAAATACATAAAATCTTAAAAAAAAAAAAACGTTTGTGATTCATGGGAAGCAGTTAAAATATCAATATGAACTGGAGTTTGGAAGAAGTTGACTGCAATCCTCATGACCTCGAGGGTTCAAGACTTCAGGGGAGGAAGTAACTGCAGATGTGGTGGAAAAAGCAAGATAATCGGAGCCTGAAGACAAGACTAAATTGCCGTGATCTCCTGATAAAAGTTGAATGGATGAGGAGTTGCTTCTTATGGATGACAAAGAAAGTGGTTTTGTGAGATCTGCTCCTGTTGGAGATGCTGTGAAGATTGTTGAAATAACAACAAGGATTTAGAATATGACATAAACTTAGTTGATAAGGCAGTGTCAGGGTTTGAGTTGATTAACTATGGTTTTGAAATAATTTCTACTGTGGGTAAAATGTTACCAAACAGCATCTCATGCTACAGAAAAAGGGTTTGTGAAAGGGAGAGTCAATCAATGTGGCAAACTTCATTGTTGTCTTATTTTAAGTTGCCACAGCCCCCTCAGCCTTGGACAGCCACCACCCTGATCAGTCAGTGGCCATCAACATTGAGTGAAGACCCTTCACCAACAATAAGATTATGACTCCCCGAAAGCTCAGATGATGGTTAACATTTTTTAGCAATAAAATATTTTTAATTGGGTATGTACATTGGTTTTTTTAGACATAATGCACATTTAATATACTGAAGTATAGTGTAAACATAACTTTTACATTCACTGGGAAGTGAAAAAATTCATTTGACTGACTGTATTATGATATTTGTTTATTGTGGCCGTCTAGAATCAAACCTGCAGTATCTCCAAGGTATGCCTGTACCGTGTCAGTTTTCAGCCAGAACAAACAGTAAATATTTCTGGCATTATTAAACAAATCCCCGCCTTGGATGTAAGAGGGGCCCCCAAAGAGGGTGCAAAGGATATTACCTTCCCAAGATCCAGAGTCACTCCCAAAGGAAGCCAAAAGAAAGAACCAAAAACCTGTATGTCCCAGGCAGGCAGAAAGCCAAACCAAGTTCTTAGGACATAAAACTAGGCAAGCAAGAAGGCAATAATTATCCCTGGGGTGAAAGGATCAAAAACTGAACAGGTCTGGATTTGCAAAGGAAGGGATAACGTGAAATTTTATTTTCTGCCATCTTGGGAACATGAATTCTTTTTTTTTTTTTTTTAAGATTTTATTTATTTATTCATGAGAGACAGAGAGAGAGAGATGCAGAGGGAGAAGCAGGCTCCCAAGGAGCAGAGAGCCCGATGCGGGACTCGATCCCAGGACCCTGGGATCATGACCTGAGCCGAAGGCAGACGCTTAACCATCTGAGCCACCCAGGCGCCCGGGAACATGAATTCTTTGGATGGGATTCTAGAATATACCTGCAAAGGACATTGGTAGGAAAGCCTGGTGCTGGCAGAGCCTGGTTGTGGAGCCCAGCAAACCAAGCCCTATTCCCTGTCCCAGGTGCTTCTGCTAGATTCACTTCCTGACTTTCAGCGGTTACGTGAGTAACCTATATATCATGGGCCTGGAGATCAGGCCAGAGTGCTCTCTGTAAATCTTGTAGGAAAAAGGAAGTTAAAATAGGCAGACAGGGCCAGATTTTAAGAAGAGGAATTCACGGGGCGCCTGGGTGGCTCAGTTGGTTAAGCAACTGCCTTCGGCTCAGGTCATGATCCTGGAGTCCCGGGATCGAGTCCTGCATCGGACTCCCTGCTCAGCGGGGAGTCTGCTTCTCCCTCTGATCCTCCCCCTCTCATGCTCTCGGTCTCCCATTCTCTCTCTCAGATAAATAAATAAAAAATCTTTAAAAAAAAAAAAAAGAGGAATTCACATTGGATTTAATTTTTGTTTTAAGTCTAATTTGTGTTCTTTCATCTTGTTAAGGGAGTCCTTAAGGCTAACCATTATAATTTTTTGTGTGTGTCCTCTTTTTAATTTGGTCTTTGTATAGATGCCAATAAGATAATTGTTTAGGATGAGGCTCTCTAAACCAATTTTTTTTTTCTTTTAAATATAGCCAATTCAGAGTCTCCATCATCTGGCTATTGACAAGTAGGATCTTAAATTAATTTCAATAGCAACTCAAACCAATAAGCCTTTTTATGACCTAACCATGAACTCAAGAGGTGTTTCTAAAGGAGAGTACAAAAAATGCAGCCCTTACAAATCCAAAAAGTTCACTCCCAAAGTTAACCTGAAAAAAGATCTAGCTGCAAATGGAGTACACTCACATTTCTGTCCAGCAAAATTAGTGACAACAGATGTTGAGACTACAAAGGCCCCTTATGGACCAGGACCCCTTATGACAAATTCCCTTGAAAGCTGGTACAGTTGGACAAAGAAAATTCTGCTTATCAGATACACAGCATATGGCTATGCACCAGATACACCAGTATATGCATCCCCCAGTTGGCAGAGACCAGAGAGAATATCCTTACTTTTCATAAAGCCAAGCTCTCAAGACATAGAACGAGGCAAAAGGGAAACCTCATTCAGTTTTTCTTAAATGCACATTAACAGCTTTAGCTAAGCCTTGAGTTTCAGAGCCAAACTAATATGTAGGAGGGATGTGCCCCAGGGTTGGGGATTTTGTGGTGGTTTACAAAGTGCCTCATTACACAGAAATTTTTTTGAGGTTAACAGGTAACCTATGGTCAGTCTAACCTGTTCTGTGACCAAGTGACCAACTTATCCTAACACATGAGTCTTTCAGTTAGGTGGCAATCACTCTTAATAGCTTTAAAGTGCTAGACCCATGCCCACCAGTTTTGTGGCTTTGGCTTCCAGAACATCCCTTAGCAACAGCGTCTACCTTATGTGCACATTAACCATGGCAGAGTTTGTCTAAGTGAACGCTGGTCTGTGAGAACCATGGACTCACTGTGCTGTGAGGCCAGGTCAAACAGCAGGCTTACAAGCCAGCACCTGCATTCTTCCCTATGGTTTTCTTCCTCGTGACAAATGACACAACAGAGACAAAGGAAAACAGTGACCATCTCTGGGAGGAAAAGGATCAACAAAAATCAAGAGTACTCCTAACAATTCTTTAACAAAGTCAATAAATCCAAGGAACCAGTTGCACAAATATTTTATCCCACTCACCTAAATTTAAAAAAGGAAAAAAGGGAGAAAAAGAGTCACCACTCTCACTTGCACCAGTCCCTTCAGGCAGAGATGTGGGAGACTGAAGTGGTAAGAATTCTTACCTTCTGCTGATGCTGATCAGAGATCCCAGGCTCTCTCTGCTGCAGCAGAGGCTCAAAGCAAGAAGTGTCCAGCTAGTCGTTCATCCTGCCAACTGTGCCAGCTGTTGGGGAGGAAACATTTTTCCTCTACCCTTGGCTGGTAAATTAATATAAGACAGATTAACAGGAGAAAAACATTTAATTACATACATATGGGGGCCCCACAAAGACCATTAGATTCCAAAGACAAGTCATTCAGTTGAGGCTTACGTGCCATCCTAAGCTAAGGAATGGGATGGGGCAGGGGGACCTGGGGCTTCAAAGGGGAGGAGGGTGATTCACAGGACGATGAGAAGAGCAGATATTAGGTAATTAGGCGTTTGCCCTGCTATACAGATAAATCTTTCAATAAAAAGTTGCCTTTGGCAATAGCTCTCTTTCTAGGCCAGGACCACTGTCTAAATTCCTTTAAATAGTTAAGGGAATGGGGCGCCTGGGTGGTTCAGTCGTTAAGCGTCTGCCTTCGGCTCAGGTCATGATCCCAGGGTCCTGGGATCGAGCCCCGCATCGGGCTCCCTGCTCGGCGGGAAGCCTGCTTCTCCCTCTCCCACTCCCCCTGCTTGTGTTCCCTCTCTTGCTGTCTCTCTCTCTGTCAAATAAATAAATAAAATCTTTAAAAAAAAAAAAATAAATAAATAAATAAATAAATAGTTAAGGGAAAGGTAGAAGTTTTTCTTGAGTCTGCTGGGTCTTGATTGCCTTCAGCTCAAAATAATCCACATGCCAAAGTGACATATTTTGGGATCATGTATATTGCTCCCTCTCATATGATCCCATTTATATGAGGTTCCTGAAATAGATTCATAGAGTGAGTGGAACAGTAGTTACCAAGGGCTGGGGAGGAGTGAATGGCAAGTTATTTGTTAATAGGTAAAGAGTTTTGTACGGATTGATGAAAAAGTTCTGTGGGTGGATGGTGATGGTTGCAGAACAGTATGAATGTACTTAATGCTACTGAATTAAACAACTTAGAAATGGTCAATATGGCAAATGTTATGTTACATGTACTTTACTGCAATAAAAATTTTAATTTAATTTAAAAAATTTAAGTCTACAGACTTGAATTACCATATGGTCATTGTAAAAAATGGAAGAACTTTCAGACACTGTTAAGTAGAAATAGTTGATTTTTATTTTTTTTTTCTATTTTTTTAGAAGATTTTATTTATTTATTTATTAGAGAGAGAGTGCAAGCAGGGGTGGGGGTGGAGGGAGAGGGAGAGAGAGAATCTCAAGCAGACTCCATGCTGGGCACGGAGCCCAAGGCGGGGCTCAATCCCACGACCCTAAGATCATGACCTGAGCTGAATTCAAGAGTCAGATGCTTAACCAACTGAGCCACACAGGTGCCCCTATTTTATTTTATTTTTTTAAGTAAACTCTACACACAACATGGGGCTCGAACTCATGACCCCAAGATCAAGAGTCACACACTCCACTGACTGAGCTAGGCAGGAGCCCCTAAAAGTAGTTGAATACAAGAAAAGTCAAAGGCTGCCTAAGAAAGGAAATGTAACCACAGTATACTGCTTGGTTGTGCAGGTAAAAATGTTTATATAGTCCTAATCATATGAGCAACATTTATTGACTTTTCAACTTTGAAAACCAACCTACAGACTCAGCAAGGACGACCCTTGTGGTTACCGAACAAAACATAAGCACTATCCAGTTTGATGGTGTAAAACTAAAATCACAGAGGGGCACCTGGGTGGCTCAGATGGTTAAGCGTCTGCCTTCGGCTCAGGTCATGATTCCAGGGCCCTGGGATCAAGCCCCACATCGGGCTCCTGGCTCAGCGAGGAGCCTGCTTCTCCCTCTCCCTCTGCCTCTCTCCCTGCTCATGCTTTCTCTCTCTCTCTCTCTCTCTCTCTCTCTGTATCTCTGTGTCTCAAATGAATAAGTAAAATCTTTAAAAAAAAAAAAAAAAACTAAAATTACAGATCAGGGAAGTAGGGAGGTAGGAGAATGAGGCAAAGGGGAGAGTAGGTGCCAGAGTAGCCATATCTGACGAACTTGGAACTTAGAACAAAACATAAAACCTGAAGTTACAAGGACTAAAAATAGTGATAAAAACTCTATTGGAAAGAGTGGGGGTTGGCAGGGTACAAATGACTTAAGTCCTCACACAGAGCAGGATGTTGATAACATCATTCATATATCCGTGAATAGATTATTTAGAGCTCTAGAGGTTAACTACCAGAAAAGCAAATAGTTCAGAGTGATTGCTTTGGGAGCACCTGGGTGGCTCAGTCAGTTAAGCGTCTGCCTTCGGCTCAAGTCATGATCACAGGGTCCTGGGATCGAGCCGCGTGTCGGGCTTTCTGCTCAGTGGCAAGTCTGCTTCTCCCTCTCCCTCTGTGATCTCTCTTGCTCTCACTCTCTCTCAAATAAATTTAAAAAAATAATAATAATTAAAGTCCAGTGACATTCAGATTGCTATCCTTTGGGGGCATCTGGAGGGCTCAGTCATTGGGCATCTGCCTTTGGCTCAGGTCATGGTCTCAGGGTCCTGGGATCGAGCCCCTCATCGGGCTCCCTGCTCAGCGGGAAGCCTGCTTCTCCCTCTCCCACTCCCCCTGCTTGTGTTCACTCTCTCACTGTGTCTCTCTCTGTCAAATAAATAAATAAAATCTTAAAAAAAAGTGATTACTCTGTGGAGCAGCATCGAGATCAAGAAGTGGTGGGGCATTGGCTTTTATTAAAGCCCTTTGAGTACTATTATTTCTTAACCAAATGTGTGTATTGCTTTAATAATAGTAAATAAAAAATGTTAAAAATGACTTTCAAAATCAAAAATAGTGCTTATGTCTGGGAGGCCGTAAGACTGGGAGAGATTCTTACCTTTCCTTTATACTCTCTGTTGTTTGACTTGAGTATGTAATTTTTTTAGTTTTATTTATTTAAGTAATGTCTACACCCCATGTGGGGCTCGGAACTCCCAACCTTGGGATCAAGAGTTCTGACTCTTGATGGTCTTCTGACTGGGCCAGCTAGGCGCCCCAAGTATGTGTTATTTATGTTTTTTCCTTTATCATTCCCTCTCTCTCAACCACTTAAGAGTACATTGAAAACAGCTTTATACTTACCCCTACCTTCAGGGTTTATTTCCTAAGAACAAAAGCATTCTTTTACAAAACCGGAGTACAGTTATCAAAAACCGAAATTTCACATTGATATAATACTGTTATCTACTTCACAGCCCATATTCATGTTTTTCCATTGTCCTAGTTATGTCCTTTATGGCTTTTTTTTTTTCCCCCAGCCCAAGATCCAATTCAGGACCAGGCACTGCATTTTGTTTTCATGTCCCTTCAGTTTCTTTTAATCTGGAACAATTTCTTAGCCTTTCTTTGTCTTTTCTGATCTAGATATTTTTTCAGACCATAAGCCAGTTATTCTATAGACTGTCCCTCAGTTTGGGCCTGCCTGATGTTTCCTTCTTGTTAGACAGATCCAGGCTTTACATTTTTGCCAGAAATGCTGTATGTGAACTGTTTCAATTCACCTCATCAGGAGGTCCCTGATGTTACTTTATCTCAATATTGCTGATGTTAAGTGTGATCCTTTGATTAAAGTAGACGTCTACCAGGTTTTTCCCCCGGAAAGTCTGTTTTGTAATCAGGAAGTTATCATGAGGAGATACTTTGAGACGAATGTGTATTTTTTTCCCCTAAGCTAGTTAGGGGAATGACAGGAGGCACTTCAGAAGAGGGTTTGGTAAAGGCTAGCTTCTGGGACCCAGTATCCTTTCTGCTCACCTGGTTCTCCAGGTTCCTCTGTCACCACTTGCCATTGCTCTCCTCCTCTAACTCATCCATTTCTGCCTTGGATATCTTCAGAGCCAGTGGCTGAATGAGGCCCTTCGAGCATTTCTTTAAACCTGAAGCCTAGAAGATGCTAGGGCAATGGTTCTCAAACTGTTTTTAGAATCTAAGACATAAAACAGAAGTTGTTTGGGTTAGAGCAAGAGCAATAGGCTGCAGCCTTGCCCAAAAAGACCTTCTCCTTCCCTGCTCGTTGGGTCTCAGGGCCCCCCAGCCTGCAGTCTAGGACAGCATCGAAACTTCTGGCCCAGGAGGCACACCAATGGCCACTGGATCCTTGGGAAGGCTGGCTTGGATCTTACCCCCTCTTCCATTTGCTGCCTCAAACAGCTCTGACCTTGAGTCCTGGGGCCACATGAGTCATTGACTTTGGAGAAGGAACTCTCAGCCTGTGCTCAGGCAACATCCCAACCCCCTATGCCATCCCCACTGTCCTTTCTCTTTTATTTTCCTAAAATATAGACTGTAGTCCAGAGACAAGGGCAAGGAGAAGGAGCAGAGACCCAGACAGGCCCCTCGTAACCCTCTGGCTTGAACCTTCCAGGCTGGCATGCTGGAGGAGGCAGCCAAGTTAGATGTCCAGGCCCCAAACCTGACAGATCTCGTGAGCATTCTCTCCAACAGACCACCCCCATCAGAGGGGAACTGGAATCTGGTGGATAACCACAGCCACCAGGAGGAAGTGGGCTGGAAGAATTTTCACTTCTCCAAAGTTATCCTTACTGGTGGCTTTCAGAGTCTGTATATGACAAAAAAAAGTGGGGGTGGGAGAGGGCTGAAGAAAACACTGGCCAGGAATGAATCTCAACTTTGTCACTGACCGCTGCAGCCGTGTGACCCTGACAGGTCATTTCTATTTCCTGACCCTCACTTTCCAGTCTAAAGTGGGGGCAAAAAATAAGCAACTCCTACAGTTGTCAGGAGGACTCACTGTGATCCTGCAGTGGGCTTTCCAGATCTTAGGAAATGCCATGCCACCGGCGTGGTTTGGGCCATGTCTTCGTGCCAGCCCTACTATTACTTACCTAATAATTCCCCCTAACTGGTTTGCCTTTTAAACATGTCCTGGGGCGCCTGGGTGGCTCAGTCATTAAGCGTCTGCCTTTGGCTCAGGTCATGATCCCAGGCTCCTGGGATGGAGCCCCACATCGGGCTCCCTGCTCGGTGGGAGGCCTGCTTCTCCCTCTCCCACTCCCCCTCCTTGTGTTCCCTCTCTCGCTGTCTCTCTCTGTCGAATAAATAAATAAAATCTTTAAAAAAATAAAATAAAATAAACATGTCCTGAAGAAATACTGCTCATGAAATTGGCTTTATTTCACATATTTTATTTTTCTACTATACCTTAGAAGAAATGAACAATGATTAAACTTAAAAGTGTTCATATGAGAATTAAAATAAAAACTTGAAACAGACAAAAAATTAAAATTAAAAAATAAAGAAAATAAAGTGTTAATGTGTGTACCACAGTGGGGTAATGGATGCAGAGTGATCCCTCCCTCCCCTCTATGTATGCACTACCACCAATACCTCTCCCCCCCTCCCCAGTCTCTGATTTAATGTCCATGGCTTTGTTTGTATGGAAATGAAAGGGGCCCCAAAAGTCTGCAGTGATAGGTATTTTAACCCATTCAGTATGTTTTTGCAGAGACTCAAGTGGCCTGAGTCATGACCAGGATTTGGGTGCGGAAGGGAGGACCATGAGAAAGAGCAGACCATGTCACCCCAAAATATGCCACTTTGGCATATGGATTATTTTGAGCTGAAGGCAATCAAAAAATCTTCTACCTCTCCCTTAGCTACCTAAAATAATCTAGATAGGGGAAGCCTGGCTGAGAAAGAGGGCTCTTACCAGAGATAACTTTTTGGCTGAAAGACTTATCTGTATGGCAGGGCAAACACCTAATTACCAAACATCTGCTCTTCTTATTGTCCTTTAAATTACCCTGCTCCCCTTTGAAGCCCCAGAGCCCCATCCCATTCCTTAGCTCAGGATGGCACATAAGCCTCAATTGCCTGACTTGCCTTTGAGTCTCCTATCTTTCGGGCACCCTTATGTACGTATGAAAGTAAATTTGTTTTTCTCCTGTTAATCTGTCTTACGTCAGTTTGATTATTAGATCAGCCAAAGAACCTAGAAGGGAAGAAGGGAAATTTTTCCCACCCCTACAATTGATATGTCAGAAGCAGGATCTCTGCAGAGAAGGCTGTGTTTACGCTTACCCTAACCCACTCTCAGAAGTGGCCTATTCTCCACTTAGAGCAGGCCATGCCATGGGAGCTTTCTGGTAGGGGGTGACCACATTGCCGCCTGGACACATCAGCAACAGGCTCTCCAGAACATAAGCCAGAGGCTGAACTGGGGCCACATTTTAGGTGGAATGCAGCTGGAGAGTCAGTTCCAACTGCATATCCTCTGCATTAATCAGAGTTCAATTATGAGAAGCAGAAACCATTCTAGCAATTTTAATCAGAAGGGGATTTAATACAGAGGATCAGATGCTTACAAAATCATTGGAGGGCCTAGAGGAACGGCTTTGCTGGGCCTCTAAGCCAGCACCCAGAAGACACAGCAGAACTGGCCTACCAGGGGAGCTGCAGTCTCTCCCACAGGAGGCAGGGGAGTCAGGAGGCTGTCACCTGGACTGTGATCCGCCGGATATAAGGAAGCCTTTGCCACTGCTGCAACTCTCAATCTCTTAGCTCCCGCAAAGCTGAACTGCTGCTGAAACCCAGTATCTCCCAGTCCGTGCCAGCCAGCAATTACAACCAGGGAAGCAAAATGATGGCCTCTACCTCACTCCTAGCTGCATCGATGTGTTTAACTGGTGGAGCTAACTCTTATCCAGAATTCTACCTGCAAGGAAGGCAGTGAAATTTTTGGCTTTCTAGCCTCTGGAGCATGTGAAGGCACATTAAGAGATTGGAATGGATAATGGGAGTCAGTTTATCATACCTACCACAGTCAAACAAATGAAGCATCTCCAATCCCTGGGCCCAGCTGACCTTCCCAGCCTCATCTCCAGCCCCTATCCAACCCACCCACCCACCCTGTGTTCAACTGAATTGCTGGGGTACCTCCAACACTCAGTGTCTTTGCTCAAGATGAGCCCTTTGTCTGTAACACTCTTACTTTGCCTACCAGATGAATTTGGATTGCCTCTTCTATTTTTTTTTAAGTAGGCTCTATGCGCAGTGTGAGGCCTGAACTCACAACCCTGAGATCAAGAGTCACATGCTCTACCTGACTAAGCCAGCCAGGTGCCCCTGGATTGCCTCTTCTTAGAAGCTTTCTCTTACCTCCTGGGGAAAAATCTTATTCTAGGCTTCTATATGCATACCTTCTCTAACGATTTATTTATATGTTTGTCACCCATTCTAGTCCAAGAGGGCAGAGACTAGGTCTCACCTGTCTCTGTTTACACAGCTGAGCAAGGTTGGGACCAATTCCTTTTAGCTCCTGGCATATTAAAAAAGTGAAAGAAGACTGAAACAGGGTAACAAAATTGCTGGTACAATTTAAAGGCTTAAGTTTACCAACTTAATGCTTTTAACATAAAAATGATGCAGTGTAACTGGAATATTTTCAAAATGAATTCAGAAAAATTTTAATTTATAAATTTGTAGAACATAAAAAGTATTAATTCATTTTAAAAGTTATTAGAAACTATAGGAGAAAATGTTAATTTTACTCCAAATGAGTTCTCTACTTTTTATGTTATCATGATCCTCAATTTTTATCTGTATTTATGGTCAACCAGGTCAAATACTACATTTCCCAGACTCCCTTGCTGCTACATGTGGCCATATAATTAAGTCTGGCCTATAGAATGTGGAAGCAAATGATATACACAACTTCAGGGTCTCTAAAAGGGAAAAGATATTTTCTTACTTCCAATAGGCAGTAAGCCACATTGGGCTGAGCAGACTGGGGCATGCCTAAGGATAGTTGAGCAATGATATATTTGGAGGCTGACTCCCTGATACTGCAAAGCAGGACTATTTTTTTTTTTTAAGATTTTATTTATTTATTTGACAGAGAGAGACACAGCCAGAGAGGGAACACAAGCGGGGGGGTGGGAGAGGGAGAAGCAGGCTTCCCACGAAGCAGGGAGCCCGATGCAGGGCTCGATCCCAGGACCCTGGGATCATGACCTGAGCCGAAGGTAGAGGCTTAACGACTGAGCCACCCAGGCGCCCTCCAAAGCAGGACTATTAATAGATGAAGAAGAAACTTCTGTCTCTCTAATGTGCAAGTATTTAGGTTCTCTATTAGAGCAACTGAAAGTACACCCTGATTATTCCTGGTTCAGAACCAGAACCTGATTCAGAATGGAAATATATGATGAGTACCACTGTTTTGCCGGTATAATTTCCTTTAGAGACATCACATCAGTAAAATTCTAAATGTAGGACCTGTTCGTAAATGTGAGACCCAGGCCAATGTTATTCCTGAGTCCCTGTGACAGGTGTTAGACTTAGGCCTAGAAAAGACACTCAGTATATAAAAGACTTAATGATCTAGGAGGTCATATGTGTTTTTTTACTCTATCTTAGGTGTTTTTATTTTAAAGATTTTATTTATTTATTTGAGAGAGAGAGGGAGCACGAGTGGGGGGAGAAGCAGAAGGAGAGGGACAAGCAGACTCCATGCTGAGCGTGGAGCCTGACACGGGCTCAATACCATGACCCGGAGGTCATGACCTGAGCCAAAATCAGGAGCTGGGCACTTAATCGACTGAGCCACCTAGGCACCCTTCAGGTATTTTGTTTTGTGTTGTGTTTTTAACAAGATAACCTGTTCCCAGATTTAAAGGAGTTGTAACAAGATATAAAATGGTCATTACACAAAGATGTCCATCACTGTGAAACATCTGAAGTAACCTAATAATAAATCAACATCGGAGGGATTAAAGAAATCATGATTCATTCATTCAAAGGAAAATTGCAGCCATTAAAATAATGACAAATATGTGTCAATGTATAATAAGCTTTGAAGTTTTGCTGAATTAAGAAAGATTATAAAATAGTATACTCAAATTGGAAATCTGACTCTGTTAAGAAGCATGTACACAAAAAGAACAAAAAATCACGATCACTTACAGTGTGCTTGGCCTTCTGCTGAGTCTTAAGGATACACAAATGAATAAAATGTGGTCCTAATATGGCTTTCTGTTATGTGCACCCAGTGATGTGTAGTTAAATGTTTAACAGCCACCTATCAGTTGGGGGTGGAGAGAAACATTTTGTATTTTTGCCAATTTCTGTGGTGTAAGCATTTCCACCATGGCTGATTTCAAGCTACCAATGAACACTGAACAGAGAATTGGGAAGAGATATACAAGTGGGTCTGAGAGTCAGTGCACATTGGCTCCAGCATAACCCTGGAGATTTCCACCTCCTAACGTTTAACAGTTGGGAGGTGGTTCTTAAAGAAACAATAATTTATTCATGGAATGGAATGCAATTCAGTCATGAGAATATCATACTTTAGAATAATTAGTCTTACTTGAAAATTTCAAGGTTCATTTTCAAGTTTAAAAAACAAGTACGTGTAAGTGAGTCAGTGAAAATGGCAATGTAAGGACTCAAAAAATCATCTCCTCCATAAAATCAACCAGAAAATGGCAAAAATGATCAGAATCAGTTTTTTGAGGAGTGTGGAAATTAGTCAAAGGCTTGGAACAACCTGAAGAACATTTATTCAAGAATAAAGGTGAGTGGGGCGCCTGGGTGGCTCAGTCGTTGGGCGTCTGCCTTCAGCTCAGGTCATGATCCCAGGGTCCTGGGATCGAGCCCCACCTCGGGCTCCCTGCTCCGTGGAAAGCCTGCTTCTCCCTCTCCCACTCCCCCTACTTGTGTTCCCTCTCTCACTGTGTCTCTCTCTGTCAAATAAAAAAAAAAAAAAAAGAATAAAGGTGAGTGTCAGTAAGAACAGTGAGTTTTATGACATTTTAACTTGCCCTAGACCCATCTCCTGTTCTCCAGGTCAACAGTAGCCTTCAAAAATAACAATCTGTGGGGTGCCTGGGTGGCTCAGTCGGTTGAGTGTCCAACTCTTGATTTCGGCTCAGGTTGTGATCACAGGGTCGTGGGATCGAGCCCTGCATTGGGCTCCGCATTCAGCAGGGAATCTGCTTGAGATTCTGTCTGCTTCTCCTTCTGCTCCTCCCCAGTGCACTCTCTCTCTCTCTAAAAAATAAATAAATAAATCTTAAAAAAAAAATAACAATCTGCAGTCCTGTTATACTGTGGCAGCTACCAGAGGAAGAGGAATGGAGCTAAAACTCTTTAAAAGATACATTTCCAAATGATATTCATTATTTGACTTGTCTGGTGGTTCCCTAAAAGACTTCAGGTCAAGACTGTATTTGGCCCCACTTGGAGCTCACCCAGTGTGGAAAGTTTTCTCTTTAGGGGGTTTTATTTATTTATATACTTGTTAGTTTTTTTGTTTTTTGTTTTTTTTAAAGATTTTTATTTATTCATTTGCGAGAGAGAGACGGAGAGAGAACAAGCAGAGGGAGAGGCAGAGGGAGAGGGAGAAGCAGGCTCCCCGCTGAGCAAGGAGCCCGATGCGGGACTCGATCCCAGGACCCTGGGATCATGACCTGAGCCGAAGGCAGACGCTTAACCATCTGAGCCACCCAGGCGCCCTATATACTTGTTAGTTAATTTTAAGATTTATTTATTTTAGAGAGGGAGAGAGTAAGGGGGGAGGGGCAGAGGGAGAGAGAGACTTTCAAGCAGACTCCCCACTGAGCTTGGACCCCCCCCAACACAGGGCTCCATCTCATGACCCTGAGATCATGATCTCGAGATCATGACCTGGGCTTAAATCAAGAATGGGACGCTGAACCAACTGAGCTACCCAGGCGCCCCTAAGGGATGATTTTTTAAAAACAAGTACAGACAACTGGGGCGCCTGAGTGGCTCAGTCGTTAAGCGTCTGCTTTCGGCTCAGGTCATGATCCCAGGGTCCTGGGATCGAGCCCTGCATCGAGCCCCGCATCGGGCTCCCTGCTCAGCAGGAAGCCTGCTTCTCCCTCTCCCACTCCCCCTGCTTGTGTTCCCTCTCTCGCTGTGTCTCTCTCTGTCAAATAAATAAAATCTTTAAAAAAAAAAAAAAAAAACAAGTATAGGCAAGTGTTTTAACTTTGTGACTGCTAGAGGCAGTAGATAAGAGTTGGGTCACACAATAGATGGGAAAAAAGGCTGAAAAAGGAAAAGTTAGGGAATAGATGTCCATAGGGGCTTTGAAATCTTCGACATATTCTAGAAAATCTGGAAGTTCATGCACATGCAAAGGTCTGTGTGCCCAGGGATGCACATGCTCAGGAAAGAATAAAAAAAAACCCCTAACCTCTCACCTTTTGGTTGCCCTTGAAGCACTGCACAAGTGAATGCTAAGGTGGATTTGTAACTGCTTGCCTCCACATTGAAAGCATGTCCTAATAAACACTCAGAGCCCCTTGGCAAACTAGGAGATTTATTGATTCCAGGCATTTATAGAAATCTCTGTCCCATCTTTAGCTGACCACTAAGCTAACTGAGTAGACGTCAGTGGCCTTATATGACAAAGAAAACAGAAACTATAGTTGAGGATGGTCACTTAACAGACAACTACCACAAGAAGCAGTAACGACAAAAGACCTTGAGGAGGGAGACAATGTGATTTCTAGAGTTGCACATTCAGTTATTTAAAATGTCCAGTTTTCAACAAGAAAATAAGAGAACACTTCCCAACTCATTCTATGAGGCTAGTATTACCCTGACACAAAACCAGAGAAAGAGGGGCGCCTGGGTGGCTCAGTCATTGAGCGTCTGCCTTCGGCTTGGGTCATGGTTCCGGGGTCCTGGGATCGAGCCCCGCATCGGGCTCCCTGCTCGGTGGAAAGCCTGCTTCTCCTTCTCCCACTCCCCCTGCTTGTGTTCCCTCTCTCACTGTCTCTCTCTCTGTCAAATAAATAAAATCTTAAAAAAAAGAGAGAGAGAAGACATCACAAGAAAAAAAAAAAAAAGAATTACAGACCAGCATCTTTTGTGATTATAGATATAAAAACCCACAACAAAATAGTAGCAAACTGAATTCAGTAGCATATAAAAAGGATAATATACCATGACCAACTGGGATTTATCCCAGGAATGCAAAGTTGATTCAACATATGAAAGTCAATTAAGGTAATACATCATATTAATAAAATAAAATGGAAAAAAACACATGATCATCTCTATAAATGTAGAAAAAGCATTTGACAAAATCCAATACCCTTTATGATTTAAAAAAAAAAACTTTTGTATTTTAAGAATAGAGGAGAACTCCCTGAACTTGATAAAGGACATCGAAGAACAACCCACGGCTAACATCATACCAAATGAGAGTTTCTCCTAAGATCAGAAACAAGACAAAGACATCATTACTTCCATTCAACATTGTTCTGGAAGTTCTTGCCAGGGCAGTTAGGCAAGAAAAGGAAATAAAAGGCATTCAGATTGGAAAGAAAGATGACATGATCTTGCATATAGAGACTCCTAAGCAATAAATGCACACACACACACAACACACGCAATTAGAGCAAATAAACAAGCTTAGCAAGGTTGCAAGAAAGAAGATATATATACAAAAAAATAGTAGTATATACACTAATGATAAGAATCTGAAAATGAAATTAAGAAAATTCCATTTATAATAGATTAAAAAAGGATAAAATACTTAGGAATAACCTAACAAAAGTAGTGCTAAATTTATACACTGAAAAGTTAAAAACATGGTTGAAAGAAATTAAAGAAGACTTAAATAAATGGGCAGACACCCTGTGTTTATAGATTGGGAGGCATAATATTGTTAAGATGGCAATCCTCTCCAAATTGATACACAGATACAATAAAATCTCTGTCAAAATCCAACTGTATTGGGGCACCTGGGTGGCTCAGTCAGTTAAGCGTCCGACTCTTGGTTTTGGCTCAGGCCATGGGATCAAGCCCTGCGTTGGGAATCTGTGTTCAGTGGGGAGTCTGCTGGAGATTCTCTCTATCCCTCTGCCCCTTCCCCACCATGCTTGTGCACACTCTCTCAATCTCTCTAAGAAAAAAAAAATCCAACTGTCCTTTTTTGTTTGGGGTGGGGATTTTTGCAGAATTCTCATATTCATATGGAAATGCAAGGGATCCAGAATAGCCAAAAAAAATATTGGAAAAGGACAAAGTTGGAGAACCTCACACTTTGTGATTTCAAAATGTAGTACAAAACAACAGTAATCAAGACAATGTAGTAATGCCATCAGGAAAGACATACAGATTGATGGACTAGATTAGAGAGTCCAGAAATAAACCCATACATCTATAATCGATTGATTTCAACAAGTGTGCCAAGCCCATTAAGTGGGGACAGAATAGTCTTCAAAAAATGGTACTTGGACCACAGCAAAAGAATAAAGTTGGATCATTACATCATACCATATACAAAAATTAAAATTGATCAAACTTAAATGTAAGTTATGGAGCTATAAAAAGGGAACATAGATGTAAATTTTTATGACCTTGGATTACACAATGGTTTCTTTAGTCACAAGCAACCAAGGAAAAAATAAATTGAATTTCATCAAAATTTAAACTTTTATGTGTCAAAGAACACTGTCAAGAAAGTGAAAAGACAATTCATAGAATCAAAGAAAGTATTTTCAATTCATACATCCACTAAGAATCTATTACCCAAAATATATAAACGCTCATGACTCAATAATAAAAAGACAACCCAATTTAAAAATGGACAACATATTTGAATAGACATTTCTTCAAAGAAGATATACAAGAGGATAATAAGCACATGAAGAGATAATCAACTTCATTAGTTATTAGGGAAATGCAAAACAAAACCACAAAGAAAAACCACTGCTAGGATGACTACAGTTTTTAAAAAAGAAAGGAAAAAAAGGACAATAACAAGTGTTGCCCAGGACACCAAAAAATCAGAACTCTCATACATTGCTGGTGGAAATGTAAAATTATGCATCAGCTTTGGGAAATAGGTTGGCAATTCCTCAAAAAGTTTGGGGTACCTGAGTGGCTTAGTCAGTTGAGTGTCCAACTTGGTTTTGGCTCAGGTCATGATCTTAGAGTCTTGAGATCGAGCCCTGCTCTAGCTCCGTGCTCAGCATGGAGTCTGCTTGAGATTCTCTCCTTTTCTCTCTCCCTCCCATTCTGCCCCTCTTCCCCTCTCCCTGCTTGTGTGCTCTCTCTCTCTCTCTCTCTGTAAAATAAATAAAATCTTTAAAAAAAAGTGGGGCCCGGGTGGCTCAATTGGTTAAGCCACTGCCTTCGGCTCAGGTCATGATCCCAGGGTCCTGGGATGGAGCGCCACATCAGGCTCCTTGCTCAGCGGGCAGCCTGCTTCTCCTTCTTCTTCTGCCCCCCACCCCCACTCATGTGCACTCTCTCTCTCTCTCAAATAAATAAAATCCTTAAAAAAAAATTTAAAACCCTTAAACTTAGAGTTACCATATGACCAGCCAGTTTTATAACCAAAAGAATTGAAAACATAACATTCACAAAAAAACTAGCACATGAATGTTGACAGCAGCATGATTTATAATAGTTAAAAAATTAAAAAACAAAACAACAACAAAAAACCCCCAAATTTCCATCAACTGATCAGTAGATAAACAAAATGAGGGGCGCCTGGGTGGCTCAGTCGTTAAGCCACTGCCTTCGGCTCAGGTCATGATCTCAGGGTCCTGGGATCAAGTCCCGCATCCGGCTCCCTGCTCTGCGGGAAGCCTGCTTCTCCCTCTCCCACTCCCCCTGCTTGTGTTCCCGCTCTCGCTGTGTCTCTCTCTGTCAAATAAATAAATAAAATCTTTAAAAAAAAAAGTAGATAAACAAAATGTGTTATATCCATACAGTGGAATCTTTTTTAGCTGTAAGAAAGAATGAGTACAGGGGTGTCTGAGTGGCTCAGTCAGTTAAGTGTCTGACTGTTGATCTCAGCTCAGGTCTTGATCTCAGGTTTGTGAGTTCAAGCCCTATATTGGTCTCTGCACTGAGCATGGAGCCTACAGAAAGAAAGAAAGAAAGGAAAGAGAGAAAGAGAGAAAGAGAGAAAGAAAGAGAAAGAAAGAAAGAAAGAAAGAAAGAAAGAAAGAAAGAAAGAAAGAAAGAAAGAAAGAAAGAAAGAAAGAAAAGAAAAGAAAGAAAGAAAGAAAGAAAGAAAGAAAGAAAGAAAGAAAGAAAGAAAGAAAGAAAGAAAGAAAAAGAAAGAAAGAAAGAAAGAAAGAAAGAAAGAAAGAAAGAAAGAGAAAAAGTACAGATACATGCTACAACATGGATGAACCTTGAAAACATTATTGCTAAGAAGCCAGAAACAAAAGGTCACATAATGTATGCAATTCATATGCATACATGTATGTAATATCCAGATATTGCATATATTCATTTATACGTAATATCCACAATAGGCAAATCCATAGGGACAGAGAGTAAATTAACAGTTTTGGGGGGCTGGGGAAGAGGGGAATGGAGAGTGTTAATGGGCATAGAGTTTCTTTATGGTGTGATGAGAATGTTTTGGAAGAAGTAGTAGTGTTTCGGGGCGCCTTTGTGGCTCAGTCATTAAACGTCTGCCTTCGGCTCAGGTCATGATCCCAGGGTCATGGGATCAAGTCCCGCATCAGGCTCCCTGCTCCGCGGGAAGCCTGCTTCTCCCTCTCCCACTCCGTCTCCCACTCCCATAAATAAATAAAATCTTAAAAAAAAAAAAAGTGGTAGTGTTTCCACAACCTTGTGAATATACCAGAATAGCAGAAACCACTGAATTGTATACTCTAAAACTGGTGTGTGGTAAATTTTGTGGTATATGAATTATATCTCAAACGAAAAACAAGTAGGTTACAAAATAATGTTTTGTATAAGCGGTAAGTAGGCAGCCTCTTTTTTTATTTTTTAAAGATTTTTTTTTATTTGACAGAGAGAGATACAGTGAGAGAGGGAACACAAGTAGGGGGAGTGGGAGAGGGAGAAGCAGGCTTCCCGTGGAGCAGGGAGCCCGATGCAGGGCTCGATCCCAGGACCCTGGGATCATGACCTGAGCTGAAGGCAGACACTTAACGACTGAGCCACCTAGGTGCCCCAACAACCCCCAGTGATTCTCATCTGGCATTCACGCCCTTGTATAATCCCTTCCCTTTGGTGTAGGCCAGGATTTAGTGACTCACCGGTAACAAACAACATAGCTGAAGTGGTGGAATGTCACTTTTCATATTACATTATAAAAAGATTGTGTCTTCCATACCGGAGACTCTCCAGCTCTCTTCCTCTCACTTCATTCCTCACTCTGGAGAAGCCAGCTGCCATATCATGAACAGCTCTACGGAGATCCCATGTAGTGAGGAACTAATGTCTGCAGACAGAAGCCAATGCAGACCCAGGGCCTGCCAACAGCCAGAAAGTCAGCTTCAAAGAGGACGCCCCCGCCCAAGTCAAGTCTTGAGATGACTATAGTTTCAGCCAACCCATCAACTGCAGCCTTTTGAGAGCATCGGAGCCAGACATACCCAACTAGATTACTCCTGGATTTCTGACCCACAGAAACTGTGAGATAATAAATTCTTGTTTTAGCTGCTGAGTTTTGAGGTAATTTTGATATTTTCTAAAGGTAACTAATACGGTATATTATATCAAACATAGACAAAAAACCATAAATGATGTATACCATATATTATATTGCTGGTTATCTCTAGGTAGTGTGATTTTTCATGCCTTATTTTCCTATTCACAGATTCCTAGTTTTTTTTAAATATTCAATAATGAACATATTGTTTACATAATGAGGGGAGAAAAGAAAAGTGATAGCTACTTTAAGTATGCCTAGGGACTATTTGATAACATATAAAATGCATTTAAGACAATATTAGGTAAAACAAATAATATAAAAATTATATGTATACTATACTACTATTATTACATAAAAATTCCTTTTGTATTTGGATAAGGACCGGAAAGGAAAACTCGAAACAGTTAATCCTTGGGGTGCCTGGCTGGCTCAGTTGGTAAAGCATGCAACTTGATCTTGGGGTCATGAGTTTGAGCCCCACATTGGGCCTACTTAAAAAAAAAAAAAGCAACAGTTAATTCTTTGGAATCTCCCTTTGAATATCAAATTAATTGTTATTACTATGTTTCATTATTGAGTTCCACTTGACTGGAACATTGAAAATAAAGAAAAATGACCTTGGCAGACCTTGGAGAAAAGCAGAGTAGAGGCTAGGCCCTGGGAGGAGAGTGGAATGGTGGTTCTGTATGGGATGCAGAGGTCAGAGGTTAGAGCAGACGGAAGGATGAACCCAAGAGAGGAATAGGAGGGTAGACCCTGGTGCCTGGTTAACAGGAGGCAGAGACATGACCGAAATAACTGTCCCACACTAGGCATAGTTTCCAAAGACCCCTGAGGAGGGAAATTGATCTACTCTCTCACAGTGCCAGTGTTAGGCATTGGTGGTTCAATGGTAGAACTCTCGCCTCCCACAGTGCCAGTGTTACTAATATCAGGTTATTTGAAAGCTCTACATAATTGTTTGTATTCTATTTGCCTCGTTCCTCCCAAGAGTGGATTAGAGACCTGGCCCTTTCAGGATATTCACCAATGCACACAGTGGGAGAAGAATATATAAATAGTGTGATAGTGGTCATTAGTATTCAAATTCTCCTCCTTTCAGGGACATAGTGAGATCATGCTTCCCGGTCTCACTGAAGTTAGGGCATGGCCATGTGACAGACTTTGTCTATGAAAACACGAATGGAAGCGACGTATTTCACATCTGGGTGGGGGGCAGAGCATAGTTTCCATAGTCACACCCCCATGACACACCAACACGTGATATGCCAGGAGGGCTGGCTCCATCAGCCCAGGTTCCTAAATGAGGACAAGTTGGGGCAAGACATACCATTAAAAAAAACACAGAGACTGTAGTGGTAGATACACAAACCTAGACAGGGGATCAAATTGTATAGAACTTGGTACACACACATACATACACCCAAATGAATACAAGTAAAACCGAGGAACTTTGGATAAGATTGACGTCAGCATCCTCGAAGTAATTTACTATAGCTTTGCAAAACGTCACCATTGAGGAAAATTGAGCAAAGTGTACAAGTCATCTCTCTGTATTATTCCTTACAACTGCATGTGAATCTACAATTCACAACAAAATGAATGATAAAATTATTCTTTTTCCAGTTATTTTCCAATCCTTCTGATCACCTAAAGTAAAAATTATAAAATATGATAGCAATGTGTCATTTACACTTCTCTGACACTTGCAAATATACCTTTTGAACAAAGAGCAGGCTTCAGCCTCAAAGTCTTCAGCAGACGATACTTAGTTATAACTCAACAACGTTTAATTATGCTTATTTTTAGAGTTATCTTTACATGTTAAGAGAGACTCATTTTCACTTTATAATGGTGATAGAAACTTTTCCTTTAAAAAATAAATTTAAAAAATTTTAAATCAACTCCCTTTCTGTAAAGAGCAGTATTGATAGTGTGGACTGTCAAAAATAATGGAGGTGGTACGCAGACAATGGAATTTGAGGCCCCCCCGCATCGAGCTCCCAGCTCAGCGGGGTGTCTATTTCTCCTTCTCCCTCTGCCCCCGGCTCTTGCTCTCTCTCCTTCTCTCTAACTGAAATAAATAAATAAAACCTTAAAAAAAAAAAAAAAAAGAAATTCTCCTCAAAGCGATCTACTAATGCCATGCAATTCCAGTCAGTATTTTAGCAGAATTTTTTTATAGAAATTGACAAGTTGATTCTAAAATTTATATGGAGATCCAAAGGGCCAGCAATAGCCAAGACAATTCAGGAGAGGAAGAAGAAAGTTGGAGGACTTATGCTACCAGATATCAGAACTTATAATGTAAGTATAGTAATTAATACAATGTAGTATTGGCATAAAGATAGGCAAACAGATCAGTGGAACAGGATAGAGTCTAGAAATAAACCCATAAATATACAGTCATCTGATTTATGAGAAAGGTGGGGAAATATGAAAGCAGTGGGGAAATATGGTCTTTTTTTTTTTTAATAAAGATTTATTTATTCTAGAGAGAGAGCGGCGGGGGGAGGGGCAGAGGGAGAGAAAGAGAGAATCCTGAAGCGGACTCCTCGCTGAGCGAAGAGCCCAACATGGGGCTCAATCCCCCCAGGACTGTGAGATCACGACCTGAGCCGAAACCAAGAGTCAGCTGCCCAACTGACTGAGCCACCCAGGCACCCCAAGATGGTCTTTTTAATAGGGTCATGGCTGCTTTTGTGGCTATGCTCACTGACTCTGGACATCATCTTTGGGGCCTACATTTCCATACAGGGCACATGTGAGTTATGCACAGAACCCTGTGGGGCCTTCCCATAGCTCAAAACCATGAGGGAGATCTGACTCAGGCTTGAACTATTTCTACCCCTCAGCTCTGCTGAGGAAATACCCCCAATCCTCTTAAGGATCCCCCCTTCCTTCACCAACTTTCCTGGGTAAGGAGCCAAAAAAGGGATGTGGTCTCCAGTCTCCACACTGGGCCCAATAATCTTTACCTCCTGGTGTTCATTTCCTTCTGTAGTTTCCTCTCACACTGAATCAAAGCTGAACTGTATGGCTAGTAGAATTCTGTAGAGGTGATGGTGTATGACTTCTGAAGCTTGGACATATCACACATTACAGCTTCTACCTTGGTCCTTTGGGTTGTTTTCTCAGGAAGGAGCCAGCTGCCATGTCATAAGGACAATCAAACAGCCCTATGGAATGGCCCATGTGGAAAGAAACCAATTTGTCAAGTACCAGTTTGCCCGTCATGTGAGTGAACCACAGTGGAAGCGGATTCTCTAGCCCCAGGCAAGACTTCAGATGATTCTAGCATCTAGCTTTGTGTCTTTAAGCTGAGGTCCAAGACATCATGGAGTAGAGATAAATCAGGCACGCTGTGCTCCATTTGAATTCCTGGTCCCTGGAAATCATGAGATGATAAATGACTATCAGTTCATGGCACTAAGTTTTGCAGCAATAGGTAGCTAACATAGTGGCTCAAGCCTGAAGCCCTTCTGGACCAAACCCTTGACTCTGGGAAACTCTTGCACATTAGCCCGACCCACGAGGATTCATTGGCAGCTCTCCTGCAGCCTCCTCTTGTCCTTATGTCCCTCTCCTTTCCCTGTCCAGGGAGACATAGGGGAGGATCAGTACATCTGCTGCCTAAGGAGGGGTTCCACTGGGAAATGAGATGCTTGTAGCCCCCCACCCCAGCTTTAAGAGTAAGTCTCATAGAACCCCCTCACCTTGGCAATGGTGGGGAAGGGGAAAAGCCCAGTACTCCCCAGTGGACCCTGGGCCTACGAGGATTCCCTGTCTCACCTCTTCCCACACTTTTGCTCATTGGGGGTGGGGGAGGAGGGTGAGTGACTGTGGTCAGGCCAGTCCTGCCACTTCTCTGTATACTTCTGGGGCAGTGCCTGTTCTTGCCCCAGTCTTAGGAGACATCCTTAATCATCCTTAAATGTGAGATCCTCAACTCTGCCTCAATCTTGTATCTCGATTGTCAATACCAGGAAAACAGGAAAAGGCCCCCTCAACATCTAGATCAAAGGCATTCACACCCGCTCTTTCTTCTTAGGTTTCCTTCCTGCTCCTGCTTCCTTCCCTCTAACTCTGTTCTCTAGGAACACTGAACCATCAGCAGTTTCTGGAATGAGTTATGACATGCTCTCTCTTTTCTCCATACCTTCGCACATAGTCATCCCTCTATTGGCAGGAACCTCCTTCTACCTTTGCCCAGCAGATTCTTTCTTACCCTTCATGAGTCACCTCAGCACTGCCTCCTCTGGGCCCCATGACCACTCTGTCTCGCAGGCTACATCAGGTGTCTCTCCTGGGCCATCTTCACGCCTTTGCTTCCTTTATGTAGTATATATCGTGCTGTATTTGTGGCAGGGGCAGAAAGCTGTCCACCGCAGTTTATTCTTCCACTTCTATAGCAAACAGCTGTTGCTGGAAGGCAACTGCCTAACCCGGGTCCCTCATTTCTCACTCCTCTTGCATCTAGAGATGATATGGAGGAAATGTTACAATGTCACAAGGTTAGAAGATAAAGAATAACTGGGAAATAACATTTGACAGGGTGATCCAGGGGGGCCTGAGTTGAGACTCATATGGCAGGAAGGATCCAGCCATGTCAAGATCTTCAGAATGGGGGAGAGGGGGAGCTGTTGAGACGGAGGAACTAAGAAGGGCAATGGTGGAACAAGTCTGATGTATTTGAGAACAGCAAGAAAGCCAGTGTGGCAGGAGTGCACTGACTGATCAGGGGAGAAAGGGAGACTGGCTGGGGGCAGGGTCCTTTGCCACCCTGCTTCCCTGCTTTGTTTTTCTCCATCACACTTACTCCATCTAATACACTACATATTTCACTTATTTATATGCTTTATTTTCTGGGGCTGCCACTAGAACGTAAGTTCCACGAGGGTGGGGGTTTTGTCTAATTTGTTCACTGCTCTCTCTCCAGGGCTCAGAATAGTGCCTGCCACACAGTAAGCGCTCAAACCTAGGCTTGTTGCATGAATAAATCCATGAAAAAGAGACAAAGACCAAATGATGTAGGGCCACGAAGACCACGGTAGTAGGGCCATTCCAGGCAAAGGGGACCAGAGGCACCCATAGGGATGGGCATGTGTTGATAAAGACAGGACAAAGCACCCACAGCATTGTCAGGATGGAGTCGGAGGAGGGCGTCAATCCACACTGTAGAAAGATTGACTGGGTGGAAGCAGGGCTCCCTGGTCCCTGTGGGGCTAGTTCATCTGAAGTGCAAAGCCTGAAACAGTCAGGGGCAGGTGGTCCAGTGAAGTGATGCCAGGGGAGACATCGCCCACGTGGGAGAACACAGATGGAGCCAGCAGCCATGAGGAGATAGCAGCCCTGTCTCCCAGTGCCCTTAACTCAGTGAGGCAGGGGTCAGCCCTGGGACTCAACCTCCTGTCTTCCGGGGTGACCGCGGTGACCCACTGGCTCTGGCATTACCACTTTGCCCTTCATAAGGTCTTTTGACCTTCTCGTCCATCCTAGGCTGTCAGTGGGGTGGGAACTCTTACCTCATTCCACAGAAGAGGAAACAGGCTGAGTTTTCCTCAGGACTCTTGGATGTAAGTGACAGAAATCTAACTTCAACTGCCTTATCTTGGCTTGTCTCTTAGAAAGCAGTGCCTGAGACCAAGCCTAACATGCTGTCACTTTATTATGGAGTTCAGTACCCAGGCAGCAAGAGTGAAAAAGAGAGGTGAGGAAAAGACGGGGAGAAGAGAAAAGAAACACAAGGTTGTCACACTATTATCACACTGGTCACAGTCTCAGCAGACACAGCTTGTTGCTGGGTCTCATACAGGGCTGCCAGACCAATATAGGACACCCAGGTAAATTTGAATTCCAGATGAACACAAACAATGTTTTAGGCCAAGTGTTTTTATTTGCTAATTCTGACAACTTTAGTCCCATGAGATATCTCCAGAAAGGCATTTGGAACCGTCCACTGGGGAAAGGTAAAAGCAGAGACTTGACTTCTAAGCTCCTCCTCAAATTCTGAGTCTCATTGGGGATGTTCACTCCCCCACATCTCTGGGCTGTATTCCCAGACTTTTCTGAGCAGTCACTAGAAGAGTCACCAAAGCCTCTGTGAGTCCATTTAGACAGGACTTGGGACCAGAAGCTGCCGCAGCTCCTGCTGAGACCAGCCCCTGGTGTGGCTGTGACTTTCCCTTAAGCAAGTGGTGAAGGCTGGAGGGTGGAGTGGGGATGGGGCTGGGGAAATGGGGGAGGGACGGGGCAGTTGGATTCAAGCATCACTGGATACAAGTGCCCAGATTTTAACCCTAAGTTGTGTCCCTCACCATCTCTTTGTTTTCCTCTGCTTTTATTTTTTATTTGTTTATTTTTTAAGTAGGCTCTACACCCAACATGGGGCTCAAACTCACAACCCCAAGATCAAGAGTTGCATGCTCTACTAACTGAGCCAGCCAGACACCCCTGTTTTCCTCTGTTTTTTATTTAGCTTTACTCTCGGGTAGACTCTGCCCTTGAGGTGACAAGAAGTCCCCCAGCAATTCTAGACACGTCTTATTCTTTCTCCACAGAGAAAAGGTCTTCTTTCTCCCAATATAGCTGCCTTCCTCCACTCTAAAAAAGAACCAGACTTGAGAGTTACTGGCCTTGATTGCCCTGGAACTGGTTGAGTGCCTGTCCCTGAAAGGGTTACTGTGGGCGGAGAGCTGCAGTATAGCCTTGTGAGTAAGAAGGCTCTGGAATGCAGCCCATGGCTAGTTATGGGAAGAGGAAGAGGACTTAGTATGATGTGAGTTGTCTTTTTGTGGGTGCACCCCTGCCTACATATATACACACACAACTGGGACTTCGTGGAGCACAGGAACCGTGGCTGGTTCATCTCTGTGTCCCTAGGGTTGTCCTAGAAGCTGAGGACTGATTTGTTTTGGATGAATCAATGAATGAATGAATGGATCTTTGTTTTCTTCACCATATCTAGCAGAAAAATGCCTGAAGCTACCACCCCAGATTTATATCACCCAGCAACTGATATGTAACTTCAGTCTTTCTCCTACATATGATAGAGCACTTGATAAATCACTTTCACATCTGATTCTCACAATATCTCAGAGTTGGGGTTATTAACACCATTTTAGAATGAAGAAATTGAGGCCCAGATTGTCAAGTGAGTTGCTGAAAGGCACAGGAGCTTAGACTGGGGGAGTACCGAGAAGGGAAGACTAGAGCGGGCATGGAGGGACAGCCAGCCAGTGACTCCTGGATTAGTAAAAACTGCCAAGGAAGGAACCCCTGAGGAAAACTGGCCATGTTTAAATAGCAAACCCCAGAGTACTTCATAAATCATGCAAAGCTGTATCAGAGAGAATAATGCAACAGTTCGTTCTGTTTTGAATGGTTCAGTCGTGTGGTGAGGTTTGGCAATGCCTATTGGGGTGCTGGGGACAATAAGGCAGATCAGAACAAGTGCTGGCCCTCGAGGAGCCCCCCAGTCTAGATGAGGAGCAGAGGGAGAAGCAGACATCAAGTAAGCAGTGTCATGGGGCTGTGACAGGGGCCTACCAGGGCCATGGCTTCCCTGTGGGAACAGGAGAAAAGAGAGTGATGGCCAGAAAAGGCCCTGCAGTGCAAGTGACCTGTGAAGGGAGACACATCTCACACGTAGACACACATAAGCACACACTCTCTGCCTAAACTTCCATGGGCTTCATCACACATAGTATATATTTCAAAGGTCTTACCATGAACCATGAAACCCTATATGACTTGCTCTGCCCATTTCTCCCACCTCACTTCTTTGCATGTTCTCCCGTCCTCACTCTGCTCCAACCACACTGGCCTCTCTGCTGTTCCTTGAGCAGGACACCTTGTTTCTTCACAAAGCTTTTTCCCTTGCCGTTCCATCTACCTATAACATTTTCTACTCAGGTAATGTCAAGAGGCGGGCTCCCCCATTGTCAACAGGAGTCTGCCCAAATGTCACCTCCTCAGGGAGCCTTTCTTACCACCTGTGTCTAATACCACCTTTCCTCCAACTTCCATCTCTGTTCCATATACCATCTTATCATCTGCATCCCATTCATCACTTTATGGATTTCTTTTTTTAATTTAAATATCTGATAGATAATATAATCTCATGATTAAAACTTAAAGATAATATAAAGGACATGCATTGAAAATCTAGTTCTCACCTTTATCCCATTCATGAGGTATGGTGGCTTTGTAGTACAACAAGCTGGAACTACATTTCCCAGAATCCTCTTCTCTATATGGATCTGTATTCACATTGGTCAGAAGAGACATTTGCATGAGATTTGGAAGGCAAAAGTGAAAGAGCAATTATACTGTTTATACTCTGAAAATCATGCAGGGCACCTGCCACGGGGCAGCTCCTGGTGTCACTGGTCTGCTGGTCTTGTTGGCTTGAGGCAGCACCCAGACCCATACCTCCTCCAGCCCCCATCAAATCTCCCCCTTCAGCTTTTTTGAATCCTGGGCCAGGCATGTGTGCAGCTTTGTGGTGAAAGACACCAGGTTCTGCTGCAGGTCACCCACACATGGCACTGAAGTTAGAGGTGAGAAAAGACAAACATGGCTTCCATTTGGTCTTTGTGTGTTCTAGTTATCCTTATGGGGTCCAATGTGCCATTGTCCTCCTCCACATCTAGCTTTTCTTCCTGATTGCTGGTCTACCTGACCTATGGAGACCAATGTTGGGTCCAACACTGAACTCAGAAACAATAGCCTGCGTAAACTTTTTTAATAACTCCAACAAATTGTGTAGGTCTAATCCCTACCATTAACTTCTTATTCTAACTGCTCTGATTAAATCTTAATTGATATACCAGTTAATCACATTTTTTATTTGCTGAAGTATGTTATTTTTCTACCTTCACTCTTCCCCCCCTCTCCAGAAAAGAAACATATGGTATATACAATTCTATATCTTGCTTTGTCACTTAATAATACCTCTTCGAGATAGTTCCATATCAATATATAGAGAATTCTCTCATTCTTTTTTATAGTTGCATAGTATTCCTTTGACTGGATGTATTGTAGCTTATTTAACCAGTTCCCCTTTGATGGAAATTTAAGTGAAATTTTGTGTGTGCTTGTGTGGGGGGGGGATGCTACTTATGTGTTGTTCACCGCACAAAGTAGTAAGGCTCTTGAGAGGCCTTGCTTTTCTCATGTTCTTAGCATGTAACAAAGCTTAGCACATAAGAGAGTCTCAGTAAATAGCTTATTGAAAGAATGAAACACTCCTAGACTTTTTTCATGGGTTATCTTTTTCACACCCATCACTACTCTCCAATCTTTATTGTTAGCCCAGGCTACGCTGAGGGAACCAGATTGCTAACTGCCCCCTCTCTGCCTCAACCTCCTCCACATCTCCAATTACGTGTCCCACAGAGGTCCTCTGAGTCAGTATTTCCAGAACTGAACTCCTCACTCCTAACCTCACTTTAACCTCCTTTGAACCTTCCAGGCTCCAATCTTCTCTCTCTCTCTCTGACCTCACGAGCTCAATCAGATAGTACCAGGTCCCATCCATGTCCCACTGATGTGACAAACTTCCTCAAGTGAGTTTTCTGCACAGATCAGTAAGTCACAATCCCAGACATTCCCTGCCCACCCAGCCTCACATGCAGTCCCAGCTTGGACTTTCTCCTCTCTCGCTTCCAGCAGGACACCAATTTAGTGGGAGACTCTTAAAACAGCTGTCATCATGTCATTCCCTTAACCAACAACTCTGAAGTCTGTCTTCCCCAACCCAAACCTGTTGTACCAAAGGTCTTCTATATAACTGTTCCCTTCCCCTTCATTTTCTATAGGTCCTATTCTGGTTATCTATTGCTGTATAACAAAGCAGCCCAAAACATAGCAGCTTAAAACAAGAATTTATTAGCATCTCTTGGTTCTGTAGGTTGGCTGGGCTCAACTGGGCAGGTCTCACTTGGAGTCTCTTGTATGACTACAGTAAACTTTTAGTCGGGGCTACAGTCATTTGAAGTTTAACATGGCTGGACATCCCAAATGGTGCAGTTACATGGGAGGCAATTAATGCTGACTGCTTGCTAGGGGCTCAGGTGGGGCGATTGATAAGGACACCTGTAATGGTTTGGGCTTCTCAAAGCATGGAGCCTGCTTTCTGAGGAGGAGCTTCTACTGCCTGAGCATTTCAAGACTTCTGGGTGAAAACTGTAAAGCTTCTTATGATCACTTCTGCTATATCCTATTGGCCAAATAAGTCAGGAAGTTCAACCCAAATTCAAAAGGAAGGGAAGTAGATTCTACATCTCAAAGGAGGAGCAAAGAATTTACCACCATCTTTAATCTATTGTAGTCCACCTTCTGGACACAAATTATTTACATTCCTTCCATGTGCAAAATATATTCACCTCCTCCCAAGGACCCTTAAAGTCTTGTCCCAAAACATCACTGGCTCATAATGGATCTTATCATATAAATTGGATCCAGGTACAGAGTAGGCATGATTCCTCAAGAACAGCTTCTTGAGTACTATTCTTCTTGATCTGAAGACCTGTAAGATATAGACAGGTTTTCTGCTCTCCAGAAACCAACAGAGTTGACAGGCTTGAGATAACCAAAGCAGACACCTTTTTTTTCCTTTTTAAACTTATTTATTTATTTGAGGTTGGGGAGGAGCAGAGGGAGACAGGGAGAGAGAGTCCCAAGCCAACTTCCTGCTGAGGGGCCTGATCTCACAACCCTGAGAGCACAACCTGAGCTGAAACCAAGAGTCAGATGCTTAACCAACTACACCACCCAGGTGCCCCCAGAGCAGACACTTCTGTTCAAAAAAGGGAAAAACAGGAGTCACATAGCTACCACTGGGCCATAGCAATTCTGAAATCCAGTTAGGCACACATTGCCAGCTCTTTGATTACAGTACAATCCTGCTCCCTGGGAATGATTCTCTGTAGCTCTTGATTCTACCCTCTTGGCTTATGGGTTTCTTCTAAGTCATCCTTTCTTTTCCATAAGAAACAGCCCATGTTGGGGCACCTGGGTGGCTCCGTTGGTTAAGTGTCTACCTTCAGGTCAGGTCATGATCCCAAGCTCCTGGGATTGAGCCCCGAGTCTGGCTCCTTGCTCAGCGGGGGAGTCTGCTTCTCCCTCTGCCCCTCCCCCTGCTTGGGCTCGCTCTCTCTCTCTCTCTCAAATAAATAAATAAAATACTTAAAAAAAAAAAGAAATGATCCATATTTACATCTGAATAGCCTTCTCAATCAACTTCTTAGAAGGCAGGGGCTTTGCCTTTTCAGGTGTTCTCTAATTACTTCTCTATCTTCAAACCTAGCAGTTTGTATGGCTGCAGAATGGGGTGGAATTTCCATAATTATTCGCCTTTGAGACTGTTTCCAATTTCCATTCCCCTGAATACTCTGCAAATGGTACTCACTGAGCACCTGTTGTGCTCCAGCACTGTTTTAGGGATCAGGGATACAGCAATGAGTGAAACAGACAAAAATGCCTGCCCTTATGGAACTGCCATTCTAGTGGGAGAGACAGGCAATAAAAGTAAACAATATAAAGAAACAAAAAAAGTGCCTGAGCAGCTCAGTCAGTTAAGCTTCTGACTCTTGGTTTCAGCTCAGGTCATGATCTCGTGGTCATAGGATCGAGCCCTGCATCTGGCTTCACACTCAGTGGGGAGTCTGCTTGAAGATTCTCTCCCTCTGCCCTTCCCCTCACTCTCTTTCTCTCTCTCTCTCAAATAAATAAATCTTAAAAAAAAAAAAAGGCAGGAAGGAAAATAGCAAGTGGTGTTTTGTGTCTAAGTGTCGATACGAAAAGGAACTTTCATTTTAAATAAGAAAGGCCATTCTCACTGAGAAGATGACATTTAAGTCAAGACCTGAGAAAGTGAGGGAGTGGTCATACAGGTATCTGGGGGAAGAACTTTCCAGACAGAAAGAAATGCAACAGTAAAGGCCTGAGTTAAATGTGTGCCTTCTCTTTTCATAAACTGGTATAGTTTGAGCGGACTGATCTGAGGGGATATTTTTTTTTTTTTTTTTTTAAAGATTTTATTTATTTATTTGACAGAGAGACACAGCGAGAGAGGGAACACAAGCAGGGGGAGTGGGAGAGGGAGAAGCAGGCTTCCCGCCGAGCAGGGAGCCCGATGCGGGGCTCGATCCCAGGACCCCGGGATCATGACCTGAGCCGAAGGCAGACGCTTAACGACTGAGCCACCCAGGCGCCCCTCTGAGGGGATATTAGAAGGAGATGAGGTCAGAGAGGTATTTGGGGGTCAAAGCTTTTAGTTTTAGTCTGACTTAAGGGAAGAGTTTGAGCAGGAGAATGACGGTTTGACATTTTGATAGAATTACTCTGGCTCCTGTGTTAAGAAATGATAAGGAGAGACGTGGGAGCAGGAAACCAAGATTTTTTGCATTACTCCAGGGGAGAAATGATGGAGGTTCAGACCAGGTGGTAATGGCAGAGATAGTAAGAGGTAGTCACGTTCTGAATATCTTTTGAAGGCTATGGATGAGGGGCACAAGAGAGAGGGGAGTTAAATTCATTTTCCAGGACTGCTGTAACACATCACCACAGGCTTAAAACAACAGAAATGTAGTCTCTCATACAACTCAAATAGAAAATTCAAAATCAACCCCCCCCCTCCCTTTTTTTAGTCTTTTTCAGCTTCTGGTGTCTGTCAGCATTCTTTGGTTTGTGGATACTCACTCAAATCTCTGACTCCATCTTCACAGGGACTTCTTTTCTCTGTGTGTTTGTACTCTGTGACTCTGTGTGTATCTTCTAAAGACACTTGTCATTGGATGTAGGACCCACGTGGATAATCCAGGATGTTCTCATCTCAAGATCCTTAATTACAGGGGTGCCTGGGTGGCTCAGTCATTAAGCGTCTGCCTTCGGCTCAAGTCATGATCCCAGGGTCCTGGGATCGAGCCCCACATCGGGCTCACTGCTCAGCGGGAAGCCTGCTTCTCCCTCTCCCACTCCCCCTGCTTGTGTTCCCTCTCTTGCGCTGTCTCTCTTTGTCAAATAAATAAATAAAATCTTAAAAAAAAAAAAAAAAAAGATCCTTAATTACATTTGCAAATACCCTTTTTCCAAATCAGGTCACATCCACAGGGTCCAGGATGTAGGCTTATCTTTTTGCGGGTCACTATTCAACCCGCTACAGGAGACAGAATGATTCCAAAGTTTTTTGGAGTGTGCAACTGAAAGAATGAAGTTTTCATGAACCAAGACAGGAAAAGACTATGAGAAGAGCATGTTGTTGAAGATGGAGATAAAGTTCCGAGTTGATCTTAATATGGTTAGATGGGGCGGGTCTTTGATGGGGTGTCCCACCCTCTTAAGAGCTTTACAGTGTACAACTTTATTGCCTCACCTTTGACAGTAAGCTCAGGGAGTCTTGAGCTGTTGTCACCAGCTGGACTCCAAAGCCTGACCTTTATGCCTACCTGCTTGTTGTACTCATTGACCTTTGTCCCACATTTTTCCTTAGGCTCTTCTTTCTAGCTTATCTTTTAACTCAGGCAGAAGACCTGAGGGGCATAACGTTCCCTGATGGAAACCAAAATACCCCTCAGTCAGGGTGCCTGGGTGGCTCAGTTAGTTAAGCGTCTGTGTTCGGCCCAGGTCATGACCTCAGGGTCCTGGGATAGAGCTGCATCGGGCTGTCTGCTCAACTGGGAGCCCTGTTTCTCCCCCTCCCTCTGCCTGCCACTCTGCCAACTTGTGTGCACTCTCTCTCTGTCAAATAAATAAATACAATCTCTAAAAAACAAACAAACAATACTCCTCAAGCAATAACAACTGCCCAGACCACCCAGACCAGTTTGAACTTAACCCCCTACTCACACCTATGCAGATGGACCATGGAGTGGCCCACAGAGTGACCAAGACTTACCTTTACCTCATTGTAACTGTAAAATCTCCACCCAAGGAAGAGCACAAGCCTCATATACATAACATACAGTGTATGTATAGGCATGTTTCCTTAAGGCACATGCACTCCTTTTGCTCGCCTCTACATAAGATGACAAGGCTCCCTTATCTAAATATTCATCCTAACCCTAAATAAAAGGAATCCATTTGCCTTTGCTCTGTGAGCCACGGATTTGGAAGTTATTCCCAGCGATCTCCTTATTTGCTGCAAATAAAGTTTACTTTGTGAGACAACTCCACCTGGTACATCTGTGACTCACTAAGGAGTGACCTCATGTTAGTTGGGTTACACTGGTTTTCCATTTTCTTGGACCAGAAGAAATGTTCTGGTAATGTCTATCACTCTGTTACACAATTGGTACATCCATTTTCAGTCGACTAGATCATGCACATTGACGTCCAACCTCCCTTGGTTCACATCTCACTCTACTACTTACTGTGTGAGCTAGGTCAAACCCACCTGTAGCAGGTCTCTGTTCCCTGTTCCCAAAATGGTGAAAATAATCTTTCCTTAAGTGATTAAAGTAAGGACAAATGGAAATGATCCAAAGGTGTAGTACAAAGGCATGGTAGGCGCTCAATAAATATGGGTACCCTTCCTCAACACAACGTTAAGTCTGTCAAATAACCACTCTTTTAGCTCCCATTACTCAGAGACCTCTCCCTGAGAAAGCCTGTTCCTAGAGCATGCATGCTTTGTTCGATCCTGAAGAGCTCAGGGCACACAGTAGGACTACTTAGTTGACTGATCAGTGCCTTCTGCAGACGGACACTACTGGAAGAGCCAGTTTACTCTCGTCCTCTCTTCCGTGGCATTCATTATTCCGGGGGGAACACGGGAGCGGGGGAAGAAGGGGTAATGGCTGAGACAGCGGTTTGCGGATTCAACATGGCGCCGTCCTTCTCATTGTACGAGCCTCAAAGATGGCAACAACCAATTGGGGGCAGACATGTTTGTGCCACGTGATCTAGGCTCAGCCCAGAAGGGCCGGAACGTGTCGCAAGATTGAGGCGGGGCTCCTCCCCCGCACTCTTGGCGTCGAGAGTCTCGTGACAGGTACTTCCGCTCGGGGCGGCGGCGGTGGCGGAAGTGGGAGCTGAGCCGGAGTCTTGGCCATAAAGCTCGAGGCGGCGGCAGCGGCGGCGTTGAAGGCTTGGGGAGTGCCGAGGAGTCAGCAGGAGCCGGAACTTGAACTTCTCTTCAGCCCCTGTCCTCCCTTGTACCTCCTCCTCGGTGGGAGCCCTAGCGACGCGTCCGGCCCGGAGCCCCCAACGGAGCGGCCGCGGTAAGCAGCGGGCCCAGCCTGGCCGGTGGCCTGGCCCCATCCCCCTCCTCAGCTCCTCGTTCGCCTGGGCCTCGCGTCGTCCGTACCTTGGGCAGGCTCTGGGCCCAGCGCAGGCCTCGCGGGGAAACCCAGCGTCGCTCAGGGCCCAAGAGCAGGCCCGGACCGCACCCGGCTGGGGGATTGGGGGGAGGTCAGAGTTCGCCGGGTGTGACCTCTGGCCGGGTTGCCGACCGCGGGCCGGCGATCCCGGACGCCGTGTTTGCTGGTAGCATCGAGACCCGGAGTGTCTCCTGATTTGGGTGGCCTCTGGACATTGGGGGCCTGCGCCGCGGCGGGACGCGCTATTGGGCTGAGTCCCTTGGAGCAGCGAGCCGGAGTGTGTCGGAGCCGACCGCGCCCGCTGCCTTGTCTGGGGACGCTGTCCCGGGCGCCGCCGACCGCGCGGGCCTTGCTAACAGGCTCCCACGGCTGAGCCACGTTCCCATCTGTGTCTTCAGTTGAACAGCCTGACCCTTTTAAGTGGGAGAGGTTCCCTGACGGCAACTGAGTCAAGGCAGTGAGTCAGGTCACGTGCATTAGGCTCGCCCCAAGCACTTGTTTACACAGGAGACGCTTCTGGCTCTGGGAGACAGGGGAGCTTTTTGTCGTAAGTATGTTGTGGTAAATCCCGAAGGAAGTTTTCAAACTTGGTGGGGGAAAGTTGGTGGTTGGCTGTAGAGCTGTGTTTGGACGCCACCGCGTCGGGGACCTCTTACTGCCTTAAATCAAAGCTTGATGCCTAGTGGTTCGTAAAAGTGGAAAATTGAGAATAATAATAGCAAACATTTGAGCGCTGGTTGTGTTCTGGGCAGCGCGGCAAAAACTTTTGCACAGATTTTTATGTTTAATGCTCAGAACAGCCCTCAAGTACCATTATTGTCAAAGAACGGAGAGGTTAAGTTGTTTGTCCGAGGTCACACAGCTAATAAGTTAAGGAGCGAAGATTCAAGCCCAGGCAATCAGACTCCAGAGTACTGTACTCAGTCTCTGGGTTGTACTGCTTTCCGATGCTCCAGAAGTTTGTGATCTATCTTTTGCCACCTGGTATCTCCCTCTCTCTGCCTCCTTTGTTTCTGGTGATGACATTTGAAAGCCTCTTCTGGTTCTACCTTACAGCCACCTTAGTTCTACCTTAAAATCATAAGATACTCCATTTGCGGTTGTGACTTTTAACACAGGTTTTTTGTAGTGTAGTGCCAGTATTAGAAGCTCTACAGTTTTAGCAAGTGCTTAAATGAGGTCTGAAAAATTTTGTTACGTAAATGTTTTGTCAAACGAATTAAGCCTGGCAATCCTGCCATGTGAACCTTTCTTAAAACCTTAGTACATGGGTATCTAGCCAGTTGGTTCTTTCCTGTTGAACATACTCTATCTTCTCTTTGGATTCCAAAAGAACAGGCTCTTGTCTCTTCCTTGTGACTTAAGCAGCTGATTAGCCGCATGACTTCTCATCCATGGATTAATAGAGTCTCCTATTAGTGTGTTTCTCTTCAGACTTGGGGAGTTTGCTCAGATTTGAGTCTAAGAACTGGAAGGTGAATTGTGAGTACTTCTGAAGATACTGTCCAAGCTAAAGCTTGGTCCTCCCAACCCTGTTATATTCTAATTTTTTTTTTTTTAACTCTGCGTACCTAAAAATATGATTTATTTAAGTGAGTAATAAGTATGGCAGTCTTAAATTAAATAATGTTTAAATTTAGAGAGTAATGATGAGCACCTTTTCATTCATTGAGATGTTTTGAGTATTGGGCATTACTGGTTATTGACTCAGGGAGATAGGTGTGGTTATTGTCCTAAAGGAATTTAAAAATGATGTGCGATCATGGCCAGGAATTCTGTTGTGGAATGGCTTGGTGGTAGAACCTGAGGCTTTTGGAAAGAGGAGTTGTTTCTCATCTCTGCAAGTGAATCCATAGTAGGCAGTCTGGTATTCTGGCCAACTTGAAGCCTTTGTTAATCATAACAGCCTTTGTATAGTTTGCTCTTGAGAGCATAGAAGATAATGTTACAGTTTCAAATTGATCATGTCTTTGGAAGAGAAACCTTCCACACTAAACTTGTTTTTCCTTTTGCTCTAGTGGCATTTTGTTGTTCACTTGAGGGAGTTCATGTCATTGCTATTTGACACTGCAAATGTTTGCTGTTGCACTGCTCTTTGAGCAAAGGCACATTTGGCATGCTGGATTTTTTTTTCTTTAGCTGATGAAGAAAGTTTAATATAGTGCCCACCAGTTATAGTTTACTAAATAAAGCCCTATGCCACCCCATCTCCTACAACCGCTCTGGCTCCCCTTCTTTAAAAGGAGATGTGAGTTTTGTGTTTGTGGTAGAACTGCATGAGTAAACAAACAGAAGGGTGGAATGTAGGAGAAAGCACTCTAAAAATAGTTTTGTTAGTATATATCTCCAGGTAATTGTTAGTGATCACTTGGGCATTTGATTGTTTTATTATGTTTTGTTTGTGCCTACCAGGCCTAGGCCCCCAAATCCCATAAAAAGAGCATTGCTTTATGATAAAGTATAGCTTTGAATCTGATTCCTGACCCCACCACCAAGTGAAGCAAAAAGGTTTTGGTTGTTTGATTAGCTTCTAATAAATCTCCAAAGAGAATTGCGCTAATATCATTTCTGCCCTTATATTGGTATTAGCTTTTCTGTGCAAAGGTGTAGCAAACCCAGACCACACTCTTGTGATAGTCTTCTATGCACTGCTCCTTTCTGAGATTTGACGTAAATATATACTATTATTCCTATGATAAAATTGTTTAACTCTGCATCCGTGCAATTCAACAAATAAGGCCAAGGATTTGACTAGATATTAGACTAGGAGTTAGCACAGGCAAGGTTTCCTGGGGAAGTAAGGAGGAGGAGTCCTCCTGAGTAAGGCTAAACGGTGGTTCCCCTTGGTACTGCTGTCATCCTCCGAAGGAGACTGAAGCTCTAGAAGTGAGCACCCCCCCACCAAACGTCTGCGGCTGCTGGCTTTCTGCTGACTCTTATCTCCCATGTAAGGTTGCCATTGTATTCTCTGTCATCCATTCCTGTGTTACCAAACATTTATCTGTTAATGCCATCTAATAGATCTCTGTGCTTCTATGTCTGCAGTTTGCTGCAGACACATTTTACAACGTGTTGATCTCTTCAGTTATTTGTTCTAACGTGTTGATTTCTTCAGTTATTTGTCCTCACATCTTCCTTCTATTTTCTGCCTTTTCCTAAACACAGAAAAATAGTTTGCATTAATGTTTTAAAACTTCTTAATGGTGATCGTGGTCAGTGTGATTTGTGAATCAAAGGTAAAAGTGATGTGTGGTGGATGAAATCAGAACAGGCTTTTTAGCAGTGCCTCTGACTAGTTTCAATTTTAGTACTCAGGCTGTGATTTCAAAAACAAATTTAAGAATAGCTACTTGCAAAATGTCTCTGTGGGGGAGGAAGAAAGCTTGGGAGTTAGTTCCAGTGGTGACATACAGTGTTGGCCTTGCTCATTTGCCTGAGGATGCAGTACTTAATGCAGGGGACCTCAAGCCTCTCCTGGGCTGTCTGTTTTGGTGACGTCATCACTGCCGTGGAGATCAGTTTGATTTTGTTGTCCATTTCCTGGTCTACTTGGACTGCTTGCTGTCGGGGCAGAGCAAATCTGAGGAAGCGTATTAAGGGAGGCCTGGGGACCTGGTCAGTGTTAGGAATTCTGTAACCTCACTTGACTCTCAAATGAACATGCTTGTGTGACTGCTGCCAGACACGGTGAAGGAGCTTCTCTGTTCTCTCTGCCCCTTCAAGATGGCCTTGTGCTTGCTGCTTACTGGCTTTCCTGGAGTTACCTAGCTCAGTTCAGTAATCCTTTAAAAATTACATTGTGATCTAAATAGTTACATTGTTGGTTTCTAATTTTTGCATGCAATTTTAATTAAAAGTTTATTTCCATTTGATGAACTTTTAATTTGGGTAATTGAGAATGCGTGATAAAGCCAATACGAATTAACCTTTTTATTTTATTTATTTTATTTATTTGACACAGAGAGAGAGAGCAAGAGAGGGGGCACGAGCAGGGGGAGTGGGAGAGGGAGAAGCAGGCTTCTGGCTGAGCAGGGAGCCCGATGTGGGGCTCGATCCCAGGACCCTGGGATCATGACCTGAGCCGAAGGCAGACGCTTAACGACTGAGCCACCCAGGCACCCCCAAATTAACCTTTTTAAAAACCCAGTTGTAATAGCACAGACTTTATAAAAAGTACTGCCTCTTACATACAGTATTTAGTCAGTCTACCAACAGTGCTCTATGTACTTACAGATCTGAGGACCCCAGAAATAACTCTGGGTCATCAGGACTGCCCGGAGGTTCACAGCCACTCTTAAATCCTGTGACCTCTGCCATTCAGTTGACAGTTGCTAAAGAGTATTAACATTTTGTAGAAACCTTCTTACATGATATTTGTCTTTAAATGCTTTTTAGTGTTTGTGTAGTGCTTACCATTTACATAGGATTTCATTTGGTCTTCACAACATCTCTGTATGCTGAGAGGGTAGGCTTTTCTGTTTTTCTGCATGAGATAGTTCTGGGTTCTCGGGTGGTCCAGCTGCCAGAATATTAATCTGTGTCTGCTGAAAACACATAGCTATTCCGTGTTTTTCTTTTTAAGATTTTATTTATTTATTTGACAGAGAGACATAGCGGGAGAGGGAACACAAGCAGGGGGAGTGGGAGAGGGAGAAGCAGGCTTCCCGCAGAGCAGGGAGCCCGATGCAGGGCTCGATCCCAGGACCCTGGGATCATGACCTGAGCTGAAGGCAGATACTTAATGACTGAGCCGCCCAGGTGCCCCAACACGTAGCTATTTCTGATGCACCATCCTGTCTTTTTGATTGTACATCATGCCTTAAAGATCTCAGCGTTTGACTCCTTGTAAAAAATGTATTTTTCTTCCACTACCATTTATTTATTTATTTTAAAGTTTTGTTTTTTGTTTTTGTTATCTCTACATGGAACATGGGGCTCGACCTCACAACCCCAAGATCAAGAGTCGCATGCTCTTCCAACTGAGCCAGCCAGACAACCCCCCCCTTTTTTTATTTAAAATGACATTTCTCGGAGCGCCTAGGTCGCTCAGTCGGTTAAGTGGCTGATTCTTGATTTCCGGCTCAGGTCATGATTTTGGGGTCCTGGGATAGAGCCCCATTTCGGGCTCCACACTTAGCAGGGAGTCTGCTCTACGATTTTCTCCCTCTCCACTCCTCTGCTTGTCCCACATGTATGTGCTCGCTCCCTCTCTCTCAAATAAATAAGTAAATCTTTAATAAAATAAAATGACATTTATCTTTTGCTGGTTATTAAACAAGTCAGTTCTTTTTAAGGAAAAAAAAAAAAAAACTAGGGAAATACAGAAGTAAAAAGAAAAAAAAATCGATTCACTACCCAGAGGAAGACTGCAGTGTTAACTGGTTATTTTCTTCCTGTGAATGTATACTTTAATATCTTTGTTTTAGGAAATTGAATAAAATATAGTGTGGGAATTTAACTATGGGGGGGCTGCCAACCTTTGGATCTTTGACCTTTGGGATCTCTCCTGAAAAACACTCAGAGATGGGAAGCTGGGGATCATGAGACTAGCTGTGTTTTTCAGATATTTAATGATAACAGGTGAAGAACCTGATGCATTCAGTTCAAGAATAAAGTTATTTGGCATGGTGACACTGGTTAAGTAAAGTGTTGCCCTTATTTTTATTTTTTAAAATTTTTTAAAAAAGATTTTATGTATTTATTTGACAGAGAGAGACACAGCGAGAGAGGGAACACAAGCAGGGGAAGTAGGAGAGGAAGCAGGCTTCCCCACGGAGCAGGAAACCCGATGCGGGGCTCGATCCCAGGACCCTGGGATCATGACCTGAGCCGAAGGCAGACCCTTAACGACTGAGCCACCCAGGCACCCCAAGTGTTGCCCTTATTTTTAAATAATTTTTCATTTCTATAAGTAAACTTTGAAGGAGAACATACAGAAAAGCACACAAATAAGTGAACTTGGAGAATTTTTATAAACTTAGAAGCCCCCATGTGCCTCCTTCAAGTCATTATCCTTCCCTCCTCCTAGGGTAAAGAGTCTGTCTCCAAAGATCATCACATTTTGAGGTGTTGGGGGTTAGGACTTGAATATATGAATTTGGTGGGGATACACTTCATCCCATACCGATATCTATTACACTTTGGTAGATACTGTCAATTATCCAGTTGTTGTACCAGCTTACACTCCCACCAGCAGTATTTGAGGGTTCCAAATACTCCATATCTTTGCTAACACTTGTCTTCTTTTTCATTTTTTTGCCCCTCTGGTAGGAACCTGTTTTTTTATGGCCCCATTCAGTACCAGTGTAGGTAGTCCTTGAGGGAGTGGAGAAGTTGTTTCTGGAGCTGAGTGTGTTACAGTTTGAGACAACGTCTTGTAAATGTTTTGTAAATCCGTTAGGGTTAGAAAAGCAGAATGGTTTCAGTCTAGTGAGTGGTTAGTCCTCCATAGTTGCCTTTGTGGATTAGTTTTTGCATTTATAATCTGGATCCATTCCTGGTGGTGGAATTGGCCTAAAAGTATCATCTGTGGGCTATAAATTTAGCCATAATAAACAGTGCTTTCATTCAAACTCTTCTTTGATCTGCACTTGAGTTCTTAAAATATTGGATTCCTTCATACACATGTTAGAAATAGACCAACAGCTTTCTGGCTGAGTGATCTTGAGCTTTTTTGTACATCTGCTCTAGACCTTAGTTTGGTTGGAATAACATTACATGATTTTACCCCTCCCCCACTCTAAACTCCTGGAGGGCAGGGATGAATCCTTCTAGGATGGATCTTGAGATACTACTCAGTAAACTTAAAATTTTTTTTTTTTCCAGTTCTAACTTTGCACAGTAAGTTACTATTTGTAGCACATAAGTTATGCTTCTGGGCCAATGATTAATATGTAGAGCTTTCCTGAATGCTAAACTGTGTTCTGTGTTCATTTGACAGATTTTTATTGTCTGGTATAAGAAAATACTGCTGGCAGCTGTGGGGAGTGTAAAATAAAGATCACTGGAGGTTTAGGAATAATTGTAAAAACAAGGCGGATAAGAGTCATAAAAACAGCTTAAAGAAAATGCTAGAGGTGTCGAGTGGAGTTTTGGTATGGAGGCAAAACTGGGGAAACCCATTGTAGTTGGAGGGAATGGCATAAGCAAATGAATGGAGGTAGGGAAATGCTAAGGCAGATGGAGTAGCTGCAGCATCTCCTAATTGGGAATGACCATATATGTATGGGGGCCAGGTGGAGTGGGGGAGGGGAGGCACTCGAGTGCCTTCTTGAAGGGTTTATGTTTAACAAAGTGATACTTCACTAGATAAAGCTAGGATAGGACATAATCCTCTCACTTTAACCTCACGACCCTATTGAGTAAGGCAGGTGGTACCCCAGTTATGAATAAGGAATGACTTTGATGTTATAATTTACCTAGAGAAACACATATTGAGAGATTAGTGGGGCTGGGACTCAAATACAAATGTGTTTAAGCCTTCAAAGAGGTCCTTCCTCAGAAGTGTCTTTAACATGGATTAAAAGGAGTTGGCTTGGGAGGGATGGGATGGAGAAAAAACAGTTTATGGTTTTACTCTTTAGCCAGCCAGCCCATTGTGGGCTCCTCTTATCACTTTATGGACAATCTATTTTTTTTTTAAAGATTTTATTTATTTATTTGAGAGAGAGAATGAGAGAGAGAGAGCACATGAGAGGGGGGAGAGTCAGAGGGAGAAGCAGACTCCCTGCTGAGCAGGGAGCCCGATGCGGGACTCGATCCTGGGACTCCAGGATCATGACCTGAGCCGAAGGCAGTCGCCCAACCAACTGAGCCACCCAGGCACCCTGGACAATCTATTTTACTGGGTAAATGCTTGAGATAACCTACAGTTGCTAGCAAAAGCTTTGAGCTATTGAGAATAGTTCTGTGTAACTGTTATACTAGCTATCTGCTTTCCAGTCTGTTTTACCATAAAAGAAAAAAAAAAGTCACCATCATCCAGGTCCCTAGCTAAAGACTCAGCTCTTGGTTTGGTACCTGCCTTAGCTTGAGAGCAGTGGGGTGCATTATAGTCAAGAATCTATTGGGCTGGACTGCAAAGTTCTCAACAGGAATTGCTTTCCCAGGAACTTGCTTCTTTGTAAAAGTTGCTTTAGTCCCCCCTCCATACACCCACCCCATGACTGGTACATGGAACAAAGTGTATATATAATCAGTCTCTTATGGAGATCAGCTGTTACCTTGTTTAAGCTTCACTTCAGAGTTCAATCCAAGCAGCGGATGAGTTGTGACTGTCTCTTTCCAGATAAGGAAATGACCCAAAAGGAAGTGCTCAGTATTGGAACTGGCGTTTCATATTCCAAGTTATCAGATGTTTTTTTAACCCTAATAGCGGTGAGAAAAATAACATCTTATCTGGAAGATCAGCCTATGTAAATTTTATTGTTCAGTTTTACTTAGAGTTTTTTTTTTAAAAGAAGGATGCTTTGGGGCGCCTGGGTGGCTCAATTGGTTAAGCGTCTGCCATCGGCTCAGGTCATGATCCCGGGGTCCTGGGATCGAGCCCCACATTGGGCTCCCTGCTCGGTGGGGAGCCTGCTTCCCTCTTCCACCCCCGTCCCCACTTGTGTTCTCACTTGCTATCTCTCTCTCTCTCAAACAAATAAATAAATCTTTAAAATAAAAATTAAAAAATGAAAGATGTTTTGATTATTCTGTTTCTTTTGAAATATAAGTTTTCAGGTGGTCAGTTTTCCAGCAATATGAGACTGAATAGGCTAGGTTACTCTGCAGCAACAGATCACCTCAAAATGGTTGAAAGCAACATAGGTTTATTTTCTGCTCATGCAGCATGTGCAGCATGAGTTTTCCAGGGGCTCTGCATCATTCCTACTTCAGTTGAAGGAGCAGCCACGATATGGAATATTGCTGGGTATCTTGGCAAAGTGAAAAAGAACTGGAGGGTCTTTCTCCTGCAGTTAAATGTTCCAGCCCAGGATGACACGTCACTTTGGCTTACAGCTCACTGGCCAGAATGAGTCACACCATACAAGAAACTAAGGAGTGATTCTACCGTGGACCTGGAAAGCACAGAGTTGGAAATATTTGGGAAATAGTACCAGTTTTACAGTGGCTTGCTGTAGTAATAGCTGTTGGGGAATGAATGGCTCACTTGTAGATTGTTGTTCCCATCAACTGGCAGTTTAAATGCAGAAAAGGATACCAAGTTGCCTTATTCACAGATCACCTTTTTATCCTAAGAAATCTTTCTTTTTTTTTTTTTTTTTTGTAGAAATCTATTTCTTTTAAATGACGTGTGATAATCTCAATTTAAGTGCCTCGAAGTACCCTTTGCAGAAGTAGGTGTGAAAGAAACAATTTGAGTCTGAGTGAGCGTTCCCTTGCCTTCCGTGTTTTCAGTGTTGGAAACCTATAGACTTACTAGCTGTCTTAACTGATTTCTCACCCTCCCCCCCCTTGTCCCCCTTGGAAGGTGCTATCAGATAGTCTTAAAAATACTCCTTAGGTCCTCTTCCTTCCCTGCCTGCAGAACCCTTGGTTTTCCATTGCCCTTGGTTATGTCCCTCCACACACCGCCTCCGGCTTGTCTTCCTGGTTTTGTCCTTTCTCTGATGCACACCCTGTATTGTTTTACTTACCCGTTCCATACCACACTTTGTTCCCTGTTTCCTTAAGCTTGGTTCCTGCCACTTCCCTTCATTTCTGGGTTCTGTCTTTTGGCATCCTGCCTGGCTCAGGTACCACCAGCTCCATTTTTAAAGCTGTTTGTGGCCACTTCAGCCCATACCATTCTCAGCTTTCACTGAATGCCTGTGACTGGTATTTCATATATGTGTCTTACACACATTTTATATATGTGTCTTGCCTACTCTAGGAGAGGGGCTTCAGGGTAGATACTAAACTAATTTATCTGTTTTCCCTAATCATTTGGAAGAAAGAACTGAAAATATATTCTCCAGGTGGCTTTTGGTGTGTGTGTGTGTGTGTGTGTGTGTATGTGTGTGTATGTTCTCATCTGTTGTGTTTTCTGGCTGAAAAAAAGAAATACCTGTAAATTCTTCACGTTGTTTGTTTGAAATCAGTAGGCCAGAAGCTGTAGGATTTGGGAGACTTCCTTAAGCAGGGCCACAGCATGACTCTTAAGTAAGTTAACTAAGCTTCCGTTTCCACTTCTGAAAGATGAGAGTAGCGGATTGGCTGTCCTCAAGATCCTTTCATATTTTGGCTTTCTTTGGCTCTTGATCATACTGCAGTGGCTTTTGCAATATCCCACCTGTCAAGATGACACCATCAGAAACTTTGAAGACCCTTTAAGCCATTTCAGAAGCTATCACCCACAAGGAGCCCTGCTCATTCACTTTGAGGGGCAAAAGTAACCTCACCATAGGTGATTAGATTTTTCTTTTTTTTAAGATACTTTTTAAAATTTATCTGTCAGAGAGAGGGCATGAGCACAAGCACAAGTAGGGAGAGTGACAGGCAGAGGGAGAAGCAAGCTCCCCGCTGAGCCAAGGAGCCCAATGCCGGACTCGATCCCAGGACCCTGGGATCATGACCTGAGCCGAAGGCAGATGCTTAACCAACTGAGCCACCCAGGAATCCCTAGGTGGTTAGATTTTTTCTAAAATGGACTTGTTTTTAATTACAGAAGCAAGTGAATAGTTCTCTATCACACTTCTGGATAATTTGGTGGCTATACTTCCAAACTTACATATTTATATTTAAATGGGATGATACAGTACACACTCTTCTGTAACTTTTTAAAATTTTTCTGTATGTACTGCACACCTTTCCTTGTCAGTACATACTGTTTTTTTTTTAAAGATTTATTTATATGAGAGAGAGATCATGTGCGTGCGTGTGCAAGTGTGTGTGTGGGGGGGTGGGCAGAGGGAGAGGGAGAGAGAATCTCAAGCAGACTCTGCACTGAGTGCAGAGCCCAATGCAAGGCTCGATCTGATGACCCTAAGATCATGACCTGAGCCAAAACCAAGAGTCAGATGCTTAACCAACTGTGCCACCCAGGCGCCCTCAGTACATACTCTTTTTTAATAGCTGTATAATATTGCATTTACCAAGTTTAACCATCTTCTAAATGAGTGTTTCAGTTACTTCCAGCTTTTCTCTTTAAGAAAATTATTTAAGGGGCTCCTGGCTGGCTCAGTCAATGGAGCATGTGACTCTTGATCTCAGGGTTGTAAGTTAGAGCCCCACATAGGGTCTAGAGATTACTTAAAAATAAAATCTTTTTTTTTTTTTTTAAAGACAGCTATTTAATAGTTATCTTCATCCACTTGTTTGATCACTTCCTTAAAGTATAGTTGTTACTCATACTTTAAATTTGGTATTCATTACCATACTGCCTCCAAAAAGTTTGTCTGCTTAACATTTGTAGCTTGAGAATTCTATTTATATAGTTGCCGATTGTCAATTTTCTTAATGGTTGCCAGTTTAACTAGTGGGAAAAATTTAAATGATACCTCATTTCCATTTTATTGATGAATAGATTAAGTTTTTTTAAAAAATATTAGCCATCTATTTTTCTTCTGTGAATTGATTGTTTTCTCTAACGCCCAAGTGAGGCGGGTTGTTTGTTTTAACCTAAACTTTTTATATAGCAAGAATATTGACCCTTTTTCATGTTGTAAACATTCCAGGCTGTTTCTCATGGCTGGGTTTGGTTAATGGTGTGTTTTTGTAGTAAAGAAACTTTCCTGTACTCAATATCGTCGATTTGTTTTGGTTTGGGGGTTTCATGTTATTATATTAGGCCTTCCCTATCCTAACGGTAATAAAAACAATGTTTTTCCCTAGTACTTAGCATATTGGAATTCTTATGTATGATGCAATATGACATCAGAATCTTTCCAAATATACGGTTGTGCCAGTATTTTGTTATATTGTCATCCTTTTCTCACTGACTAGAAATCTTTTTATCACACACTAATTACCCACCTACATGTATCTTTTTTAATTCATCTGATCCAGTCTTTGTCTGTGGGACAGTACCACTGTCTTATTTGCTTCTGCTTCATAATATATTTTGATAAGTTCAGCAGTTTTCCATCTTTCACAGAACTCTGTCAGAGTTAGGCTCAAAATATGTTTGCTTCTGATTAAATCGGTTTTCTTTCTACTCCCTTGTCCTGGTCCTTTAATCAGTTTGGCAGTTTCATCCATCAAGAAATTTAGAAGAAGTTTTTTCTAAGGTGCCCTGGCAGAGAGAGGCAGCTAAATTCTCTCCCCTATGTCTGGGACAAATACTGTGTAATTTCTCATGTAGTCAGTAGGTTTTATTGAGCACCACCACATCCCAAGCCTTGTGCAAGGTAGTAGCTCTACAAACAGTAGAAAACCTGCTTTCTGACCCCCAAGGAGCCTTGGGTTTGGTAGGGCAGTGGTACATATCTTTCAGTCCTTGTAACCCAACTGCCTTAGGTGATGGATTGAAAAAAGACTTTGGAAAGCAAGTATTAGGTTTTAAATTATATTCATGAAGTTTTTATGCATTTCATGTTTTGCCTTCTATGGTCATTTCTTGCAGTATTTGAACACACACAGTTCATAATCTACACTCTAGATGGGTTTTTTTTTTTATCAACTTTTCTTGTTTAACTTTGACAAATTAGATTTCTTTGTCACTCCTGTTGGAGGGTTGTAATAGCAGATTCCATACAAGTGTCCCAGACTTGGCATGAGCTAAAAATGTTTTTTTTTCTTTTTACTGATTAATTGTAACAAATAAGAAGGGAGTTGGGGCGCCTGGGTGGCTCAGTCATTAAGCGTCTGCCTTCGGCTCAGGTCATGATCCCAGGGTCCTGGGATTGAGCCCCGCATCAGGCTCCCTGCTCTGCGGGAAGCCTGCTTCTCCCTCTCCCACTCCCCCTGCTTGTGTTCCCTCTCTTGCTGTATCTCTCTCTGTCAAATAAATAAATAAAATCTTTTTTTTAAAAAAAAGGGAGTTAATTTTTACAGATAAAGAGTAGACCATTGGGCCAGTCTTTATTTTCAGGGCTGTTGAAAAAATGTTAGCAGTTTGAATTGGGAGAAACGATTGTGTTTTAGACAGGAAAAAAGTACACTTGGTCAGCGGGTTCTTCCTTTTTTTCCCCTTGCTTATTATCTTCTAAAGTTGTAGCTAATCATTTCTGCATGACAACAATATGAAATCCTGTCTACATGTGACTGGATTTCACCTGCCACCTGCCCCTGCCAAATTGACGTCTTCTGTGGCTTGCAGTTCTGTGTGCCCATAAAGTAATCTGGAGATAAAGAGCATCCGTGATCTACTTGGGGGAAAGAAAGGTGTGCTGTTTCTGTGAAGGGTGGAACTTTGTGGCCAGACTTAGCCCACTGGAGAGGTGAGGCAGTAGCAAGATTCCCCTTGTGAGTTTGGGAAGGGGGGTGGGAGGGGAGTGAGGAGGAGCTCATGTTGGTCAGCCTTGTAAGGTACGCCCTCCCTAGACAGATGGTGTATACACTTAGTGAATAACTTCACCTCTGGTTGTTCACAGGCCAAAATCAAACAGTGCATGTCAGAATCTGAGGAGTTGGTTTTTCTGCTTCCCACTGCTGTGGTAGAGAACAGGTTCCACCCTTGGTGACAGGGAAAGTGGAATGTAGTCATTCAGACATGCAGGCATCCAAAGGATGCTTTGTACCGGGTGCTGTGCTAGGGAAATGCCAAAGGAGTAAGATAGTTCCTGTCCTGGAGGAATTTTTCTTTTTGACTGTGTGACACATGAGGAGCCACCCACAAAAGGGGATAATGAAGTGTGAAAAACATTTGATAGTAGGCTTCTGGACAGGTGTTCAGTTTTTGGATGTGAAGAGGTAATGATAAACTTCATACATCTAATTGTACAGAAGGAAACCTTGAAAACAAATATTTTCCTACCTTAATCCCTCCTACTTTAGAGACAGTGAACCCTATAAAGTGGCTTGTTTTGACCTACAGAAATGACATTTTCATAGGTTTCAACCTAATAGACACAAATGGGAGCCTATCTTGTTCTGTACCCTACCTTAAAAACTAACTACATTTTAGAATGTTCACTCATAATACATATAAGTCTGCCTGCGTGCGTTTATGTGTTTTGAATATACATTGTGAAGCAGGGGCAGAATTCTTTTCACCACTTGGGTTTTCTTGACTGCGAGAGATGCATCAAGAAAAGGAGAGAAGTGGACCCATGACCTTCCCAGTATGTTAGTGTGGCAGAACCTGGAAGTAGGGCGTCTGGATTCTTGGCAGCAGTTGATTTGAGTTGATAGATTTGAGAGGATGGTAGGCCTCGAAAATGAGGAGGAAAAATTGGGACTGAATACAGTAAGAAAGCTGGCGTGGTATACACTACTACTCTGTGTGGCAGGCTTTGTGTTTTCCGGGTATGTTATTACTCAAGAGCCCAGGTAGGAAGTACTATATGATGTGGCTAAAGACAAACAGATTTGTGGTACTCTCATTTTCATATTAACCACATTTCATAATCTGCCCATATTTACATATTTGAAAGGAAAATGACAAAATATGTGGTACATTATTCTAGTTGCAAGGATTTACAACTAAAATAGTGTGGGTAGAGGCACCTGGGTGGCTCAGTTGTTAAGTGCCTGCCTTCAGCTCAGGTCATGATCTCAGGGTCCTGGGATCGAGCCCCGCATCGGGCTCCCTGCTCCATTGGAAGCCTGCTTCTCCCTCTCCCACTCCCCTTGCTTCTGTTCCCTCTCTCACTGTCTCTCTCTCTCTGTCAAATAAATAATATCTTAAAAAAATAATAAAATAGCATGGGTAGGATATGCGCAAGCCTGGTCTAAGATGGTGACTATGGCTCTAAAAGCAGGGACACCTATTTGACAGGTTTTGCACAGATAGGGGTAGGCATGGGCAAGCACAGCAGTGACGATGAAAAAGGAAATAGAGCTAACTGCTCCTGAAAAAATAGGATTAACCATTAACCAAAGATGCATGGGCAGTGCTGGCATGGTGTGGTACCCTGATTTGTATCCATTTCTGGTGATACTGAATATAAGTTCCCAACTTCCCCTGTTGCTCCTAACCAATGATTATGTCATATTCATAGTGAACTCATTCATATTCACAGCTATTGACAGGTTAATTGTGAGGTAGTTTGGCTGTTTTTGGAGGGAGAATTTGTTTGGTGGGAATTGCTGACTGTTAGAACATTAATTTCCCAGACATTATAACTCCAAGCTTATCCTGCTGATACAAATTTATTGCTTCAAAAAGGCATTTTTTTAAAGATTTTATTTATTGGAGAGAGAGAGAGGGCAGGGAGAAGAGCAGTGGGAGAGGAACAAGCAGACGCTGTGCTGAGTGTGGAGCCCAGCATGGGGCCCAAGATCATGACCTGGGCTGAAATCAAGAGTCGGATGCCCGGGGCACCTGAGCGGCTCAGTTGGTTAAGCGTCTGCCTTCGGTTCAGGGGTTCAGGTCATGATTCCAGGACCCTGGGATCTAGCCCTGCATCCCATCTGGCTCCCTACTCAGCAGGGAGCCTGCTTCTCCCTCTCCCTCTGCCTGCCACTCCCCTTGCTTGTCCCCTCCCTCTCTCTGTCAAATGTATAAATAAAATCTTTTTTTTTTTTTTTTTTAAAGATTTTATTTATTTATTTGAGAGAGAGAATGAGATAGAGAGAGCATGAGAGGGGGAGGGTCAGAGGGAGAAGCAGGCTCCGTGTTCAGCAGGGAGCCCGATGCGGGACTCGATCCCGGGACTCCAGGATCATGACCTGAGCCGAAGGCAGTCGCTTAACCAACTGAGCCACCCAGGCGCCCTATAAATAAAATCTTTAAAAAAAGAGTCGGATGCCCAGCTGGCTGAGCTACCCAGGCGCTCCCCAAAAAGGCATGTTTTAGAGAGAGAAGGCTTCTGGAGTGAGAGCTAGGTACTTTAGCTGTATGGAGCATTCTTTGTATCCTTTCTTACATATCTTCCAGAAAGATGCTTCTATTAAGACAAAGGAAGCTAAATATTTTAGCAAATCTTCAAGTCCCTAATGTGTTCTGAGCACAGAGTTAGAAGTATTAACTCCAGCTGTACCTTCAGAGCACTGGACGGTTGTACCTAGAATAAAGACTTCTGAAGTAAATTCTATGCCATGCTCCCATCAGCCACCTCTTAATACTACATATCACTTCTAGTATTTTGAACAGTACTTAAACCCAGGAGCCACTAGTTTGATATTTTAAGTCTGTGCTATTAGATTATCTTTGTCTTCTGCCACATATCAATTCCTTTCCTGTGGTGGTCCTCTGTGGTTACAAGAGATTTAAGAAAGATGTTACATTTAAGGAGGGAATGACTCATCCTGGTCCTTTACCAAAACTAGAAAACAAATCACACTTATGTCAGGAAAAAAAAAAATGCATGTACCTGGCATTTTCTGCTGAGAGAATTAGCAGTGATTCAAGAGCTTGAATGAGTTTGGTCAAGGTCTGAAAATTGGACTGGTTCACTGATAATTTAAATTAAAAGACTATAGACTGCAGTGATATCACACAAAATGATTGAGTGGGAAGCTTTAGAGGTCAGTCCCTCTACCACGTCAGCCATTGACCTCGAAAGAGTATTTGGAATCAACTGTCTTGGAACTCTGGAACCCGATTGGGTGGAGGTGTGCTTCATGAAGGGATAGACTCCTGATCTTTCATAAGTGATTGCTGTGCTCACAAATGGACAATTCCTGCTCTCAGCAAACAACAATCCGCAATCCCTGAGGAACAGGAGAGTGAGATTTCCAGGATACCACATTATAATACTCAGAATGTTCATTTCTCACACAAGAAAAAAATATGAAACATATAAAGAAACAGGAAAGTGTGGCCCATTCACAGGAGAAAAAGGAATTGGACGGAAACCATCTCAGAGGAAGCTTAGACATTGGAATTATAAGTTAAAGACATTAAATCAGGGCGCCTGGGTGGCTGAGCGTCCAACTCTTGATTTCGGCTCAGGTCATTATCCTGGGGTTGTGGGATCGAGACCTATTTTGGGCTCCGTACCCAGCAAGGAGTCTGCTTCTCTCTCTCTCCCTTACCCCCTCCTTGCTTGCCCGTGCTTTCTCTCTCTCTCATTTATAAAATAAATAAACCTTGTTTAAAAAAAAAAAAAAAGACATTAAGTCAACTGTGTTAAATATACTCAATGAGCTAAAGGAAATCATGGACAAGGAAATAAAGGCAATTGAGAATACAATGTCTGCACAAAATGAGACCATCAAGAAAGAAATTATAAAAAGGGAACAAATTCTGGAGCAGAAAAAAAAGTACAGTAACTGAAATGAAAAATTTTTTTAAGATTATTTATTTTAGAGAGGGAGACAGAATCTCAAGCAGACTCCCTGCTGAGCAGGGAGCCCAACGCAGGGCTCCATCTCACAACCCTGAGATCATGACCTGAGCCAAAATCAAGAGTCAGACACACAACCGACTGAGCCACCCAGGCACCCCTGAAATGAAATTTATTAGAAGGTTTAGCAGCAGATATGAGCAGACAGAAGAAAAGATCAGCAAGCTGAAGGTAAGACCATCAAAATTATTCAGCCTGAGGAACAGAAAGAGAAAATTATGAAAAATGAACACAGCCTGAGGGACCTGCAGGACATCATCAAGCATGCCAAATACACTTCATAGGAGCTCCAGGAGGAGAATATATAGAGAGGAACAAAATGTTTGTGAAAATCTAATGTCCAGAAACTTCCAGAATTTAATGAATTTACACATCTAAGAAGCTTAATGATCTCTAAAGAGGATAAACTCAAGAAATCTATGGCAAGACACATTACAGTCAAGTTGTAACTTGAATTTGCAAAGCAACAGGAACTTGAAAAAAGAGAATCAACTTGTCATATATAAGGGATTCTAAATAAGATTTTAACAGTTGATTTCTCATCAGAAATCATGGATGCCAGGGGCACCTAGGTGGCTCAGTCATGTAATGTCTGCCTTTGGTTCAGGTCATGATCCTGGGGTCCTGGGATCGAGGCCCATGTCGGGCTCCCTGTTCAGTGGGGAGTCTGCTTCTCCCTCTCCCTCTACCCCTCCACCCACTCAGGCTGTCTCTCTCTTTCTCAAATAAATAAAATCTTTTTTAAAAAAAGAAAGAAATCATGGATGCCAGAAGACAGTAAAGATGATGTTTTTTAAAGTCCTGAAAGGGGGGAAAAACCTTACCAATTAAGAATTCTGTATCTGGCAGAACTATCCTTCGAGAATGAAGGAGAAATTAAGATATTTCCAGATGAACAAAAGTTGAGGGTATTCATTACCGGTACTCCTGCACCACGGGAAATGCTAAAGGGAGTTCTTCAGTCTGAAGTGAAAAGACACTAGATACTAACTCAAAGCCGTAAGAAGAATACTGATGTAGGTAACTATAAAAGCCAGTATTCTCTTTTGTTTTGTCCTTTTTTAAAATATATGATTTAAAAGACAGAAACACGTAGGCCCCTTGGTGGCTCAGTCGGTTAAGTGTCTCCCTACCGGCTCAGGTCATGATCTCAGAGTCCTGCGATGGAGCCCTGCACCAGGCTCCCTGCTCAGTGAGGAATCTGCTTCTTCCTCTACCTCTGCCCCTCCCCACCACTTGTGCCTTCTCTCTCTCTCTCTCAAATAAATAAGATCTTTTTTGAATAAATGACAGAAACATGAAAGTTATAAGTTGTCATAACAGGCACACATGTATATAGATGTAATCTATGATAATAACAATGTAAAGGAGAAAGGACAGAATAGAACAGAGTGTAAACTATTGAAACTAAATTGATATTATTTAAATTAGGTTATTATAAATTTAAGATGTTAATTGTAATCCCCAAGGTAACCACTAAGAAAATAATAAATATACAGAAGAGGAAAGAAGAGGGAACCAAAATGATACATAAAAATTACATTAGGGGCGCCGCCTGGGTGGCTCAGACAGTTAAGCGTCTGCCGTCAGCTCAGGTCATGATCTCAGGGTCCTGGGATCGAGTCCCATGTCCAGCTCCTTGCTTAGCAGGGAGTCTGCTTCTCCCTCTCCCTCTGCTCCTCTCCCCGCTTGCGCGCTTTCTCTCAGATAAAATCTTTTTTTAAAATTATATTAAAAATTCAACTAAATACAAAAAATATCAGTAAATGAAGAACTGAACAATGGAAAAATAGATATACAGAAAACGAATGGTACATGGCGGAAGTAAATCTTTCCTTATCAATAATAACCAAGTCCTCTTCCCCAAGTATCTTGCAGACACAGCATGTACTTCTTACGTTGCTCCCATCTGCAGCTGTTTGTGCCCAGTCTCTAGCTGACCTGTACTGTGTTGTCAGACTTGCTGGAGCTCAGCATCTTCTTTCTCTTCATTTAAAATTCAGGAAGTACAGCTCGACCTCCCCCATGGTCTTTGATTTGATTTCTGCCTTGTCCATTCACCATGAGAGATTAAATTGGCCTCACTCTATTTTGTTTGCCTTTCTGATTCTTCCTGGGCAGCCTAAAACAGAAGTGTCTTAGAATAAAGTTGAGGAACCTGCCAGCCGTCGCTGTTGGCCCTGGCTGTGACCTGAAGGAGAGGTTTGGGTTGTACCATCAGGCTGCGTGGTTTTCAGAGGGTTTCCTTTTAAGGACACACATTGAGGACAGTTGGTTCCCTCTGGTGCTGTGCTACTGCTGCTGGTGCTGGGGATGGAGGAGGCCCCAGGGCCACTGCTAGGGGGCTGAGCTGGGGATGGTGGTCCTTGACTCCAGACGGGGTGTGGGGGACTGGCAGGCACTGTGGCCTTCTACTGTGAGTTCTGGTGCTCCCAGGTGGAAATAGCAGGTTTGCTGCAGGTATTTTTTACTGCATTGTCAAGACACCTGCTGAACCTTCTAGGTTGGGGAAAGAATGCAACTGTTAGGGTTAGCAGAAGGGGAGGAGGGGCTTATTATGATGGGGGTGGCCCTTCACCTTGGGTTTCTTGAGCTTGGGATCACTTAGGTGGCCATCACACTCTCATACCTCCATGCTGTTCATGAGTCCTGGATCTGGTCCCACCCATAGCCCATGTTCATCATTACTTTTGTCACCCCGGGGGTCCTTGTTGTCATGAGGCACTCTGTAAGATGTGAGTTTCTCTTCCTGGCCCATATTTATCCTTGGATCCCTCATAATATTTTCTAACATTCCTCTATCACTGCAGTTGAGGGTCATCAGTTTTCTCGAGATTTTCACATTCAAGAGATAAAGAACATTGGAATGTGGTATTGCCCCCTTAGGATCTGCTTCTATAGCTCCCTGAAGTCCTCTCCCACAAAAGACAGGGACACCAGTGACCATGGTGACAGAATGATTACCATGCTTCACACATCCACCATAGTGGATCGTTGTATTTGGGGGGTGGGGGCAGAGGGAGAGAGAAAGAGAATCTTAAGCAGGCTCCATGCTGGGCGATGTGGGGCTCGATCTTAAAACCCTGAGATCATGACCTGAGCTGAAATCAAGAGTTGGACACTTAACCAACTGAGCCCCTCAAGTGACCTTGGATCATTGTACTTTTGGCACAGGAAGGGTTCTGGGGTAGTATAAGGGAGGCCGTTACAGTAGGTGTTCTGCTTATGGCCAGTGGGGAACTCATTGCTGAGGCCAAAGTTTGCAGTTTTTACATTCAGCTGAGTGTCACAAAGAAGGTTCTCTGGCTTCAGGTCCCTGTGGATGATACCATTCTGGTGGCACTACTGCACAGTGGATACTAGCTGCTGGAATTTGCCTCTGGCCTCTTTCTCTGTCATGTGGCCATGGTCCATTGTAAATAAACATGTACTCCAAGACAAGGAATAGTGCTTCCTCAGTGTCAGTCACCTCAACTTTACAGTATTGGTGTGATTCAAGGCCTTTGTGCTGTGTGCGTCTTAGAAAAGTCCCTGGAAACTGGAGGAGCTCTGCTGACTGTTCTTAGTGACCTTCACAGCCTCTGTCCCAGTCAAGATGTGCTGGGCTAACCTCACCACTGGCAGTTACCCTGGCCAGTGGTCTCAAGGAGCTCGTAATTGTAGATAGGGGTGATTTGTTAGCAGAGATGGCTGCAAGGTCGTGCTGCATGGTGATCTGCTAACTGTACTAACTGGCGATAACTAATTGTGCTAACAACACTAATGATATAAAATAATAATTACGCTTACTATGCTAATAAAAGAATAAAAATGAGAAAAGACAATGAAGAAAAATAAGGTAGAACAAAGAAAAATAAGAAAAAGAAAGAAGATGGAAAGAAAAAAAGGAGTAAACAACCTGTCAGGTTACTAAAGTCCATCAGGTCACCAGAAATCAGCTTTCTGAGCTATAAAGACCAAAAACCTAGGCCTAGACAGGGGCCCAAATGGGTCTTTGTAATTCCATCACAGTGGTGCAGGGCAAGAAATGGGCTGATAATGGCTGGGGATAATCTACAATGGTTTTTTTTGTTTTTTTGTTGTTGTTGTTGTTTTTTAAAGATTTATTTATTTATTTGAGAGAGAGGGTGGGGAGAGAGGGAGAGAAGAGAATTTGAAGCAGACTCCCTGCTGAGCAGGGAGCCCAATGCAGGGCTCAGTCTCACAACCCTGAGATCATGGCCTGAGCTGAAATTAAGAGTCAGATGCTTAACTGACTGAGCCACCCAGTCAGTTTTTTTTTTTTTCCCTTAAAGGATTCCAAAGAGCTTTTTGTTTAGGTGGATCATTATTAGAGAGTAGTATTTACTTTATTGAAAAAATGTGTGGTGCTTCAGTGGGCTTTTTCTTTCTAGTTTGGAAATCTGTAATAATTTCTGGCTATAAAGACCTCAGTGTTTACACTTAAAATACTCATTTCATTTTGCTTAAACTCTGGTCTCAAAATGATGATACAACTCTGTTAGCATCACAGTACTATAGGAAAGGGTTTTGTTGCATACAACACAATAAGGTACCTTATTAATATCTGTAAAACTGAGGGGTAATGACAAAGAAAGTAGCTATAGAATACACACAGAAGGAAATGAGAAAGGAGTTAAAATGTTTTACTACAAAAAAAATCAGCTGAACACAAAAGAATATGTGCAGAATAATCAAAAAGCTATTAAGGCCTATAGAACACAAACACCAAAGTGACAGAAATAAGTCCTTCCTTATCAGTAATTTCTTTAAATATAAACGCATTAAACTCCAAAAAGACAGATTGGCAGATTGGATAGAAAAACCTGATCCAACTATTTATTTACAAGAGACTCGGTTTAGATCCAAAGACACAAAAAATTTGAATATGAAAGAGTGGGAAAAGATAATTCACATAAATAGTAACCAAAAGAGAGCTGGGGTGGCTGTACTGAAATGAGTCAAGATAAATTTTTTTTAAAGATTTTATTTCTTTATTTGTCAGAAAGAGAGCACAAGCAGGGGGAGAGGGAGAAGCAAACTCCCCACTGAGCAGGGAGCCTGATGTGGGGCTGGATCCCAGGACCCCAAGATCATGACCTGAGCCGAAGGCAGACAGATGCTTAACCGACTGAGCCCACCCAGGTGCCCCTCAAGATAGATTTTAAATAAAAAAAATTTACAAGAGACAAAGAAGAACATATGTTAATAAAAGGTTCAGTACAGCAAGAAGATAAAATAATGGTAAACATTTATTACATCTGATGACAGGTCATCAAATTATGTGACGCAGCCCTTCCCTTTTGTGGCCATCACTGAAGCGCCAGTGGCCAAAATGAAGTTCAGTCCCTTTGTGACTTCTGACTGGAGCAAGAACCATAAATGGCATTTCAGTGCACCTTCCCAAAAAATTTGCAAGAAGAGCATGTCTTCCCCTTTCCAAAGAGCTGGGACAGAAGTAAAACGTTCATTCCATGCCCATCCGAAAGGATGATGAATTGCAGGTTGTGCGAGGACACTACAAAGGTCAGCAAATTGGCAAAGTAGCCCAGGTTTACAGGAAGAAGTATGTTATCTACATTGAATGAGTACAGCAAGAGAAGGCGAATGGCACAGCCGTCCATGTGGACATTCACTTTAGCAAGGTGGTTATCACTAGACTAAAACTGGACAAAGACTGCCAAAAGATCCTTGAACATGAAGCCAAATCTTGCCAAGTAGGAAAAGAAAAGGGCATATATAAGGAAGAAAGAATTGAGAAGATGCAGGAGTAATCTTATATGCAACTTTAAATAAAAACTGTTAAGGGTCGCCTGGGTGGCTGAGTCGGTTAAGCATCTGCCTCTGGCTCGGGTCATGATTCCAGGGTCCTGGGAGCCTGCTTCTCCCTCTCTCTCTACCGCTCCCCCTGCTTATGCTCTCTCTCTGTCCGTCAAGTAAATAAAATCTTTTTAAAAAAATAAAAACTGTTAAAATGAAAAAAAATTATATGAAGCAAAAATTGACAGAACTGAAGGGAGAAATAGGTAATTTCACAATGATATTCAAGAGTGGGTAGAACCAGAGAACAGAGAAGTGAGGAAATAGAGAACTTGAACAACAGTAACCCAACCAGATCTAACAGACACACACAGGACCCCACCCAACAACAGCGCATGCATTCTTCTCAAGTGCACATGGGACCTTCTCTAGGACACACCTGGTGTTAGGCCACAATTTAAGGCTTGGTGGCAAGATAGATATCATAAAAATTTCTCTTCTGACCACAATGAGATGAAGTTATTCTATCAGTAACAGGAGGAAAACTGGAAAATTCACAAATCTGTGGATGTTAAACAACACACTCTGAAAGAACCAGTGGGCCAAAAATGGAATCACAAGGGAAAATTTTTAAATACTTAAGAGATGAATAAAATGAAAACACAATATACTAAAACTTATGCGACACAGCAAAGCACTGCTAAGGGGGAAATTCATAGTGATAAATGCTAACATTAAAAAAAGAAAGAAGGAGGGACGCCTGGGTGGCTCAGTCGGTTAAGCGTCTGCCTTCGGCTCAGGTCGTGATCCCAGGGTCCTGGGATCGAGTCCCGCATCGGGCTCCCTGCTCCGCGGGGAGCCTGCTTCTCCCTCTGCCTCTCTCTCTCTCTCTCTCTGTCTCTCATGAATAAATAAATAAAATCTTTAAAAAAAAAATAAATAAATAAAAATAAATAAATAAATAGCTGTACATTTAAAAAAAAAAAAAAAGAAAGAAGGAAACCTCTCTTTTAAGATTTTATTTATGTATTTGAGAAGGAGCACACACAAGTGCGGGGGTGGGGGGCGGTGGTCCGCAGAGGGGGAGGAGTGGGAGAGAATCTCAAGCAGACCCCGGACTGAGCACAGAGCCCCATTCAGGGCTCAGTCTCACAACCCTGAGAATTATGAGCTGAGCCGAAACCAAGAGTCAGATGCTTAACCAGGTGAGCCACCCAGGTGCCCCAAGAAGAAACATCTCTAATCAGCAACCTAACTTTACTTCCTGTGGAATTAGAAAAAGAACAAACCCAAAGCTAGTAGAAGGAAAGGAAATAATAAAGATTAGAGCAGACAGATTTCCGGCTGGATTGACTAAGAAAAAAAAAACCCTCCTATTTCTAAAATCAGAAATTAACTTTGTGGGGATGTTACTACCAATTCTACAGGGAAAAAAAAAGATTATAAGAGAGTCCTATGAACACTTGTATACCAGCAGATTTAATAACCTGTATGAAATTAATAAGTTCCTGGAAACACAAACTACCAAAACCGACTCAATAAAAATCATACTTGTTGTCAAGTAAGGAGATCAAATCAGTTACCCAAAACCTACCAACAAAGAAAAGCCCTGGACCTGATGTCTTCACTGGTGAATGCTAACATTTAAAGAACTAACACCGATCCTCACATTCTTCCCAGAAGTCAAAGAGGGAGGAACACTTACTAAATCATTCTGTGAGCCAGCATTGCTCTGATACCAGGACCAGGCAAATGCTACAAAAAAAAAGTTAAACTATAGGTCAGTAGCCCTTATAAACAATGATTCAAAGATCTTGAGTAAAATACCAGCAAACCAAGTATTAAGCAGCCTATTAAAAGGATTTATACACCATGAGCAAGTGGGATTTGTTCCTGGAATGCTAGGATGATTGCACATTGAAAAAGTGATCAATATAGTACACCACATTAACAAAGTGAAAGGAACAAGAAAAACACATGATCATCTCAATTGATGCAGGAAAAGCCTTTGACAAAATTCAGCCTTTCATGACTCAAAACACTAGGAATAGAAGATGATCACTTCAATATGATAAAAGCCATATATGAAAAGCACCCAGTGAACATCATAGTCAGTGGTAAAAGACTGATAGCTCTTTCCTCTGATTTAGTTCATGGACAAGGCAAGGATGCCCACTGCCACCACTTCTATTCATAACAGTACTAGAAGTTCTAACCAGAGCAGTTTGGCAAGAAAAGGAAATAAAAGCCATCCAAATGGGAAAGGAAGGAGTAAAATTATCTCTGTTGCAGATGACATGACCTTATATATGTAGAATATCTGAAGATTTCATACTAAAAAAAATAAAAACCTGTTAGAGCTAATAAACTAATTCAGCAAAGTTGCAGGATAGAAAATGAGGACACAAAAACGAGTTGCATTTCTTTTTTTTTTTTTTTTTTTCAGTTGCATTTCTGTATACTAACAATGAACTATCCAAAGAGGAAACCACTTACAATAGCATCAAAAAAAGTAAAATTAGCTTGGTAGGAAAGACGGATACCATCTGATTTCATTCATATATGGCATCTAGGAAATAAAACAAATGAGCAAAGGCAAAAAAAAGAGAAAGACAAACCAAGAAACAGACTGTTAACTATAGACAACACATTGATGGTTACCAGAGGGGAGGTGGGTGGGGGGATGGGTGAAATTGGTGATGGGGATTAAAGGGTGCACTTGTGATAAGCACTGGGTGATGTATAGAAGTGATGATCACTGTATTGTACACCTGAAACTAATAAACACTGCATGTTAACTATACTGGAATTAAAAATTTTTTAAAACTGAATTTTAAAAATTAACTTGGTGTGTGAAAGACCTATAAACTGAAAACTAAAACTGCTGGAAAAAATTAAACAAGATATAAAAAGATATACATGTCACGTTTTGGGGTTAGAAAACTTAATTTTATTAGGATGACAATACTCCCAAAGCCTTCTACAGATGCAGTTCAATCTTTATTAAAATTTCAGTGACTTGTTTTTCGCAGAAATAGAAAAATGCATCCTAAAATTCATATAGAAAATCATGGGACCCTGAATAGTGAAAACAGTCTTGAAAGCTCAAAACAAAGTTGAAGTCTTCCCACTTCATGACTTCAAAACTTTCTGCAAAGCTGTAATAAAACATTGTGGTACTAGCATAAGGATACATGTGTAGATCAATGGAATATAGAGCCCAGAAATTGACTTTCACATACAGGATCAGTTGAACTTCCACAAAGGTGCGAAAAGTCCCATTTAGTGGTAAAAGGACAGTGTCTTCAACAAATGGTAATGGTACTGGGGAAACATCTACCTGCAAAAGAATGAGCTTACCTATCACCATGTACAAAAATTAGATCAAAACCAAAGACTTAAATCTAAGAGTTAAAACTATAAAATTCTTAGAAGAAAACATAGGAGAAAAAATTATGACATTGGATTTGACAGTGATTTTGTGGCTATGACACTGAAAGCACAGGCAACAACAGGAAAAACAGGTAAATTGGACTTTATCAAAATTAAAAACTGTGCTTCAAAGGACACTATCAAGAGAGTAAAAAGACAATCCTCAGAATGAGAGAAAATACCTGTAAATTATATATCTGATAAGGAATTAATATTCAGAATATTTAAGAACTCCTACAACTCAGTAACATAAAACACGATTCAAAAGGGGCACAAGACCTGGATAGACATTTCTTCAAAGAAGATATGCAAATGGCTAATTCACACCACAAAAATGCATATCATTAGTCATTAGGGAAATACAAATTAAACGTACAATGAGATACCACTTCACACTGGCTATGATGGCATTTATTTTTTTTTATTTTTATTTTTTAATTAACGTATAATGTATTATTTGTTTCAGGGGTACAGGTCTGTGATTCATCAGTCTTACACAATTCACAGCACTTACCACAACACATACCCTCCCCAGTGTCCATCACCCAGCCACCCCATCCCTCCTGCCCTGCTCCACTCCAGCAACCCTCAGTTTGTTTCCTGAGATTGAGAGTCTCCTATGGTGTGTCTCCCTCTCTGGTTTCTTCTTCTTTCATTTTTTCCTCTCTTCCCCTATGATCCTCTGCTTTGTTTCTCAAATTCCACATATCATTGAGATCATATGATAATTGTCTTTCTCTGATTATCTTATTTCACTTAGCATAATACCCTCTAGTTCCATCCAGGTCGTTGCAAATGGCAAGATTTCAAATTTTTGATGGCTGCATAATATTCCATTGTATGTATGTATGTATATGTGTGTGTGTGTGTGTGTATATATATGTGTGTATATATATATACCACATCTTCTTTATCCATTCATCTGTAGATGGACATCTGGGCTCTTTCCATAGTTTGGCTATTGTGGACATTGCTGCTATAAACGTTGGGGTGCACGTGCCCCTTTGGATCACTACGTTTGTATCTTTGGGGTAAATACCCAGTAGTGCAATTGCTGGGTTGTAGGGTAGTTTCAACTTTTTGAGGAACCTCCATACTGTTTTCCAGAGTGGCTGCACCAGCTTGCATTCCCACCAACAGTGTAGGAGGGTTCCCCTTTCTCCGCATCCTCGCCAACATCTGTCGTTTCCTGGCTTGTTAATTTTAGCCATTCTGACTGGTGTGAGCTGGTATCTCATTGTGGTTTTGATTTGTATGTCCTTGATGCCCGAGTGATGTTGAGCACTTTTTCATGTGTCTGTTGGTGATGGCTGTTATTTAAACGGGCGGGAGGGCACCTGGGTGGCTCAGTCGGTTAAGCGTCAGCATCTGTGTCTGCTTCCGGCTCAAATCATGATCCCAGAGTTCTGGGATTGAGCCCCGCATTGGCTCAGGCTCCCTGCTCACTGGGGAGTCTGCTTCTTCCTCTGCCATCCTCTGCCACTCCCCCTGCTTGTGCTTTCTCATGCCCTTTCTCTCTCTCTCTCTCTCTCTCTCAAATAAATAAATAAATACATAAATAAAACACGTGTTGGTGAGGATCTGGAGAAATTGGAACTCTTGTCTATTGCTGCTAAGAAGTTGAAATGGTGCTGGCGCTATGGAAAGCAGTTTGGTTGTTCCTTAAAAGTTTAAACAGAGTTACTGTATGTCTTGGCAAACCCACTTTTAGGTATATACCCAAAAGATTTGAAAACAGGATCTCAAAACAGATACTGATATACTGTTGTTCATAGCAGAATTATTCAAGAGAGTCAAAAAGTAGAAACAACCCACATCATCAGCAGATAAAAGAATAAATAAAATACACTTTACCTTGAATTTAAATAAAATTAATAAAAAAGGATACGCAAGATGTATTTACTTGCAATGGCGTATTATTCACCATGTGAAAGTATGAAGTTCTGATGCATGCTACAATGTAGATGAAATTGAAAACATCATGCTGAGATATGCCATACATGAGGACAAATATTGTATGATCCCACTTCCATGAGCTATTTAAAAAAGGAAAATTTATAGACAGAAAGTAGAATAGAGATTATTAAGGGCTAGGGGAGCGGGACCTGCGTAATTATTGCTTAATCTGCATGGGGTTTCTGTTTGCTGTGATGAAAAAAGTTCTGGAAATAGATGGTGATGTTGCACCACAGTGTGATGTTCTTACAAATGAGGAAATTAAGATCAGTACCTTCTCTTCATAGACTCTTCCTCTCAAATAAAGCCAGACTGCATCTTAACTGACAGATCTCTGACCTTGAAATGTGATTTCATAAATTATGTATTACCACCTCATAGTGTGCTCAGCTGTGCATGTGATGTGGTGGAAAAGCATGTGTAGTTATGGAATATGGAATGTTCATCCCTTTTCCTTTTTGTCATGGTAGTTTTGTGTTTCCACCTTGAATTCGTATTTAGCAATGATGTTTCTAAAATGTTGTCCGAAACAAGCTGTGCATTGGTGATCCAGTTTGGCAGGCGGTCTTTATTTTGCCAAAATCTTAACTAGCACAGTTTCAGTCCTTTTAAACCTTCTCTTCAATAACTTTTGAAATAGAAGGAGAGTGTTGTGAAACTTTTGACATTTCTGTTCTTTAGCATTTCCTTTTCAGCCTGAAGAGTTGGGCCTGTGCTTGAGCATTACAGTTCCCCATTTTTTTACCTGAAACCTGAAGTGGTGAGCTTCTCTTAGCTTTTATATCTAGCCCTGGCCAACTGGTTAATTTTATGTGGCAGCTTGACTGGGGCAGGGATGCCCAGTTATTTGGTTAAAGCATTACTCTGGATGTTATCTGTGAGGGTCTTTCTGGAAGAGATTAATATTTGAATCTGTAGACTGTGCAAAGCAGATTGCCCTCATCCAGTTGTTAGAGTCCTGAATAGAACAAAAAGCTTGAACAAGAGAGAATTCACTCTATTTGAAGGTTTTCTCGTGCCTTCAGACTCAGACTGGATCTTATACCATTGGCTCTCCTGGTTGTCAGGCCCTCAGATTGCAGATCTCGGGACTCCTTGGCCTCCATAATTGTGTGAGCTACTTACTTGTAATAAATGTCACTTATATAAACTTTATATATGTATATATATAATCCTGTATGTATTTATGTGATCTTATACATTGTTACATATGTAAATCTTATATATATGAAGTTTATTTTTTTTTAAAGATTTTATTTATTTATTTGACAGAGACACAGTGAGAGAGGGAACACAAGCAGGGACAGAGGGAGAGGGAGAAGCAGGCCCCCCACCGAGCAGGGAGCCCGATGCGGGGCTCGATCCCAGGACCCTGGGATCATGACCTGAGCCGAAGGCAGACGCTTAACGACTGAGCCACCCAGGCGCCCCAGTATATGAAGTTTATTTTTAACAATATATTTTAAATCTCACTTGAAGGTAATTGGCAAAATATGACCTTATATATATATGTTGCCAGCAGAGCCATTAGGTTCTCTTCCTCCATCTTGGTGGTTCTGTTGGTTCTGTTTCTTTGGACAACCCTGACTAATAAACTTGACATTAATAATAGAGTCACTCTTTTCTAAGGACAGGTCCCAGAGCATCCTTATACTGATCCTTTACATACCTCTGTTTCTCAGATACTTTTTTTTTTTTTCTAAGATTTTATTTATTTGACAGAGAGACAGTGAGAGAGGGAACACAAGCAGGGGGAGTGGGAGAGGGAGAAGCAGCCTTCCCACTGAGCAGGGAGCCCGATGCAGGACTCTGATCCTGGGACTCCAGGATCATGACCTGAGCCAAAGGCAGACGCTTAATAACTGAGCCACCCAGGCACCCCAGAATTTTTATTCTTTTTTTTTTGTTTTTAAGATTTTATTTATTTGACAGAGAGAGACACAGTGAGAGAAGGAACACAAGCAGGGGAAGTGGGAGAGGCAGAAGCAGGCTTCCCGCCAAGCAGGGAGCCCGATGCAGGGCTTGATCCCAGGACCCTGGGACCATGACCTGAGCCGAAGGCAGTCGCTTAACGACTGAGCCACCCAGGCGCCCCGTCAGATACTTTTTTTTTTAAGATTTTATTTATTTGTCAGAGAAAGAACGCACAAGCAGGGAGAGTGGAAGGCAGAGGGAGAAGCAGACTCCCCACTGAGCAGGGAGCCCAGTGCGGGGTCGATCCCAGGACCCTGGGATCATGACCTGAGCTGAAGGCAGACACTTAACCGACTGAGCCACCCAGGCGTCCCATGTTTCTCAGATACTTGTTACAATTCAGAGAACTGGTGTCTGGTTTGTGAACAAGGCTTTTGATGGTTAAGCCTTTGAGTAAAAGTGAGGAAGTTCATCCACCAACCATAACAGAAGTGAGATGTAGAAATGAAAGGATGGGTCGCTTTTGGGTGAGTGAGAGCTACAGGAAAACATTGTCTCTAGGTTAACGGATTCAAAAACATTTTAGACTAATGGTAATTGAAATCTTTTTAAATCTAATCCTCTTTGTGGGGGGGCGGGGGAGCAAGGCAAAATCATGTCATTCCCTATGTCAGTCCCATATTGACTTCAGGTAACTTGTGTATCTGTGTAAAGTGTTTTATTGTTTACAAAGCCACTTTACCTATATTTGCACATGGAATCCTTCCTACAACCCTAAGAGGTGGACAGGAAGGCTCTCTTACAAGTGAGGAAGAAAATTGAGTTGTAGTTGTGAGAATTTGTTTATAAAGCTAAGGAGGTTAAAATGGTAAATTTTATGTTATGCATATTTTACCACAGTAAATCATAATATAAGTTATAATACAGTAAGAATGCTTTCTATAACTTCATGCTAGAAAATTTGAAAACCTCTTGGGGTGAGGTTACTTCTGGCAATATTGAGCTTAAAAAGGACGGGTCAGTTTGTTCTAGGCTACAGGTAGGTTTTGTTGTGTGAAGATTAAAGATGAAAAAGGGTAAGGGTGAAGGATAAGGGAAGGGGAGAAAATGGAAACTTAAGGGTTTTGCTCACCCTTCCCCAAGAATTAGAATGTTTACCAGTATTCATTCCCTTTCAGGCCCTTCTTCCCCAACATAATAAACTAAACAAACCATGTTATGTATTCTTTATTACAAACGTCTCCCCCCACTTAACTTTCTGAAGTGTTATTACAGCTGCAACCATCTAAAACAAACAAACAAAAACAGGTGGGAATAATATAATGATGTGAAGGACTACTTAAATCTGAATTAGTAGTCAGGGCCTTCTTGCCTGGAGAGGCGGACTGACAACTGGTTAAGCACACCTTGGCTTGATTTGAGGCATTTCTGCATGTTGACGTTCCCTGGCAGGTCTAACAGCCCCTGTGAAGTTGGGGGATCCTGGGGATTACTCTTTAACCAGACTGTGATCTGATCAGAGATCATGCTCTGACAGCACTGCTTCAGGAAGCTACCCTTCCTCTAATGTGGAGTAGCCGTCTCTTTTTAAAATACACAAACACACACACTCCTACCTTATTTCAGCAGTTGACCCTTGAACAATGCAGGGCTTAAGGGTACCAACCCCGCATGTGGGTCAAATTCTAGTATAACTTCTGACTCTCCAAAAACTTAAATAGTAATAGACTACTGTTGACCAGAAGCCTCACCGATAAACAGTCGATTAACACTTGTATGTTATATATATTATATACAGTGTTTTTACAGTAAAGTAAGGTAGGGAAAAGAAAATACATTTACAGTTACCGTACTGTAAAAAGTCCACATATAAGTGGACCCACACAGTTCAGACCTGTGTTGTTCAGAGTCAGCTGTATTTGGTTGAACTAATACAAAGTAAATTAGAGGGGTGCCTGGGTGGCTCAGTCGGTTAAGCGTCTGCCTTCTGCCCTCATTGGGCTCCTTGCTTAGCGGGGAGTCTGCCTCTCCATCTACCCCTCACCCCTGCTCATGTGCGCATGCGCGCTCTCTGTCTCTCTCTCAAATAAAATCTTTTAAAAAAAGAAACAAAATAAATTAGATATTATCATGACACTTCACCCCTAAATGCTCAAGTCTTTTCATCTAGAATGTGGTCCCTTCCCCCTCCCTCCTTTTATGTCATTACCTTTAACTTTGAAAAGATCAAGCCAGTTGTCTTAACAGAATGTTCCAAATTCTGGGTTTGGCTGGTTGTATCATTTGATATTTAATGTGTTCCTCTAGCCCTGATCTAACTAACTTCCAGTTAGATCTAAAAGCTCGGGTAAATTTAGGTTATATGTTTTTGATGAGAATATTTCATGTCTGATTGTCCCACTATTAGTGAAGATAAGTTTAATCACTATATTAAGATGGTCACAGCTATATATAGCTCTTCCTTCCCAACCTCTGTGATTAGGAAGTGATCTGTGAGGTGCTGTTTTGGTGACATGTCGATCTTTAGTTCCCCAAACCCACCTTTCACCTATGGCATTAGCAATCATTGATGATCTTGACCTGAACCTTTCATTTTCATTAAGGTTTGCAAAATGATTTTTTTCTATTTCAGTCATTCTTTCTGTATTCCTTTTTTTTAAGTCTCCATGCCCAACATGGGGCTCAAACTCATGACGCTGAGATCATGACCTGAGCCGAAATCAGGAGTCAGACACTCAACTGACTGAGCCACCCAGGGGCCCCTCAAAACTTACTTGTTAAACAGCTGGTTCAGGTTCTGTCCTCCAGAGTAATGCAATTTGGCAAACATTTATTTATTCTTTACTGAGGCTGCTGTTTTTGAGTGTCTGTATTCAGTGGAGCACATCACTGTTAATGTTAATTTTTTGCTTGTGTAGATAGAGAGGCCAACTGAAGACAGAGATTTGTTCAGTTTAGGAGGCGTTATTTAATTGTGTTTTTCGAGTCGGGTTAGGGAGGGTAGGTGGGAGAAGGGGCAAGAAGGCCATTCCAGTTAAAAACAGTGTCACCGGCAGATTCAGAAGTAGAAAAGTCTAGGGCACTGGAAAGGGACTGAGTTTGGCAAAGTGAGAAAGTTGTGGCTAAGAGAGTTGTTTCTTTCCGGGGATGGGAACAGTGTGTGCAGTCCAGGCTGTCTCTGCACTACTCATCACTCACGTGGACTGGCTGGGAAGAATTACCAGAAGGATACTGGAGAGAATCAGGGAATTCGTTTCCAGCCCAGCGTAATGGGAGGGGGAAGGTTGTCATCTCTGTGGAACACCGCATGGGTTCTCGTCTCTCCCTTTTTGATTTCTTTAGGTTCCCTAAGGGTCCAAATGATTCTGCTTTCTCAGAGCTTGTTCTCTGTTCATCACCAAATGTTGGTACACAGTTAGGTGGTTTCCTCTTTTTTGGCTGTTATGAATAATGATGCTATGAACATTTGTGTGCAGGTTTTTGTGTGGATGCATGTTTCATTTCATTTCTCTTGGGTTCGTCTCTAGGAATGGAATTGCTGGGTCATAGGCTGACTCTGTGTTTAACTTTCTGAGGGACTGCCAGACTTCTGCAGAGCGGCTGCACCTGTTCACCTTTGCCCCAGCAGTGTGTGGGGTTCCAGTTTCTCCACATGCTCATCAGCACTTGTTACTCTCTGTCCTTCTGATTATAGTCATCCTAGTGGGTATGAAGTGGGTTCTTTTCTTTCGACTTTCACCTGGGTTTTACTTGCCTGACACCATCTGTTGCTGCAATTTTTGTGCCTAGTGCTTGGCACTGCTTGACCATGCTGCATGTTGGCATTCAGATTCCATTGAGAACCTGAATGGTTCAGCCCCTACGATGGATTGACTTTCTCTTCAGTCAGTTGTTTACCTCTAGTCTAACCAGGAGTTGCTGGGTTTGGGTCATAGTACAACAGAGATGCTCTTTATAGGAGCTGGGGCTAGGAAAGTATGGAGAGGCAGGTTACAATAGAAGGGGAAGTTGGATGTGGTAAGCAAATAGGGAGCTAGGGCCAAGCCTGGGAGGCCTGGAAGAGTTAGCCCAAGGAACTGACTGTGGTAGCTAACACTATGTATTTATAGCAAAGCAGGCTAAATACAGCAGGGCAACTCTGAAGCTGAGGAAATACAAGAGGCAGGAAGTAATGAGGATTCAAACTGGGGTGGTACAAATGAACAAAAGAGGTTTGGGGAAGATTAGTTATGGGTAGGACTAGAGCAGATGTAATGGTAAGGTAGAGGAACATAGGAAATAGTTTTGAGTCTGAGAACAGGAGAGAATGTTCCCCTTGGACAGATTTGGGTGGGTGGAAGGTTTCTGTATGTAATGTGACTCTAGGTGCTAACAGAGCGACAGACGTGTATACACACAGCAGAAAATTAAGAAAAGCCTAAACCGGAACCCAGATTTGACATCCTGAATGAAGTGGGAAGTGAAGTGTCACAAGGTCACTGCTTCTTCCATGTCATTCCCTCAAATATCTGCAGATAGCCCCTGATTATCTTCTCTTTTTTATAGAACAGCTTAATTGAGGTATAATTGCCATATAGTAAACTGTACGTATTTACACTATACGTGTTGAGTTTTGATGTGTGCATGTGTCTGTGAAGCTGCACCACAATCAAGATGCTGAACAAACCCATTACCCCAGAAGTCTCCTAATGCTCCTTTATAAATCCTCCCTCCTGCCTGCCTCCCCTTCCTTACCTATCCCCAGGCAACCACTGACTTGCTTTCTAGTTTGCATTTTCTGGTATTTCATTTAAGTGGAATCCGTGTATGTACTTTATGTATATGCACATACTGTGGAGGTACTTTTGGGGGAGAAGTGTCTGACTTCTTTCGCTCAACAGCATTATTCTGAGATTCTTCCATGTTAAATGTATCAATAGTTCATTCCTTTTCATAGCTGAATGGTATTCCATTATATAGGTGGGTCACAATTCTCCATTCTCCAATTGTGATGGACATTTGCTTCCAGTTTTTGGCTATTACAGATAAACCTGTTATGAACATTTATGTACAAGTCTTTGTCTAAACATATGCTTTCATTTCTCTTGGGTAGGTACTTAGGGGAATCGTTAAGTCATCCTTTCAAGGTTCATTTTAGTTTTTTTTATTTTTTTATTTTTTTTTTTAAGATTTGATTTATTTGTTGGAGAGAGGGATAGAGCGAGAGCACAAGCAGGGGGAGTGGCAGGAGGAGAGAAGCAGACTCCCTGCCCAGCAAGGAGCCCGATGTGGGACTCAATCCCAGGATCCTGGGATCATGACCTGAGCCAAAGGCAGATGTTTAACCAACTGAGCCACGCAGGCATCCCATGTTTTTAGTGCTTTTTAGTATATTCACAAGATTGTGCAACCAACACAACTATTTCATTCCAGGACATATTTTCATCACCCCAAAATGTATGTTTAATTTTTAAAATGGTTTTTCTGTCTTACGTTCCCACCAGCAATACTGCTCCACATCCTCCAGTTGTTCCATATCCTTACCAACACCTGGTGTGGTCATTAAAACTTTTTTTAGCCATTCAAGCAGGTTGGTAGTTTTATCTCATGGTTTTTGCATTTCCATAATGAGTAATAACGTTGCTCATCTTTTCACATGCTTATTCATCTTCCGGTGAAGTATCTGGTTAATCTTTTGCTTATTTATTTTATTGAGCTGTTTGTTTTCTTACTGAGTTTTAGAGTTCTAAATCTGTTGTCAGATATGTGGATTGCATATATTTTCTCCATATTTGTCTTCTCATTGTATTAACAGTGTCTTTTGAAGAGCAGAATTTGTTTATCCTGATGAAGTTCAGTTTGTCAGTCCTTCTACACATTGTGCTTTTGGTGTGATACCTATGAAATCTGCCTAGCCCACATTTCTGACAATCTTGAAATAGGACTAGATTTTAAACTAAGCTAAGGGTCTCAGTTAGGTACCCAGGGGGCATTTACATTTATCATCTGTCCCCCTCACTGGATACACTGGAGAGTCCGAAATTGTAGGAGTAATAAATAAGCCAGTTATCAAAGTAGTCAGTTGCTCAGTCACCCATCCATTATGTGAGCATGCCTGTACTTAGCCAGCTCTAAAATGATACAGGGTTCCTCATCCGCATCTTTCTCCCCCATTTTCTAACCTAGCTCTTTCTGCTGTCAAATGAATGCCTAAAGAAAAAGAATCAACGTTAACTTAAGAAAAGTAAAATTTTGAAGGCAAATCCCCTATCTTTCTCTTCCTAAAAAATCCAAGTACACAATGACTTCATTTTTTTACATAAATAAAGCAAATATTACACTACTCCTCTTTTCCATGAAATATTTAATAACTTTGTGGTTTTGAAGAGTTTGCTGAGCCTGGGCTTTTCTCCCTCTGGAGTTTTCCATCTCTGGGTGCGGCTGGACTCCCTTTGTAAAAGGTGTAGTTGCAGAGCCCATTAGAACCCTGAAGGTATAAGGATTGCTCTCTATTCCCTTCTGGTCCATGCCTTGCTTTGCTAGAGAAGGAATCCTATTTTGCTTGAGATGAGGAAGCTTTTTTTTTTTTAAAGGTTTTATTTATTTGACAGAGCACAAGCAGAGGGGGAGAGAGGGAGAAGCAGGCTCCCTGCTGAGCAAGGAGTCCGATGCAGGACTCGATCCCAGGACCCTGGGATCATGACCCGGGCCGAAGGCAGCCGCTTAACTGACTGAGCCACCCAGGCGTCCCAGAGATGAGGAAGCTTTTGATCAATTGCTACTACATACACTTTTTTTTAAGCCTCTTGTGTTCTTGCTCCTGTCACCTAGATGTTCCCAGTTTTCAGGTCTTTTTGTCTGAGTTTTTCTTCCTTCCCTTTCTAGCCATGTTTCCTTTCTTACTTCCTAAATTCCTAAGGAGACCTAAATTTGGTTAAACACTTAATCTATTCTTATTGGCCATTAGTTTGTTTAGGCTCCATTGTTGTAGATTGTACTTTGGCATAGGTGTCTTGGCTGAGGCATATTGTTATCCCTGAGGGCTGTGTTTGCTTATTGTAGATGCTCCTTTCTTGATTGGACTCTTGCTGCTGTTTTTCTTTTCCTTAAATGTTAAGAAAGGATATATTTTGGGACGCCTGGGTGGCTCAGTCGGTTAAGCATCTGCCTTCGGCTCAGGTCATGATCCCAGGGTCCTGGGATCGAGTCCCGCATCGGGCTCCCTGCTCTGCGGGGAGCCTGCTTCTCCCTCTGCCTCTGTCTCTCTCTCTGTCTCTCATGAATAAATAAATAAAATCTTAAAAAAAAAAAAAAAAAAAGAAAGGATATATTTTTGTTAAGATTTATTTATTTATTTGAGGGCGACTGGGTGGCGCAGTCTTAAGCGTCTGCCTTCGGCTCAGGTCATGATCGCAGGGTCCTGGGATCAAACCCCACATCGGGCTCCCTGCTCGGCGGGAAGCCTGCTTCTCCCTCTCTCACTCCCCCTGCTTGTGTTCCTGCTCTCACTATCTCTCTCTTTCAAATAAATAAAAATAAAATTTTAAAAAAAGATTTATTTATTTACTTGGGAGAGAGAGAGCATGCGTGCCGGACAGGGGAGGGGCAGAGGGAGAGGGAGAGGGAGAGGGAATCTCAAGCAGACTCCCTGCTGAGCGTGGAGCCCAGATGTTGGATGTTGGACTTGATTCCATGGCCCTGAGACCATGACCTGAGCCAAAATCACAAGTTGGAGGCTCAACCAACTGAGCCACCCAGGCGCCCCAAGAGAGGATATGTTTTAATTTTAAGCTCTATATTTGGAAAATTTCCTCAGTCATGGGGCTCATCTCAACAATAAGAGTGAAGACTAAAATATGTTTTGTAATTGCACTGGTTGAAGGACTGAATTGGAGAATGTTGTTTTACCAGGAGCCAGTAGTAGCTCCAGAAATTCAAGAGGTGGGGAGATACTGAGCTTAACTCCACTTAATGGTAACGTATCAGGCATTGGTGTCTCTGGTTCCTTTACATCTTCATTCTCATTCTTCACAGAAGCTCAGAAAGATAAAACTATCCACTTTTTACAGATTTAGGAATTCACTATAAAAGGCCCAAGGAGGACAGATTATTTACCTCAACTTGCCCAACTAGTAAGTTTCAAAGCCCTGATTTGAACCAGAGCCTCTCAGGTCCCAAAGCCCTGGGTTGGTCTATTATCCCAGAGTTTGTGTTGCATCTGAATAAGGAGCAGATCTGAGCTGCTTTTGGGGAAGAGTATTGAGCACACTCCTGAAGCCATAGCATTCCGACCAACCTTTGTATGACCAGCTTTGGATTATTAGGAATCTCATCACTCCTCATATTCTCTCCTTAAGAGTATTGCTTTTTGCCTCTGAAGATAAACCAAACATACTTAAAAACTTTGTTAGAAATGTTAGCTGTTAAATCTATGATCCTTTTCAAGAAAAGGTAAGATCATGACTGTCATCTAAATATGAAATGAACACGTCAAAGATTTTGTTTAAACTAATTGAAGAAGAAAACGTGGGAAATGTTACAACCAAAGAATACAAAGAACAGATGTTAAGTGTAGGTCAGTAAAGTTGAAAGGAACATGCAGGTGAACACAAAACTGGCTCTTCCACAGGGGAAGAGAATTCTCTAGCAGAATTCATTTGTGTATCCACAGACAGGGGTTCTTCTCTACAACTTACAATTGGGTCACAGGCAGTGGAAGGCTAGAGTCGACACAAAAGGAAGTGCTCTAGATTCAGAGTCTAAATAATGCATAGTTTCCCACTGGAGACATCCCATGCTGCTTTTAATTTCAAGTTTGCTTACAGAATATGAGAATCTGTAGTACTGTTCTCTACTTTCTTTTATTTCATATTCAAGTTTTTAAATACTTGTTTAAAAATGGTTTAGGTAGTGAGACTTTCTCACCACCTAAGTCCCAGTGATTGCATATTAGGCTTAATCTGTTCATGTATTTTGGAGACATGATATGAAGTATGATGTTTTTTAATTTTTTAAAGATTTTATTTATTTATTAGAGCTCAAGGGGAGGGGCAGAGGGAGAAGCAGACTCCCCACTTAGCAGGGAGTCCAACGCGGGACTCGATCCCAGGACCCCGGAATAATGAGCTGAGCCAAAGGCAGATGCTTAAGCGACTGAGCCACCCGGGTACCCCTTAAGGCTGATGTACTTAAAACCATTTTCTGTTTTGAGTATCTGTTCTGAGGATGACAGCCACTGAACTTCAGCCCTTCAGACAAGTTGTCAGACTTGGAGTACTCCTGCATTCTTAGTATCTGACTTGAAGAAAGAATCAAGGGTTTAGAAGTCTGTAAAACCTTAAACGTTGGGTAAGAGTGTGCTGCTCTAACTTGTATTTCCCCTAGAGGTATCTTCCCCTCCCTCCTTCTAATATCAGAGAGAGAGAGAAATGCTATATAGCCACAGTTTTTTATTCCTTTGATCTATTAAAAAGAAAATTCAACTGAATAAATTTTAAAGATCTTACTGGCTTTATTCAAGTAGTCATAAATAAGGCAGCATCCCATCTAGCAGAGAAGGGAACTCCAAGGAGCTGTACAAAATGAAAAGACTTTTATAGGCAGACGAGAGTGGGACAGGGAAGTTATACTAGTTATAAGTGGATTGGTTGTGAGAAGATCACTTTCCTGTGGGGGACGGCAGGGGTCTGTCAGGTAGATTACCTCACCAGTGTTGAGCAGGTAATTCCTGACTGACTGGTTTAAGATTCCATTTCTGGGAGAGGCCAGAACTGTAATTAAGTCTCAATTTGGTGATGCTGGGCTTAGCATAAGTGACTTCATCTTGTGCCGTTGTCTTGTTTGTTTTGTTTTGTTTTGTTTTAACAGATCTTATTCTTTGGAGAGGTGGGATTGGTGTGGTGTGGTGATGCAGAAGTTGAAATTGAAGTTTACCTTTTCAGAGAAACTGAAACACCTTTGGAACTAAAGGGCTCTTGGGTATCCTGAAGACCCAGCAGCCATTGAGAGTCCTTATACCCTTCAGTTAAATGTGTGAGGAGTGGGCTGCCATGCAGGGAGAGCCCTGATTGGGGTGTGTCCATTGGAGAAAAGCAGGAAATGCTGGAGAGGAGAGAAGGTACTAATGCAGCCTTGACATGTGTAGTGTGCCATGATTTCTGGCCAGAGCTTGTGTTAAGACGGGGACTGGTAGACTGCCTGGCTTTAGTGAGGTTCTTCACCTCGCCCTCATTTGAACAGTGTTTGTCTTGGTCAGTTCTGGTTGAATCTGTCTGCCATTAGTCTCCACCCTTCCTCTACTAGGAGGGAAAAGGACACATTTGCTTTCCATCTGATGTGACTCACCCTGCCTCTCTGACTTCTTTCCTTCTTTCTTAGTGGCAGTACCGTACAATGTTGCCTAGGCTTCCCTATTTGGGACCTCTGGGTCGTATGTCCCGTGAATGGTGGGAGTTAACTTTTGGGCATCTAACCTAAACAGGTATGATATTACATTTACATTATTTGTTATACTTATTTTAGAGCTTTAAAAAATTCCAATGTGGGGGCATCTCGGTGGCGCAGTTGGTTAAGCATCCGATTCTTGGTTTCAGCTCAGTTCGTGAGCTCGGGGTCGTGAGATTGAGCCCTGAGTCAAGGCTCTGCACTGACCACAGAGTCTGCTTGGGATTCTCTCTCTCCCTCTACCCCTCCCATTCGTGTTCTCTCTCTCTCTGAAATAATAAATTAATTTTTTAAAAGTTCCAGTGTGGAGACAGTTTATCATTTACCAGACTAGATTTCTTTTACTTTGACATCTTGTTTCAGGAAGGGGCTAGGAAGAAATTGTTTTGGAATATAAATCTAGCCATATGAAACACCTCAGTTCACCGTGGTTCCTATAAAAGTACTTGAGTAAAATACGTGTGACTGCCTCACAAAATTGTATACAAGGGTTCCTAATAGGACCTTCTCCGATCTGATGAAACTATCTAAACTGTCACTGACAGGGGCACCTGGGTGGCTCAGTCAGTTAAGCGTCTGTCTTTGGCTCAGGTCATGATCCCAGGGTCCTGGAATCGAGCCCCGCATCGGGCTCCCTGCTCGGCCAGGAAGCCTGCTTCTCCCTCTCCCACTCCCCCTGCTTGTGTTCCCTCTCTTCCTGTCTCTCTCTCTCTCTCTCTCTCTCTGTCAAATAAATAAATAAATAAATAAATAAAATCCTTAAAAAAATAAACTGTCACTGGCGCAAAGTTTACCACCTTCTCAGAGAAGGATTTTAAGATTTGATTGATGTTTCATAATTTCACCTTATTCAGGCAAGGAATCTATAAGAGCTGTTCCAGTTGATCAGTGCCATCAGTTTCTGGTCTTTGTAGTGTTCCTTATGTTATTGACAGTATTGCATGCTTTGATTTGAACATTCCTTTGCTCCTGTACTCACTTCTTTTCCTGTAAGCCAGTGAATGTGAAACCATTAACTGAACCTCCACCTTAATGGGTTGCAGAGAACCTAGTATAGTATTTGCGCACCCCTGGTCTGCCAGGACAAATGGCTACAGATATTTTGAAGTGGTTATGATGCAGCATTATCCTCCTGTTGTATTCCAATGAAAAATTCAGACATTAAGTAGTATCTAAAGTTTGGTGTTGAACAACCAGTATTTTTATTGTGTTGTCAAGAATGAGAGAAAACAGGGGTGCCTGAGTGGCTTAGTCGATTAAGTGTCTGCCTTCAGCTCAGGTCGTGATCCCGGGGTCCTGGAATCACGTCCCACATCGGGCTCCCTGCTCAGCGGGAAGCCTGCTTCTCCCTCTCCCACTCCCCCTGCTTGTGTTCCTGCTCTCACTCTCTCTCTCTGTCAAATAAGTAAATAAAATCTTTTTTAAAAAGTGGGGGGGGGGTGCCTGGGTGGCTCAGTCGTTGAGCATCTGCCTTCAGCTCGGGTCATGATCCCAGAGTCCTGGGATCGAGCTTCACATCGGGCTCCCTGCTCGGCGGGAGGCCTGCTTCTCCCTCTCCCACTCCCCCTGCTTGTGTTCCCTCTCTCGCTGTGTCTCTCTCTGTCAAATAAATAAAATCTTAAAAAAAAAACATGAAAGAAGACAGAAGATAAGCTGGTGATGAAACAAGGAATGGCCACAAATGGAGATTTGAGATGTTTGAGGACTGTATATTACTCCTAGTGAAATGCTCCAGAATTGTTTAGACCGGCACCGTACAGTAAAACTTTCTGTAATAATGGAAATGTTCTATATCCGCACTGTCCAGTATGGTAGGTGCCAGCCACAGGTGGCTGTCAAGCACTTAAAATGTGGCTAGTGTGGGGGTGCCTGGGTGGCTCAGTCGTTAAGCGTCTGCCTTCGGCTCAGGTCATGATCCCAGGGTCCTGGGATCGAGTCCCGCATCGGGCTCCCTGCTCTGCAGGGAGCCTGCTTCTCCCCCTCCCACTCCCCCTGCTTGTGTTCCCTCTCTCGCTGTGTCTCTCTCTGTCAAATAAATAAATAAAATCTTTAAAAAAAATAAAAATAAATAAAAAATAAAAAATGTGGCTAGTGTGGCTGAGGAACTGTATTTGACCTCATTTAGTTTCATTTAAATAGCCACCTGGGCTTAGTAGCTACTATACAGAATATGTGCTCTGTCCAAGCAGTAGTTGTATACCAAGCCCTCCTTTGGGGCACACACTGTTGGAATCGGGGATTCAGGGATGAAGGAGAGACTGCCTTCGAGGAGAACTTTCCTCTTCCTCTGTCCCCATTTGGGTGGCAGGCAGATATGCAGGAAGTCACGATTCAGTATGATGAAAGGGGGCCCTGGGACCCAGATGCTCTGGAGTTTGGGGAGTGGTGTGCAGGAAGACAGGCTCTCCAGACTGCCTAGACGTCGCCCGCTCCCAGATAAGCAGGCTCCTGGTACATGAAGGGGGTGGGACCCTGGGGGAGGAGTGGCAAGCACACTCGAGATACAGGGCATATGGGAGTAGAAGTGATGCATGTTCTGGAGAAATACAAGGCTAGACTAGATAGCTGCCTCGAATGGTCTAGAGTGCCTGTGGCAGGCTGGGCTTTAGCTTTTGTGTGCCAGCTCCAGCCTTGGTGGCTTCATGCTCTCGGGCCCTATGGGCATCCCAGCTGTCTTGGTCCCAGACAACTTCTTTTGATCCCTCTGGTGGTCCAACTGCTCCTCAGACCTGTCCCTTCAAAGTCTTGCTCTTTCTCATTTCAGTCCTTTAACATTTCCCACTGGGCTTCCTGAGAACTTCTCTGAAGCTTATAAGAGATAGAAAACAAGTAAAACATCCTGACCAATTAGTTTTGACACACTGGATGCCCCTTCTTAGGCATTGCGTGTACAGCTCTTCAGTCTTGCTTGTACAGCTCTTCAGTCTTGCTTTTGAAAATGTTCCAGTATTTCTGCTGATAGTGTTCTCTCCCTTAAAGTACTGTTATTTATACTGCCCTGTGGAATGATTATGTCTTCTTGCCTACCAGACAGCAGACCTCTAGAAGGCAAGGCCAGCCATCTATTATTATTCTTTGTACTGCCCTATGTGTCCGGTGAATGCTGACATTCTCATTTTAGCACAGGCATCTAGACTGAAATCATAAAATCCCAGCACAAACAAGCATTCCTCAGTTAGCAGTGAAATTTGAGATACGGCTAAATACAGTGTATCTTTAAAAAATAAGGGCGCCTGGCTGGCTCAATCGGTAGAGCAAGTGACTCTTGATCTCGGGGTTGTGAATTCAAGCCCCACACTGGTAGATTTTACTTAAATTTTTTATTTTAAAGATTTTATTTATTTGTCAGCACAAGCAGGGAGAGTGGCAGGCAGAGGGAGAAGCAGGCTCCCTGCTGAGCAAGGTGCCCGATATACTTGATCCCAGGACCCCAGGACCCCAGGATCATGACCCTAGCCAGAGGCAGATGCTTAACCGACTGAGCCACCCAGGCATCCCTTTACTTAAAAACTTTAAAAAAAGATTTGACTGCAAGATTACTCCAGGCCCTCTATTTAGGAGGAAAGAGGAATATGATAAAATTCAACTGAGCTCATATTATTCCTAGACTTGAAAATACATGTTCCTGACCAGATCCTTGACTCTGTTAAACCAGTGGCTCTTGAACTCTCCAGAGTACCAACTGCTTCAACACGGGAAGAAATTCCACGGGCCCTGCCCACTGCCCCCAGCCATCTGTGTCCCAGGTGTGGGCTTCCTCTTTGGGCAGATTCTACTCTGGGTTGGTCACAGCTTAGTCCTACCCACAGTATCTCTTCATTTACTGGGTGGATGTAATGGAAACTGGTGGAAGGAAGGCTGGAGTCTGTCTTGGGCCCTGGGGAGGCTAGAGGAGGCTTCCTGCTGAAGGCAGCATTTGACCTGAAAGGGAAAGAAAAAACTCACTACAAACTCTGGTGCCCTAGAAGTAGAGAACCTAGATTTAAGGATTTAGGATTATTCTGAAATACACTTGTGTTGAATGAGGGGTATTAGAACTTAGCATCTCAAATCTCCATTTATGGCCATTCCTTGTTTCATCACCAGCTTATCTTCTGTCTTCTTTCATGTTTTTTTTTTTTAAGATTTTATTTATTTGACAGAGAGAGACACAGCGAGAGAGGGAACACAAGCAGGGGGAGTGGGAGAGGGAGAAGCAGGCCTCCCGCCGAGCAGGGAGCCCGATGCGGGGCTCAATCCCAGGACTCTGGGATCATGACCCGAGCTGAAGGCAGATGCTCAACGACTGAGCCACCCAGGCACCCCCCCACACACTTTTTAGCAGAAAGAACTTAGCTAAGACCCAGTAAAAAGGGTCCCACCCCCTTCATGTACCAGAAGCCTTAGCAGGCTTCCCGCTGAGCAGGGAAGGTGCTCCAGACCAGGCAAGTGACTTTATTCCGTAAAAACAAGAAAGGCTAGTTAAAAGTAAAAAGGTGGCTTACTTGCCTAAATGCCTGTTGTGCATTTGGAGATAGTGATTGTCCATACTGACCGGTTGCTAAAGTCTGCTTTCCAACCTAATCCTGTTGTCTGAGTTTCTAGAACACCAGCACTATCCTGAGCTTCCCCAAAGTGACTTCATGATTCCACAGAAAGGGCTTTGGTCAAAGGCCCCCACTCATCCCCTTCCCTCCTCCTTCCCAGACTGGCAGTCAGTCTTTCCACTCCTGCCCCCTGCCCAGGATGAGCCGCCTCCTCTCTGGAGCCTTGTATCCCCTCCGGGAAGTGTGTGGCTGTGGCCTACATTCTTCTCCCGTTCACTTTCCTGTACCTGCCCCTGGTTCGGGCACCATCTGATCATGGGATTTTCCAAACAACTCCAGTTTCCATCTTTCTCATTTCCTTATTGGAGGGACATTTTTGCTACCATTTGAAATTATGGCTTGTTTTAATTTGGGAGCTTTCAAAATATCATTCGAGATATTATTTCTTGCCTTTCTTCTGGGCCTAGAATTTTGAAGCCATTTTTATTTTTAACTCAGGCAATCTGTTCGCCCTTGTCCTTTTTCCTCTTTTTTTTTTAGAGTAGAGTATTTCCTGGATTTGCTAACCCTGGGATTGTTACAGTAGTCACGCTCCAACTCCCATCCCCAGAGGACACACTGAACACCCTTAAACTGTCCCATAAGTAACACTAAGTTATCTTAATCTTCATGCTTACCCAGATGAGATGATACAGATAAGATGCTTAGCCTGAAGACAAGCACATAGTGAGTTTTCAAGAGATGCACTTGGTAACATTTGATCTTAAGCCTTTGTGTAGCTAGTCTTCCTTCACTTGTTATCTGTGGTTCCTATGCCCATCAAGCAAACCACCTTCTGCAACCAGCATAACTTCCTTCCACTTCCTGACTTAGAGGTGCTGTTGAGGATTGTTTTTATATACGTTTATTGACCTTTTATGGCTGTCTCCTGCTACTCTAGAACCCTTGTGTAGTGCCTTTTAGCCATTGGAATTGGAATTGGCTGGGTGATACTATTTGTTGAAAATTTTGCTCTTGGGGTGCCTGGCTGGCTCAAACAGCAGAGCATGGGAGTCTTGATCTCGGGATTGTGAGTTCGAGGGTAGAGTTTACTTAAAAAAAGAAAGAAAATTCTTTTGTTCAAACTTTCCATCTTAAACAGCTCAGTTGTGGGAATCCAAATTTATATTATTCCTCTCCCTTTCTCTCTCTCTCAAACTGATCTTAAAACAAGTTACTTCTGGGGCGCCTGGCTGGCTCAGTCGGTTAAGTGGCTGCGTTCACCTCAGGTCATGATTTCAGGGTCCTGGGAGCTAGCGCCTCGACAGGCTCCCTGCTCAACAGGGAGTCTGCTTCTCCCTCTGTCCTTCCCCCTGCTCATTCTCTCTCCCTCTCTCTCAAATAAATAAATAAAATCTTAAAAAAAAAAAGTTATTATCAAAGTCGTAACATAGTTTTTTATTTAGGCTTCCTTTTTAAAAGAAGGTATGTGCCAGATATTTCTTTTCTTTTTATTAACATATAATGTATTATTTGTTTCAGGGATACAGGTCTGTGATTCATCAGTCTTCCACAGTTCACAGTGCTCACCATGGCACATACCCTCCACAATGTCCATCACCCAGCCACCCCATCCCTCCCACCCCCCCCACTCCAGCAACCCTCAGTTTGTTTCCTGAGATTAAGAGTCTCTTATGGTTTGTCTCCCTCTCTGGTTTCATCTTGTTTCATTTTTCCCTCCCTTCCCCTATGATCCTCTGCCTTGTTTCTCTCTCTCTTTTTTTTAAAGACACCTCTGTGGGTGGGTCGCTGCTCTGTTGTTTTTAAGAAGGGAAGGTTTTATATATATATTTTTTTTTTTTATTTATTAAAGATTTTATTTATTTGACAGAGACAGAGACAGCGAGAGCAGGAACACAAGCAGGGGGAGTGGGAGAGGGAGAAGCAGGCTTCCCGCGGAGCAGGGAGCCCGATGTGGGACTCGATCCCAGAACTCTGAGATCATGACCTGAGCCGAAGGCAGACGCTTAACAACTGAGCCACCCAGGCGCCCCTGCCTTGTTTCTCAAATTCCACATATCAGTGAGATCGTATGATAATTGTCTTTCTCTGATTGACTTATTTCGCTTAGCATAATACCCTCTAGCTCCATCCACATCGTTGCCAGTGTGCCAGACGTTTCTAACCTAAGATTTCTATCATGGCAAGACTAACAGTATGCTTGCCCTCAAACCAGAGGCTGATTATCACAGATAACCAGAGATGATTATCAAGCCTGAATCCGGGACACATTTGTCATAAAAGTTTGTCACAGTATTTTTATTAATGAAAATAAATTTATTACATTCTTGATTTTTCCTAATTTGTTAAAAGTGTGAACTGCATTTATAATTTTCTATTATGGAAAATCTCAAATAGTGCAAAAGTAGTGTGAACAGGGCGCCTGGGTGGCTCAGTCGTTAAGCACCTGCCTTCAGCTTAGGTCATGATCTCAGAGTCCTGGGATCGAGTCCCATGTGCTCAGCGGGGAGTCTGCTTTCTCCTTCTATCTCTCCCCCCCCCATTCTGTCTTTCTCTCTGTCAGATAAATTAAAAAAAAAAAAAAAAAGTGTGAACAGTGCTGTGCACCCCCCTGCACCCATCGCTCAGCCTGTTACCAGCCCGTCTTGTTTTGGCTGTGCACTCCATCTCACCCTGTGGATTATTTTGAAGCATGACAAGCCTTTTTGATCTTGTTGATCAACCCAATATGAAGCTCTTTGTAATTGGTCCTGGGCTCCCATCTCACATCTGAATATTTTTACAAATTCAGTGACCACCTACAAACTTCTGTTTCCTTGTCTGTTAAATGAGAATTTGACTTTATGGGCTCATTGTGAGGATTAAATGCATGACCTGTAGGGGCGCCTGGGTGGCTCAGTCGTTAAGCATCTGCCTTCCGCTCAGGTCATGGTCCCAGGGTCCTGGGATCGAGCCCCGCATCGGGCTCCCTGCTCGGCGGGAAGCCTGCTTCTCCTTCTCCCACTCCCCCTGCTTGTGTTGCCTCTCTCGCTGTGTCTCTCTCTGTCAAATATATAAATTCTTAAAAAAAAAAAAAATGCATGACCTATAGTGTAGTGCCTGGCATGGAGTGCGCTCAGGAAGTGGTCTTTATTTCTTGCTCTTTCATAGGCTCTGCTCTTTCACTCGTTAGGCCCTAATCAGATTCCTCAGTTTGGAAAGTTCCAAAGAATCTACCTACAGCGGACGTTACTGTTCAGCTTGGTGACCAGCACAGTGGTAGTATATGCCTTCCCGGTGCCTCCCCTGTGACCTTCTCCAGAACCTTATCAGTACATGTTGCTTGCCTACCTCACTCGGAGCCTTGAATTCATTGATTTTGAGGACAAGATGACTGCTGGGTCATCATCGCCATCATCTTCTTCTTCTAAGATTTAATTTATTTGAGAGAGAGCGCTCGTGCGTGCAAGCTAGGGGAGGGGCAGAGGGAGAGGGAGAAGCAGGCTTCCCCGCTCAACAGGGAGCCAGACGCGGGGGACGTAGGGGCCTCGATCCCAGGACCCTGGGATCATGACCTGAGTAGAAGGCAGATGCTTAACCGACTGAGCCACCCAGGTGCCCCTGCTGGGTCTTCTTTAATGGTCAGGTACAGAGCACGGAGTCTTGGAAGAAAATGGGATGGAGAGGTTTCAAGCTGGTTATAGTTCAGAATGGTACTTTCAAATCTGCTCAGAAGCCTAAACTTCTGTCCCCATGATGCTTCCTTCTCAATACTATAGACTATGTACGCAGTAAATCACATTATAGTAGTTAAAATAGGCAGAGACCATCAGACAACTGAGAGATACCTGGTTCAAATGTTTGACCTCTGCTGAGCTAAGAGGTGCAGATGGAACCAGTTGGCCCTCTTTTCTAGCTATATGATTAACAATGATTTGTGCTAATGATGGCTGGGGTATGGTGAAATGGAAATACTAGTTCACTGATGGTGTGGGTGTTAATAAAACTGTTCTGGAAAATAATTTTGTCAGTGTATTTCAAGGGCCTTTAAAATATTCATACTATTTTGCTGAGTGATAACCCATTTGCGTGTCTGATCAGATTATATACATAATTTAAAATAGGGGCGCCTGGGTGGCTCAGTTGTTAAGCGTCTGCCTTCGGCTCAGGTCGTGATCCCAAGGTCCTGGGATCAAGCCCTGCATCGGGCTCCCTGCTCTGCGGGAAGCCTGCTTTTCCCTCTCCCACTCCCCCTGCTTGTGTTCCCTCTCTCGCTGTGTCTTTCTCTGTCAAATAAATAAATAAAATCTTTAAAAAATAATAATAATAATAATGGCGGGGCACCTGGGTGGCTCAGTCATTAAGCGTCTACCTTCTGCTCAGGTCATGATCCCAGGGACCTGGGATCGAGCCCCGCATCGGGCTCCCTGCTCAGCGGGAAGCCTGCTTCTCCCTCTCCCACTCCCCCTGCCTGTGTTCCCTCTCTCGCTGTCTCTCTCTCTCTCTGTCAAAAAAATAAATAAATAAATAAAAATAATTGCATGCTTAATAATAGTGGGATTATCCATATGCTGCAGTATCATGCAACCTTAATGTCAATAACAAAACAGGATGCAACAGTATAATCTCAGCCATTTGAAGGAAAACTAGAAGGACCTAAACCCTGGGGCTAATAGTGATTGTTTCTAAGAGTTGGAATTGTGGGTGCCTTTTTGTCTTTGCTTCATTCTTGTGTGTACCTTTCTAAATTTTCTATAATTCAGTACTTTAATTGGGGGGTGGGGGAGAGACAGGATAGCAGAAAAGTCACTTGTTTGATTAGGATCTAGCTGTTAGAGAGTAGGCAACTTGGCAACACCAAGCAAATAAAAATGTTAATGGGCTCTAGAAAACCAGTTTGGTTTAACTGCCCTTTCCTTGCACCTCTAACATACGTGCTATCACTGTATCAGACACACATGTAAATCAGAACAGCAGTTATGGACCTCAAGTCAGTATTTTCCAAACCTGGTGTGTGTGCCTCAGTTGCCAGAGGGAACTTTTAAGAATGCCTAATTGAGGACTGATCCCCAGCCCTGGTGAACCAGAATCCTCTTTGCGGTGAGAGCTGACATTACAGAGTGGCATGATGGTCGAGTATTGAGGCCTGGGCTGACACCTCTGACAATTCCAGCTCTGCCACTCAGTTGCTATGTGATCTTGGACATGATACAACACCTGGTTCACCTTCGTTCCCTGTTTGTTTTTTTTTTTTAATATTTTATTTATTTGACAGAGATAGAGGGGGAGAGAGCGCACAAGCAGGGGGAATGGGAGAGGGAGAAGCAGGGTCCCCGCTGAGCAGGGAGCACCTTGCGGGACTCGATCCCAGGACCCCGGGATCACGACCTGAGCCGAAGGCAGACGTCTAACCAACTCAGCCACCCAGGCGCCCCCCCTGTGTTTTATAGTTGTCTTGATGGCTTTGCAAACGCTTTGCTTTCAACTCCTTGATACTGCAGCTCCCTAGTCTCACCTCTACTTGAGCAGTCATCCTGTTTGTGATCACCACACAAAGTTGCATTGGCCAGACTTTGCAATGGCCCGCTGACCGCCAACTTCTACCCCTTCCCTGCTCCTCCAGTTGTTCCCGTAGCAGTTCTCTGTTCTCACTGCCCTCGCCCTGACCATTCTCTGTTGGGCCCTTTCTGACCTCATTGGCCGTGCCCAGCCCAGACCCTTGGATATTATTTTCCTGACCTTTTTACCTACATGGGGTTTCTTTGTTATGTCTGCCTTTATGGCCAGTTTGTTTCTCTGCTTCAGAGATGAAGAAGGTGATAACTCCAGGCTAACAGAGGAACATTCTAGCTTTTGATTGATTACGTGAGAAAAAATTATACTTGAGGGAAAGAATTGATTCAGCATATGGAATAGTTAGTATTGCTTGTTCTTACTAGGAAATCGTTCCAGAGCACACTAATGAGGCTTGGTTTGAAAGCAGAAGGAAGGAAATGTGTTCTGAATACACCTTATTCTAAAAAGGTTTTAGAAGATATCACATGTAAATGAATTAATAGATGTTATCCAAAATATTCATTTCCAAGGAACACAGTGGCTAGGGACCTTGTACAACTCTTTTTTTCCTCTTTGCCTGCTTCAGTTTCTCCTGTAAAAGGAATGGTCTCTGCGTTAGAAACTGTTTCCCAGTTAGAAATTTCTAGTTTGTAGGATTTTTATTTATTTATTTATTTATTTATTTTTAAGTAAACTCTATGCCCAACCTGGGGCTAGAACTCACAACCCTGAGATCGAGTTGCATGCACTACCACCTGAGCCAGCCAGGCATCCCCTTAGTTTGTAGAATTTCAAAAAGTAATTTCAGTCTTCAGAAATCCATGAAGGTGTTGATGGAAATCAGTAACAGAAGAAACTGCGAGTGGAGATTTTAAAGACATTGCAGCTTGGGCAGCTTCTTCTTTTTTTTTTTTTTTCCTAAAGATTTTATTTATTTATTTGACAGAGAGAGACACAGCGAGAGAGGGAACACAAGCAGGGGGAGTGGGAGAGGGAGAAGCAGGCTTCCCGCGGAGCAGGGAGCCCGATGCGGGGCTCGATCCCAGGACCCCAGGATCACGACCTGAGCCAAAGGCAGATGCTTAATGACTGAGCCACCCAGGCGCCCCTTGGGCAGCTTCTTGTAGCAAAAGTTGTGCTTGAGTTTTGTTTTGTTTTTTTTCTTAGTTCTTTTCTAGAAACAAGTGTCCCCCATTCTTGATCCTGGAGAACAGTAAGTACAAAAACATGGCTCTGAACTTTGCCAGTTTAAAGCCATCAACATCCTGGTGAAACCACTTGTTGGGTTTCTTCAGATCCACTGTTGAGTATCATTTGCAACAACCCTTGAATGTTTGACAGGCCCTAAGTGAGGATGAAAATCCTCATTCGTGTGTAGTTCATCTTTCATGATGAATAAGGACTATTTTTGTAATGAGAAAACTTATTTGAAAAATCAGCAGATTAACGTTTTTCTCCAAAATGGAAATAGCTTTTTCAGTTTAAGGGTAATATGTTCCTCCAAAGGTCACAATAAGATAGTATAAAGAAAACAAAGCTGTTTGTAATTCTACAATCCAGGAAAAACCCAATATTGTATTCCTTTCAACTTCATTTTTACGTTTACATCTTTACTCTTTTGGTAATCTGTTTTGGAGCATGAAGTGTAAGGATCTTAATTCTCAGAATTTTTCTGGCTGCCTTCACTTAGTGAATTTTTTTTTCATCCTTTTGCTACTGAATTTTATAATGCCATATTTGTCCAAATTATTCATTTCTGGGTTATTTTTCTGTTTAGTCCTATTCCAGCCCCATACTTTTAATACTGTATTTTTATAACATACTTTCCAAGACTGTTAAGGCAAGTCCTCTGTCCTCTTGTCATTATTCTTTTGGGGAAGAATGGGAGGGACTCTTGTGAATTTATTTTGATGAATAGAATTATTTCAAGTTCCAAAAAAATCCTTGGGATTGTTTCAGTAGAGGAGAATTTACATCCCTGCATTAAGTCTTCCTATTGGAGATATCTCTTCATTAATTCAGATTTCCTTTGTTTCAGTAAGATTGTCATTTTCTTACTTAAGTCCTATACTGCTGTTAACCACTGCAAAAGTGGTTGCAGTATAAATTTGGAAAATCCTTCAGAAAAGTGAATTAGTGAAAGTCATGAAAATGTTTATACTTTTGATTCAGTAACCCCATTCCTAAACAATATCTGTAAGTTAAGTTTAACAGAACCCTTTTGCCTGTGTGAGAATTTGACCTTTGGTTAACTTTTTTTCTGGAGAACCTGATAAAGGCAGACTGTCACCTTCTGTTGCTGGGCACTGTAGCTTATGGTAAAATGTCTCCTGGTTGGTAATTGCATCTGGACAGGGAGAGGCTGTGAAGTACCCCCATGGAGCCCCATGCTTGGGCTTCACAGAGTACAGTGGCTCTTGTGCTGGTTGTGTTCCTCACAAGAAGCCAACAGAGCTATTAAAAGAGATGATTGGATCCCCTCAACAATGAGGGTTTTAAGTCGGGGGTTGAACCCACACTGTCTCCCTATACCAGAGCCATCTGCTGTGTGGATTGTTGAAAGAACAGCCAGCAAGCTGTGTTCTTGTCCCCCCAGTCCTCCTCAGTAGGCAAGTGCCAGGTATGGCCTGTGATAGTCCTGTGAGTCTGAATCTAAGAAGATCATGCCCACCCCACCCCACCCGCACTGCCCCATGGCTGTTGCTGGGTCCCAAGGAAATGATCCCACAAACTGAAGTTCAAAAATGTTCTTTACAGCATTACTTTCCCCAGATTTTTGGTATATTAAGTAAAAGGCAGGAATAGCTATTTAAACACTTAATTCACTCAAAGGAATATTAGATGTTAAGACTGTAACAGAAGCAAGCACTAAAGGATAAAGTCACAGTCACTATAGCCAGCCTCAGCCTTCTAGAAGCTAGGTGGTTAAAAATGAAACTTAAGGGACGCCTGGGTGGTTCGGTTGGTTAAGCGTCTGCCTTTGGCTCAGGTCATGGCCCAGGGTCCTGGGATCAAGCCCTGCATCGGGCTCCCTGCTCGACGGGAAGCCTGCTTCTCCCTCTGCCTGCCACTCCCCCTACTTGTGCACTTACCCTCCTCCCCCCCGACACATAAATAAATAAAAATCTTTTTAAAAAAAATAAAAATGAAACTACAAATTGCTTTTCTGAGACCTAGTTTTGACTGCCTTGTTCTCCCAAACTGTAGAAGAATAACAACAGGCTTTACTGAACCCAATTCCTTACCTACCTTTTTTATATGTAAACACTTATTTCATTTCCCGCAGCTCCACTGAAGGCAGGAGGTAGATGTTGACCCTTGCCTTGTTACTTGTAGTCTCCTGCCCTTGCTGTTTCACGGTCTCCTGAGGATAATGGACCAGAGCTAAGGGCTCTCAGGTATAGGTGTCATTCTCGAGGGTTCTAACATTCAATCTTGAATTCCTGGTTCTAGAGAACACAGGCCTCACGCTGGGGATTCCAGCTGTCTGAGGAGTGATCGTCTAGCAGTTTTAGATAAGTTGCTAACTTTGGGGTCCAGAATTTAAGACTTCTGCTTTTCTGAAAGTCACTGAGTCAGGTTCAGGAGACTAAGGGATAATTAAGACAGGAACCCTGTCTTGAAAAGTAAATAGGAGCAAGTTCTGGAATAGAGATGAGCAAAGATTAGGCATCTTACATTGTCTGGTCAAGGGTAGGGAAGGCTGCCTTGAAAGGTTTTCTAGAAAAGGGTGATTCCAAGAGCTACAGGTCAAGTATTATTCTCACACTACCCCAGTATTTGATAATAATTCTCTACTTGGCACTAGAGATGTAGTGGGGAATAAAACTGTCTTGGTGGAGGTTATTCGAAAAGGGAGAAGACAGGGGCACCTGGGTGGCTCAGTCGTTAAGCGTTTGCCTTCGGCTCAGGTCATGATCCCAGGGTCCTGGGATCGAGCCCCGCATTGGGCTCCCTGCTCGGCGGGAAGCCTGCTTCTCCCTCTCCCACCCCCCCCTGCTTGTGTTCCTGCTCTCACTGTCTCTCTCTCTGTCAAATAAATAAAATCTTTTAAAAAAAGAAAAGGGAGAAGACAGACAAATGTAATAGATTCAGATGCCAAGTAGTGGTTAAGTGCTCTGAAGAAAACTAAGGCAATGTAAAGGGATAGAGCAGATGGGGAGAGGGTGTGCTACTTTAGATAAAGTGATCACCTCTCTGAGGAAGTGCAATGTGAGCAGAGACTTGAATGAAGCAGGACTGAGCTGTTGAGGAAGTTGGAGCATTAATCCACACTGATCAACATCCAAGAGGGAGAATCCGTTCTTTTAGACTACTCCGAGGGGCAGGATGAGCCTGACTCACTATTTTGCCCAGCCTGGGTCCAGAGTTCTAATGACTGATACTGCTCTCTGTCCAGTCCCCCTGGATGGCAGGGAAATAGCCAACAGAAAGGCCCAAGACTCAGTGCTCCCGGGGCTGTTTCGATGTTTACACTGGGGGATGTGGTTAGCCTTGGTATTTCTGTCACACTCACAGTGCTTTCTCCTTTTTCCTTTTAGTTTGAAGGATGACCTCTAGGAAGAAAGTGTTGCTGAAGGTTATCATCCTGGGAGATTCTGGGTAAGTGGTTCTCACCGTTTGAACTAACATGTTGGCTTGGATTAATAAAGGTGACCTCCTTGAAGCCTGTGCCCTCCATGCTGACATTTGGCAGTTCCTTCTCTAGTAGTGGTGGCATAGGGCCCTAGGTCTCCTGCTCTTTCGGGCACAGCAGAAATTTGAATGATCTCTTGTTCTGTAACCCTTCATTCCCTGATCTTTGGCATGATTTGGGGGAAGGGGTAGCTATTTAAACTCAAGAATAGTTTCATGGAATCCCTTTTTTCCGAGCTGGTTAGACAAGGGAGTTCTGTTTATGTAGATTTGTTGCCACTGACCTCATGCCTACCAGTTGTGGGTTTGGGGTGTGCTGTGCGGTATCCTCCCACCGCTGTGCCAGATTCAGGTCTATATTCAAAAGAACCTGGGACTGGATAACTGGATTCTGATCCTAGATCTGCCACTAAGTAAGTGACCAGCTCTTTAGTAGCTGTTAGGATTCTGTGCGAGGCTTTTCAGACTCAGCATCTGAAGTGACCTGTGAAACCTTAGACCAACTGGAAGCTATGTATTTTTTTTTTTTAAGATTTTTATTAATTTGACAGAGAGAGTGAGAGCAGGAACGACAAGCAGGGGGAGTGCGAGAGGGGGAGAAGCAGGCTTCCCGCTGAGCAGGGAGCTCAATGCGGGGCTCGATACCAGGACCCCGGGATCATGACCTGAGCCGAATGCAGACGCTTAACGGCTGAGCCACCCAGGCGCCCCTGTATTTTTTTTTTAAATAATAATAATAAGTGCAGGTATGCCTCCTTATCCCAGAGCTCCCTGCCCTTTAAAAAGGCAGTGATTTTTCTACCCTGGCTGGCTTTTTTAATTGCCAGAGGAGCCTTTTATTTATTTCTTTTTTTAAAGATTTTATTTATTTGCCAGAGAGAGACATAGCAAGAGAGGGAACACAAGCAGGGGGAGTGGGAGAGGGAGAAGCAGGCTTCCCGCGGAGCAGGGAGCCCAACGTGGGGCTTGATCCCAGGACGCTGGGATCATGATCTGAGCCGAAGGCAGACGCCAAGTGACTGAGCCACCCAGGCGCCCCCTGAGGAGCCTTTTAAGAGTTTTCCATACCAGTGGGTTGGGCCTAGTTAGCAGTACTTAAATACACACATCTCTCTGTCTCTCTGTCTCTGTCCCTCCCTTGCCCTCCCTTACTCCTGGTGACTCTAGTGTGGTGTCAGGATTGAAAGGTATTGTTTTAGGCCCAAACTTGCCTGGAAAGAATCACCAAGTCTTTATTTGATTACAGATCTCCTGGCCTCTCCTCTGAAAATGCAGATCCAGGTGGCCTGGGTTGGAGAACACTGCCTTAAGCTATAACTGTACTACCAGGTCCTCTGCATATGAAAATGAGTGTGTTTCTCAGTGGGAAAGGAAGGCATTCCCTTGACTTTGAAGAAGCCTTTTGTTTATCATCAACCTGCCCTAGCTAATCTCATCACCAAAAAAAAAATCCACACATTGTCTCTTGCTGAGTTTTCTTATTGGAAAACATCTCTGGAGGAGCTTACTCTGAGGTAGATTCTGATTTGGTGGAATATTGATGCTTTCTCCACTTCAGATTTTAAACTTTGAAGCAGCAGGTGGCTGACTGGTGTGTATGTCTGCTCGCAGCCATTGACTTCCTCCTGTGCTATTACTTGCTTAGACTGAATAGCAACCCCTAAATGGAGAGACACCCAAGACAGCAGAGATATTTTTGGAATGGTGGAGTGATCTTATTGCTGTAGCTCCTTTTAGAAGGAGAGTATTTGCTGACATCTTTCTGGAAGGAAAAAGATAATACTAGGTTCTACCATCTGACTTGCTTGTACAAACTTAAAAGCAGCTTTTCAACATCTGGCCCATATCTGTACCCCGTATTTTTATCCCAGGAGAAAATACAACCTTGAATGAGTAACACTGGGCAGTTGGCTGGCACGGCTCTCTGTTGTGATTACAGTTCCTTGTTCTCCTTTAAGATAGGCAGGTATCTTCAGAGCTGCAAGGATCAGAATCTGTTTTCCATCCCTTGCTAGTTGACCTATACTTGTGGTTTTTCTCCAATTTCAGAGTTGGTAAGACATCACTCATGAACCAGTATGTGAACAAGAAATTCAGTAATCAGTACAAAGCTACAATAGGAGCAGACTTTCTGACAAAGGAGGTGATGGTGGATGACAGACTAGTTACAATGCAGGTAAGCACGCGTCTCCACTTTGCCAACCAAGCCTTGTTCATTCGGGCTGAACCCTTTTGTTCATGCCTAGGCATTTTCCCTCCCTGTTCTTCATTTCCCACTACAGTATTCATGGATAATTGGCCACAGGTAGGATTGCCAGATAAAATACAGGATATCTAGTATGACCCAGATATTGCATGAGACATACTAGAAATTTTTCATTGTTTTTCCAAAGCTCAAATTTAATTGGAGTTCCTTTTTTTTGCTGTTGGTTTGGTTTGGGTTTTTTTGTTTTTGTTTTTGCTGAATTTGACCACATACAGGCCTCTGTCTTGCTGTGTCTACAAAATGTCTAACTCATTCCTTTCTTAATATCCCTGCATAATATTTTAGGCCAAAATGTCTTTGGGTTTCTCCTAGATTCTTACAGTAGCTGTTCATGTAGTTTCCCTATTTTTCTGGCTCCTTTTAATCTGTCCTATCTATAGGCACCAAAGTTGTGTTTCTATTAAGCCAGCCTAGCTTTTTTGTGTATCACCTTAATCTTTTAAGATTTTCCCTTGCAACAATTAGGCTAAAATACACATTCCTTCATAGGAACTTTTGAAAGCCTTTGCATTCTGGCTACAAACTATTCTTCACTTTTTTGTCTTTTGCCAGTCCTTCTAAACCAAGTGCTGCTCTTACAAACCTGTCCTTGCATCTGTCTGCTTCCATCCCAGCCCCTTTGTCCCATCTTTGTCTTCATCCCGAAGTCTCCAACTTTTAGCCCAGGTGTTGTCTTCTGAAACTCCTACCTCCACAGCAGTTGTTCCTTCCTGTATTAAATGAGGTCCCTGGCAGACTAGGCCTCAAGAGACAACTATAATTCTTATCCCACTGTAGTCCTAGCAAACACCAGGCTCACTGAAATGTTTGAATGATCCAGGTGTTACAGGTAGAAGTTTTTACACACATGGACCTCAAGCTGTGACATGCTCCCAGAGGATAAGGACTCTTGAGACTTCCTTGACTCACACATCCAGGATGGAGTTAATATGGATTTCGCCTCCCACCTCCCCCAAGCATACACATAGAGATGTTCAAAACATGACTACAGTTTTAATAAGCCAAACTTGAGAGAAAAAGAAATTTCCAGGTTTCAGGAAAGAAGAGGGAACCGAAAGCTAGTGATAAGCTTGGGGGCTTCTGCCATGGTGCTTTGCAAGTTTATAACCAGGACTAGAGTTTCATCACTCGCCAGGGGCAGGAGATGTGACTACAAAAGGTAGGGGAACTAGAATTGAGAATCCCCTTGGGAAGATACACACACACACACACACACACACACACACACACACACTCTCTCTCTCTCTCTCTCTCTCTCTCTCTCTCTCTCACTCTCTCTCTCACTCACTCACTCAGTCTCACACTCACCCAGGACCTTGGAAAGATGTGAAAACAGGACCAAATACCCTCAACCCAAGGAAGTGGCAAAGCTCATGAATGAAGTAGGCTTGAGGCTTTGCCTCTTTGCTTTCTTGTTGGAGACTCTCAATCCCACTATGCTCATGTCTGGGTTCTGAGCTTATACTCTACATGGGACAGGAATGTTGACATAAACCCATAAATCCCTGTCATTCCTGACAAAAGCAGAGATAAGACCATTCTATAGGAAGACTTGCAACCTCAGGACAGAAGGTGAGCTCATAGCCACATGAGGAAATAATGTACCACAAAAAATGTTCACAATGACTGGAGATTTTTAAAAAAGGAATTGAAACCATAATGAAAAAGGATACTATAAAAAAATGAGGATATGGAGAACTTAGAACTTGAAGTGAAAACATAGTCATTGTGATAAACCAAATGAACAGTTAACCTACAGATTAAACACAGCTGAAGAAAACAGTAAGCTTTGAGAACTGAGCAAATTACCCAGAAGACTCAAAATTGCAGAACACCAAAAGCAAAATTAGAAGAGCAACTAGAGAGAAAAGAAGGATTACTTACAAAGGTTAACAGAGGAGTTCTCGGGGACGACAGGAGGCAGAAGGGAATGGAATGCCTTCAGGCTGCTGGTGTAAAGTACTACCTGCAGATTTTACATGTGCACCAGCCAGACTAAAAGCTGCTTCCTGTACCAGGAGAAACAGCTATAGAGCCAGGCTATGGCTTCGACAGCAGTGCGGGCTGATTCCAAAGTCAGAACCCAGCTCCTTCTGGGTGTGGGGCTATTATCATAGAGCCCCATGTACCCTACTAAGCTGGGACCCTGCAGGGCTGCACAGCTGGAGTGAACTCCAGCTGGAGAACCTCAGGTCACTGGAGTCTGGAAACAGCAGGGCAGAGAAGGTGTTCTGAAAGGTTGAAACAAAAGCCTGGCCCTCATGCTATTGCAGCCAGCCTGAAAGACTAGAAGTAAATGAAAACCATGATCTCTGGACAGAGTCATCATCATCCTAGATCTTGAGGAATCCTCATATTTTTCACGGGCTTTTAGCAGCGTGCAATAAGATAATCCAAATAAGAAAACAAGGCAAGAACCAATGGAAGGCTCCCTGATCATTCAGAGTGGTTTTTATATTTAAAGAAATAAGGCAATCTTATGTATCTGGAGAGAAGAAACTAAACAGGTGGTGTAGGTTAATAGAATTTCTAAAAATGAAATATAATAACCAAAAGGTGGGAATCCAAGAATGTTTTTAGCAGCAAATAGGACATGCCAGAAGAGGGCTGAAAGGAAGAATGATAGGAAAGAGAAGTACAAACAGGATTCAGTAGATAGGTCAGACTTCCTTTTAATCTCAAAAGAAAGAGAATAGATCAAAGATGGTATTTGTCGAGAATTTTCCAGGATTGATGTGGCACTAGTCTACAGATTCAGGAAGCCCAAATTCCAAGATGGATAAATAAAAAAGAAATCTCGACATACTATAATGAAATTGCAAAAACAAAAGACAAACTTGAAAGCATCTGGAGGAAAAAGATGACCTTAAAAAGGAACAGGAATGAGACTGACAGTTGACTCTCAACAGTAACAGTAGAAATCAACAGGCGGAATATATTCTGAAAGAAACCTTCAGCACTGTGTTCCGTCCCTGCTAAAAATATCCTGGAAGAATGAAAGCGTACATCCTTAGGTTCTATGGCAAAAATTCTAAAAGATGTACTTCAGACAGAAAGAAAGTGATTCCATTTAGAAAGGTCTGAGATAAGAAGATAAACTGAGATAAACTTTAATTGTATGCATATATTTATTGTTAGAATTATGACCCTAATAGTAAGAACATGTAACTTCCAAACTATCACAGAAAACCAGGATTAGACCTATGTAATTTAATGTGTTAGGGAAGATTAGTGGTTGCTGTGGATACCTTATATTGCTCAGGAAGACGCTAGAAATTCATCAATATTAAACATTAGATGGAATCAAGTATGCGAGAAAAATTTAAAGTTAACTTACTATGAAGCCATGGTAATTTAAACAGTGTGATATTGTCAGAGACATGCGGATCAAGGGAACAGAGGGCACTCAAGCAGGGCACACCTAGCTGGACACTGAGTAGAGAGGCGGCTTCCAAAAGAGTAGGGAAAGGGGGAGTTACACAGTCAGTGGAGTGGGCCCATGGTTTTCTATTTTGGGTGGGGAGTAACCAGAGGGTTCAAGACCTGAATGAAAAAAGTACAAAACGAAAACTTTACAAATTAAAATAATTGTTTTACCTTAGGTGTTTAAAATAGAGAAAGCACAAATCATAAAAGATTAAAGATCAATAGTAGACTACATTAAATTAAACATTTGAATAACAAGATTCCCAAATAATAAAAACCACAGACCAGAAAAAATGTTGATAATGCATAATAGTATCCAGTCAACAACCCCGTGGATAACTGGACAACAGACATCAACAGGCAACTATCAGAAGAAACCTTTAATGTCCAGTGGCTTGATTTCAGGGAATTACAAATTTAAAAAGGTGACGGGGGCAGGGTGACACTGCTATAGACACAGGGATCACTCCCTCCCTCCCTCTCAGTGCTATCAAAAGATGCTCTTTTGGAAAAATTTCCCAGCAGTTGGGTGGCTTAAAGAAACTCCCATGGTCATGTGACTACAGATACTTCTGGGGCTGGTTGAATAAAGTGGATGTCAGCCCTGACTGGCGGCATCCAAGTGGCTGTGCTGTTGGGCTGTGGTGTGCTACCAGGGCCAGGAGAGTTGGCAGAAGGACATAACCTCTCATCAGGCCCTCTAGACAAACAGAATTCAGGCAGTTGATGCCACTGCTCTTAAATCATGAGCATTGGATTTGATCACATGGAGGGCTAACAGCATGCTGGAAAAACAAGGTCATGCAAGTGTCATTATATTGAGCCTGACTGTTCGGAGAGACTTTGTAAAGTTAAAAATTTACATAAAAGCATGTTGGAAATAATTTCATGTGGATGTATCACAGACAGAGGCATCGTTGCTCTGCATCACTTAAGAAACCTCAAGTGTTTGCTCTAAAGTGATCTTCCTGGACTAAGAGAAAAAGAAAACCTTGTCCAAGCCTTTGAGATAGGACCACCTTCTCTAGAACTAAAATTAGACTTGAAGTAAAATAATAATATTCAGTAAGTGTCTTATTTCAAATGGCAGCATCTACAGGTGAATGGATAAAGATGTGGTACTCACCATAAAAAGAGTGAAATCTTGCTGTTTGCAACAACATGGATGGGCCTAGAGAGTATTATGCCCAGTGAAATCATTCAGACAGAGACAAATACCATATGGTTTCTCTTATATGTGGAATCTAAAAAAACAAATGAATAAACAACAACACAAAAACAGACTCCTCAGTACAGAGAACAAACTGGTGGTGGCCAGAGGGGTGGGGGTGGGAAATGGGAGAAATAGGTGAAGGGAATTAGGAGGAACAAACTTCTGGTTATAAAGTAAGTAAATCATGGATATGGGGGGAAAAGTGTCCTATTTCAATATAAAGTATCATTTGAAATTATTTTTTTTAAGATTTTATTTATTTATTTGACAGAGAGAGAGAGATAGTGAGAGCAGGAACACAAGCAGGGGGAGTGGGAGAGGGAGGAGCAGACTTCCCGCGGAGCAGGGAGCCCGATGTGGGGCTCAATCCCAGGACCCTGGGACCATGACCTGAGCCGAAGGCAGATGCTTAACGACTGAGCCACCCAGGCGCCCCTCATTTGAAATTATTTAGATATATTTATCATCAATAGAACTAAAAGGTGGTCATACCACAACATTTTAAAAGCAAAGAGTCCCTCATGTAGAAAGTAAATATTCAGACATGACATACTGAAATTAGAGTTGGAAGTGAGAATTTATGTGCATTTTAAGAAAAATGCAAACCCAGATAACCTTTTAATTCTAATATATTCCTCATTTTATATAGATATGTCTTGATGTAGATAGAGTTCTTCAAAGTGATTTAAATGTATAACACAGATATTCTTTTTTTTAAGATTTTATTTGAGAGAGAGAACACAAGCTGGGGTGGGGTGGCAGAGAGGAGGAGAGGGAGAAGCAGACTTCCCACTGAGCAGGGAGCCTGGCTCTGGGCTCAATCCCAGGATCCCGGAGTCATGACCTGAGCTAAAGGCAGACATTTAACCAACTGAGCCACCAGGAGCCCTACATTTTACTTTAAAGTTAATAAAGCATGTTGCTATAAATGTATAGACATGGGGGAAAAAAGGCTCACAAAATCAAGCTTTGGCTGGAATATAGGGAGTAGAATATTGTCAAGTTGATGGTGGGAGTGTATCAGTGCAGCCCTTTTCAGTAGAGACTACCATTTTGCTCTCCATTGTTGAGCATGCACAATTCTCTGTCTAGGAAGAGAGCCTAGAGAAACTTAGCTCTGGGCATAGGAAGAGAAGTGTAGGAAGAATGCTCCTTGCTGCTGAGATGACCAGGGAATAGAGTGTATATATTAAGGTAGTGGAATGCTATATAGCCATTAGCCTTTGGAAAAGGAAAAAAAGCAAGTTGCAAAAAGATGTACAGGATCATACTATTTATGTAGACCGTTAACTCTTCAGGACCCATTCACATCTAGGGAGGAAGGAAAGGGAATGCTGTGAGGAAGGGTTAACTCTGTTTCTTTAAAAAAACAAAAACAAAAACAAACTGACATTACTGTGGCAGTGTTAATATTTGTCACATTAGAGTATGGGTAAATAGATATATGGGTGTGCTATAAAATATTAAAAATTTTAAGAGATCACAGTCATAGGACTTTACGTTTCTAGGTGTGAAGATAAATTAATTTTTTAAAGTTGCAAAGAATAACTGCGCAGTTTTTCAACTTCACTTCTTAATGCCTTACTTTGCCTTCTCTGTTATCTGAGTTCCAAGTACCCGTTTGGTTCCAATAAGAGTCGTAGAGTTTAGGGGCGCCTGGGTGGCTCAGCCGTTAAGCGTATGCCTTCGGCTCAGGTCATGATCCCAGGGTCCTGGGATCGGGCCCCACATCGGGCTCCCTGCTCAGCAGGAAGCCTCCTTTTCCCTCTCCCACTCCCACTGCTTGTGTTCCCTCTCTCGCTGTGTCTCTCTCTGTCAAATAAATAAAATCTTAAAAAAAAAAAAAAAAAAGTCATAGAGTTCTCCTCTTGGGATTCTGTCCTAAACAAGCAATCGGAAATATAGAAGAGGCTCTGTAAGTTAACATTCATTCCTGAGGTCCTTAAAATTGTGGAAATTTGACAGCAATATGTTTTTAAAAAACAAGAGTGAAATTGTTCGCTGAGTTTGTTGGGCAGCAGTAAAGGTGGGAGCTCCTGTCAGAGAGTGCTGTGATGTGTCACTTGGGCAGAGAGGAGTGATGGGGAGGGCACACGGCGTGATGCGTGGTGTGAGATTTCAGCTACGTAAAACGCCACAGCCTAGATAACTAGAATAACAAATGAGCTAATGAAGATGCTCTCTGTGTGGGAGGGTGCCAAGTGTTTCAGGGGGTTTTTTAGCTTTGGCTTTACTTACCCAAATGTTTACGTAGTAACAGTGTTACTTCTCTAATGGAAAAAAAAAAATTTTTTTTTTTTTTAATTTGTCCAAGCCTAGATTTAAGTTCTGGTTTTTTTCCTACTTTCTCTTTATAGAAATAGTTGTCTGTTTCTACTTTCCTTATTGTATGACCAGGCTCTTGCGTCCCCCTCCATCGATCAGTCTCCCTGTTACGAGAAAGGGTTCATTTTTTCACTCAGAGACACATACTCACTGTAGGACATTGGGAAACCAGAAAAGCACAAAAGCAGACATCACCCGCAGTCCCTCTACTGGGTATCCACTGGCACCGGAGATCGAATTTTGTCTGCATATGTGTGCTTTGTTTGTTGTAGTGGGGGTTGCATTTAGTTCCCCATCCTGATGAGAGGCAGGGAAAATAATTGCCTTTGAGTTTGTCTTCACCCTTATATCAAAGTCATCGTCACTTCCTTCTGGTTCTATTTGAGTGGCTGCTTCTTTTACCAGTGGCCTGAGCACTCCTATGCCACACACAGACATTCATGACAGCCTCCTACCTCTACTATACAGTCAGGCTGACCTCCCATGGCTGCTAGGGCATGTCCTATTTTAGAAAGATTCTTCCCAGAGTGAAGTGCGTATAGATAGTTTATGTAGTGGTTGGGGTTTCCTGGGGATGGAGTGGGCTGCCAAGGTCAGGCTCCCTGCTCTCACAGTTGTGGCCAAGAGTCCTGTCAGCCATGTTTTCATGTTCTGGTTATGGAGGGTCATGCGCATTGGAAGAAAAGGCTGAGGCGGGTTTCTCAGACCTGTCCTCCTCATAGGAGTAACACTTGGGCTCTTGGGGACTGTTCATTGACAGAAAGCTGAAATGTGCACTTTTGCTCAGCCCTGACATTGGTAACCACAGTAGCCCCCTTCCAGCATGCTGTTGGCCTGAGCTATTCTTGGCCAGTCTGTGGGCCAGAGTTTAGAGTTGTGTAGTCCTATTGCTTTACTGGACCTTCTCTAGGGGGTTCTAATGCTGCTGTGTCCAGCCCTCCAGTCAGTATCTAAGTTCTGGCTCCGCTCCTGTTTGCTGCACTGTCATTTGAGCCGGTCCCCAAGAGTAAATCAACTGTCTGGATTTGCACAGGTTTTAGGACTCCTTTCAGAGAATATTTTGGGAGGTGTTAGGGGATTTAGTAGAACATCATGAGCTTTGATTACGTTGGTAGTATTAAAGAAATGTGAATCCCAGATTACTGCCCTGTCCTGTTATTTCTCTTGTGCCTATTTACTTATTCTAATCAAGCATCATAACCTCGTCTTATAGGGTGCTCTTCCTACCTGAACTGGGAGCTCAATCTGTGTATGGCCTAGGGACACTTGACGGGTTCCCCAAGTGTTCTGCATCAGTTGGAGGGAGGCAGGACTGACCGCCTGAGAAAGCCTTCACAAAGGAGCTCAACCATCCTTCTGCAAAATTTGGTTCTGGAGATAAAGCTATAGTGGCCCAACCCACACTCCCATTTTGGTTCAAACCCTGGGCCTTTGGGGTAGTTGGCTGGTGATTTGGACATAAAATTGCCATTTATTTGGGTTATAAGGGATGGCCCAAGTTCTTATGTTGTTCTGAAGTTAAGTGGGTTCCCTGCAAACAGTGAATCCAACAGTTAAAGACCCATGTCAGCTAGAAGTAATGGTATGCTGCTTCTGACCCCCACTTTCTTAAACCAGATGACTTGCTGGGGGTGTGGAACCATTCCTCAGAACACTCACCATCTCTCAGGCTGACCAGGGTGGCCTTGTTAGGGATCTAGGGCAGTAAGGAAATCCATCCTTGCTCTCGAACCTAGCATGGCAATGAACGATATGAAGTTCTTTGAGCTAGGCAGTAGTACCTGGTGTTCTTTTGATTAAAAGCTGGCTTTCCCCTCTATTCTAAAGTATGTCCTTGTTGTCTTTCCCTTCATCTCTCTCTCTCAGGGGTTTTTGTTTGCCTTTTTTTTTTTTTAATTGAGTCGTAATATAAATAAAACATTCTGATTTTTTTAGGTAAACTTTATATATAGTACAATATGTAGATTTAAATGTACAGTTCAGTGTGTAATTATGTCCCTGTATTTCCATCACCCCCAGAAAGTTCCCAGGGTACATAAATGTTAAGTTTATATCATGAATTTTACATAAATATCTATTCATGGAACCACCGCCAAGATCAAGATGAAAACATTTTCTAGCAGAGTTCAGACTCGTTGTCTGCTTCCTGAATTCTGAAACCTGAAGTCGCTTGTCTCTCGGTGGCTCCATAATGCAGCTCGTTTCCTCTGGCATCCCCCACTCCTAGTGCTGTGCCCCCCAAGGAATAATGTTTTATCTCTCGCAGATCTGGGACACAGCAGGCCAGGAACGGTTCCAGTCACTTGGTGTGGCCTTCTACAGAGGCGCAGACTGCTGCGTTCTGGTATTTGACGTTACTGCCCCCAACACATTCAAAACCCTCGATAGCTGGAGAGATGAGTTTCTCATCCAGGCCAGTCCCCGGGATCCTGAAAACTTCCCCTTCGTTGTGTTGGGAAACAAGATTGACCTCGAAAACAGACAAGTAAGTGCTAAAGATAGTGGGAATCCTAAATGTGGAGGCTTATGAATCTACCCTCATTTAGGTCGCGTGGCTCCTGGGCCTTCTAAAAGTGGCAGCTAAGTTTCAGATGACAGGGACTGGTTTTAGTGGGTGGTTTGTTTTGTTTTGTTTTAAGATTTTATTTATTTGACAGAGACAGCGAGAGAGGGAACACAGGCAGGGGGAGTGGGAGAGGGAGAAGCAGGCTTCCCGTCGAGCAGGGAGCCCGATGCGGGGCTCGATCCCAGGACCTGGGATCATGACCTGAGCCGAAGGCAGGCGCTTAACGACTGAGCCACCCAGGTGCCCCTGTTTTTGGTTTTGATTGGTAAAAAGCCATGTGCCTTAAGGACCAGTCCCCAGCATACCTCTGTGTATGTGTGCCCCCATAGTGGGGTAGAGGGGAGGCATAACTAACTAGTTACCTGCCCAGTCCTTGGAATCGGGCCTTGCTTCCTAGTCTAGTAAAGGCATACCGTTTTTGCTTCCCCTGTGGCAGAACGGGCAGTGAAAGTCTACAGTGCTATTCCCTTTGAAATTATGCCAAGAGAAGAGCAAGTCCACTTTGTGGAGTTGCCTGTACTGGCCATCATTTTGGTCCCTATGAAATAATTTGACTTGAGGCCGGTTGCAGTCTGCATTTTGGTCTTTTGGATTTAAAGGCAGACTTGCATTTAAAGCCTGGCTCATGCACTTTTAATTTGGGAATATTTCTTGGAGTCTGAATCTTCACTTACATAACAAGAATGCTCTGGGATCAGATGACAGTGTACCCAGAAGCCCTGGCACCCAGGAGGAGCTTGGGAAATGGTGGCTTTCTAGTTGGCCGGTTACTGTTTTCCTCTCTATGAGAGACACTGGCTTCTAAGGTGACTTGTGGTTTGGTGGGTTCTATGCAAAGCCCAGAATGGCTCCAGAAAGGTACCTGTGGGAATGTGAACTACCTTCCGGTCAGCACCCTTTGAGGACCAGGGCCCACGAGACCTGGTTTAAATCCCCATGCTGTCTCCAGCCGGCTCTCACTTTGGGCCATTGTCTTTGCCCTCTGAGCCTCAGTTCTCCTTCTGTACTCGAAAGGAGATAATTAGATTTTGTCATTCTCGAGTGCTCCTGCACCTCAGGGGCCTGCCTGGATCTCCATGTGTGCTTTGGGCTTCTGAGTAAAATTGCTCTGGTTTACTTTGAAATAGCATTTCTCTTGGGAGCATAGACTCTTAATTATAGCTTGGTTTATTTCTGGCCATTGATCTCTTTTTCTCCCTTAGGTGACAGTCCTCTCATGCCTGGAAGTGGGCTAGGGGTGGGGAATTAGGGTAGGAGAGGCAGGGCTGTCAGTGAGAGCTGCAGACTTCGGTGGTACGGGTGATGTGACACTAGCAGTAATGGGGATGGGACTGCAAACCTTGAGACCAAGCTGCCAGGCATTTCCTGGGCTGGGACCTCTGAGGTCCCAAGAGAAACAATTCAGTACTTCCCAGGCTAGCTGCTTACTCTTTCATCGTCTGCCTGTAAGTGTAGCTAAGGGTCAGAACCTATGGACTGTAGAATGGGCTTGGGTTTGAGGCCTAGCGGTATTACACAGAGCCAGCAGCATGACCTTGGCCAGGCCTGCAGCTCCCTTCCTCGAACCCCCGCACACCCTCATCCCCGGTCTGCTCCCTCACCCGTGCTAGCTGCCTCTATCGGGAGCACACGTACACCCTTCTTCCTCTTCCAGGTGGCCACAAAGCGGGCACAGGCCTGGTGCTACAGCAAAAACAACATTCCCTACTTCGAGACCAGTGCCAAGGAGGCCATCAATGTGGAGCAGGCGTTCCAGACAATTGCACGGAATGCACTTAAACAGGTGGGTCTCTTGCAGCTGTCTGGCTCCCTCTGGTGACTGACCATCAACCCAGCCCCTGCCTGGCTTTCTTGTCCTTAATCTTTCTTAGCTCTTTTTTCTATGTAGCCAGAAGAACCCGTGTGTTTATCTGGGAAGGCAATGAGGCATTCTGCTAAAGCTTCCAGAAATTCCACTTGTTTGTGAATAACCTATACAATGCAAGGGCAATGAAGACAGGCTGAGGCCACCCTTATTTGGGTATGTTCTTACTCTCTCTGCATGCTGTTAGGAGATGAGACCACTAGGAGGCCCTTGGTCAGATGGCTCCTACTGAAGGAGGGGATAAACTTGAATTCAAATCCCAGGTCTGCTACCCATCATTAGACCTAGTTTTTTTTGTTGTTTGTTTTTAAATCATTTCTGAGCTTCCATACCCTCCTCTGTCAAATAATACTTGATTTGGAGGGTGGTTGTGAGGATGGAATGAGATGGGCTTGCTCTTGGCATTCTCATAACTGGTTATATTGGATCACCAGATCACCAGAAGGAAAGCTTAACCAGAAGTTCTGGGAACTGTATTCCTTGAGTGAGGTGTTCTTTCTGATTTATGTTGTTTACTCAGCTGTTCCCAGAAAAAGAGACTGTTACTTCTTGTTGACATGAGGGAGTTGAAGGCTCTTTTGATTCAGCAGCTCTTTGGGGGCCAGTGAGTTAGGACAGATTGTGAGGCACCATCAGTCATCTGTGATGGTCAGACTTGGGGAGCGGGTGAGTGTCAGGTGAGGTGCACACCAGAAGATGCGGAGAACATTTTAAGGAAGCACGTGGTGGCTGTAAAGGGCAAGGCAGGTTCTGCCAGCTCCAGGAAACTGGGTTTATAGAAGGTACCAGTTCTCAGCAGGACAGGGCATCTGGACCTGTGGGCAGGGAAGTACCTGGAATGGGTTGTTCCAAGGGCTGGAGGCTGCACTGAGTGTTCCGTGATGAAAGAAATCGATCCACCCAAAACACTAGGAGAGCCCTCACTGAGCAACACTGATAAACAGGATGCAGGCCCAAGGCCTTTGCCTCCCCCTCCCCCCCCTTCCTTTAACCCACCTTCACACCTAGGTCAGTAACTGAATATGCTTTTCCTCGTGTTCCTACACTTGCATGCAAATCTAAACAGGTCTGGGGAATTGTCTCCACCAGCTCCCTGCTGACTGGCATCACCAACAGTTTTTCTCTCTGAATATTGCTGTCCCTGTAGCCTTATTAGAATGTTTTTTTGTTCCTACACGCTAGCCTCTCAGGAGTAAGATTGTTAGATTGAAAGGTACGTGCGCTTTCAAAAGATGGTGCCAGATCACTTTCCTCAAAGGCAGTCATACTTCAGTCCTTCTCTTCCTGCTCAGCAGCAAATGGCCGGCACCGTGTGGGGCCCTGCTGCCGTGCGGCCAGTCGTCGGGCCCCCCTGCTGCACACCGCCAGCCCGTGGCACTGGCCTGGGCGCCCGCCGCTTCCCGTGAGCCTTCTGTGAACCGGAATTAACTTGACCGGTATGGCAAGTGACTTTTCCAACTCTGCTGTCTTTCTGGGGCACCGAAAAAAGTAATTTTTGTTAGGTGTGTCATTTTAAGTGTCTGGGTTTCCTGTGTCTGGATTATTTGTTGTCTAATTCAGTTGAAATTTATTTTGGCTTATGGCAGGAAATAGGGACTCACCTTTTTTCTTTGAGCGGGATAGCCAGTTTGTTTCAATTATTAGCAGCAAATTGTTAAATAAACCACTTTCCCCAGTGGACTGAAGCATTACCTTTGTGTATTTAATGCTCATGTATATTGGGATCTATTTTTGGTCTTCCAAAATTGGGTCTTCCCAGTCTGTTTGGCAGCGTGCATGTTCCTTGCCTGGACCGTCTTGATTTGACTGCCTTTATATTGTAGTCTGACCTCTGCTGACAAGTGACTAGTGACTGACAAAAAGACTTTTTTGTGGGGTTTTTTGGTTGGTTTTGGGGTTTGTTTGGGGGTTTTTTTTGTTTGTTTTTTTTTTTTTTGCTATTTTGGTGCATTTTCCATTTAGACTGAGAATTTTATTCCAGTTCCACCTTTTTCCTTCCTCACCCTTCCCAAATACAAAACCTTATTGAGATTCTAATTGGGATTGTGCATCAGAGCTCTTAGTAGTGTGCTTTGGGTACCATTACAAAATATTGCAGACTGGGTGGCAAAACAGCAGGCTTTTATCGTCTCTCAGTTGTGGAGACCAGAGGTTTATAATCAAGGTGCCAGCAAATTCAGTTTCTGCTAAGGGCTCCCTTCCCCATTTGCAGACCGCCGTCTTTCTCCTGTCCTTGGGTGCGTGGCTTTTCCTCTGTACTCAACAGCAAGCGCGAGCAAGTGGGAACCCCCACTCTCTGGTGTCTTTTCTTACAAGGACACACTGATCCTGTCAGATCAGGGCCCCACCCTTTATGACCTCATTTCACCTTCATTACTTTCTTAATCCTAATACTAGCACACTGGGGATTAGGATTTCAACATAGAAATTTTGGAGAGACACAGACATTCAGTCCGTAACAGCTATTATTTTAGGTTTTGTGTGCTGTCCTTCAGTGACACTGTATCACTTTTCACATCCTTTGCCTTTCATATTAAATATACTCCTAGGTGCTGGTGGGAATGTAAAATGGTGCACCCACTTTGGAAAGTGGTCTGGCAGTTCCTCAAAAAGTTAAACATGAAGCGTCACTATATGACCCAGCAATTCCACTCCTAGGTGTTACCCAGGAGAAACAAAAATCTGCACACAAAATCTTGTACATGAATATTCATAATAGCATTACTCATAATAGCCAAAAAGCAGAAATAACAAATGTCCCATCAAGTGAAATATCCAAAATAGGCAAATCTGTAAAGACGGAAAGTAGATGTCCAGTGGTTGCCAAGGCTTGGGGGTGTCTGGTGGGGCTGGGGAATGACTGCTAATGGGTGCAGGGTTTCTGTGGGGTGAAGAAAATTTGTGGAATTAGTGGTGATGGTTGCCCAATTTGTGAATACACTAAAAACCACTGAATTTATCTCAGTAAACCTTTTTGTTTTTTTAATGTGTATTCTTAGAGGTTTTTATTTTTATAGAACACTGCCTGTCACATAGGTGCTCAGTGTTGAAGTAACAAACTGTTTTCCGGCACCAGGAAGTGGAAAGCTGCTCCTCACTAGACACATGTTATTTCAGCAAAAAGTCACACTAAACTGACCACGGTCCATCTCCTATGACCTCTCACCACAGTTGGTGATAAAATTCATCCATAGCTGGTTTCTAAGTATGCAGCATTTAGAGGCAAAACCCTCCTAAACCTTTGGAAAAAAAAGAAAATGGGCCATCAGTCCAGAAAAATGAATGGCAAATAGGGAACTAGAGGAATGTTTTGGGACTGAGAGGGCAGGTAAGCACTCATGCTCCAGCCCACACTTGCCTTGTGGAAGTGCTAAGAGCTGCCAAAATCCAGCCCATGTTGAAGTCTGACTTCCAAAGTGTTGGTGATGAGACGATAAGGAGCACGCAGAAAGCATTTGTGAGCTGGCTGTGGTCCCCAAGCCACCAGATCTCCATCATGATGATGGAGAGCATGAGTCAGCTGTGTCCTGACTGCTCAGTATCGATTGCAGCTCTTCCTGCTCCGTTTCTCTCTTCACATTGTCCCAGGGTTGTCACAAAACCTGTTGTCCCCTTGCTCAGCCCTTGAGAGTTGAGCACCTTCTGCCAGAGCCCTCCCTTCACTGCCGCGTCTGTCCCCCAGCCCCCTGCCCACCGAGAGCTGTGGAAGAGCACCGCTGAGCTCGGAAGTTCCCTATACCCTGAGTAACAGACCTTTCTCTCTCTCCCTGCCCAGGAAACAGAGGTGGAGCTGTACAACGAATTCCCCGAACCCATCAAACTGGACAAGAACGACCGGGCCAAGGCCTCAGCGGAAAGCTGCAGTTGCTGAAGGGGCAGTGAGAGCAGAGCACAGAGTCCTTCACAAACAAAGAACACACTTAGGCCTTCCAACACAAGCCCCCTCTCCTCTTCCAAACAAAACATAAAGTCATCTATCGAATCCAGCTGCCAAAAGAAACCCCATCAAACACACTCACCCTTACACACACACACACACACACACACACAGCCCTGATACAAGCAGACAGACTCCAGCCCAGGCCTGTGATGACTCCATCGGGGTCTCCCCACCCACCACATCAGCCCTTGTACGGCAGCACGACAGGCAAGCTGTAGAAATCGTTCTGGTGTGGAGTCAGCATCGGAAGCTTATTCTTTTTGTCCACTGGGGAGAGAGAACTGTTTACAGTTAATCTGTGTCTAATTAGTTACCTGATTTTTTTAACGGTCTTGTGGTCTTTTTACCCCCTACCCCCACCCCTCCCTCCTGTGAAGGCTACCACTTGGGAAGGCTGGTGCCCCATGCTTCATTACAGGCTCACACCCAGTCTGATCAGGCTGAGTTTTGTATGTATCTGTTAATGCTTGTTACTTTTAACTAATCAGATCTTTTTACAGTATCCATTTATTATGTAATGCTTCTTAGAAAAGAATCTTATAGTACATGTTAATATATGCAACCAATTAAAAATGTATAAATTAGTGTAAGAAATTCTTGGATTATGTGTTTAAGTCCTGTAATGCAGGCGTGTAAGATGGAGGGTTGAACCCTGTCTGGATTGCAGAGTGTTAGCAACTCAGAATGCAGAAGTCCAGCTAGAGGCAGTATTCTGTACAGGAGACACAAGAATTATGTACGCCTTTTATCAAAGACTTACGAGCCAAAAAGCTTTTCATCTCTCCAGGGGGAACACTGTCTAGTTCCCTTCTGTGTCTACATTTTCCAAAAGGTTGATTTGCATAATACAGTGGTGTGTGCAATGGATAAATGGCTGTTGTTTCAGAAATTAAAATTCTCATTTTTCCTCCCCCCCTCTCCCCCCCCTCAACTGCTCCACACTTCAAAACTCCCCTATTAGGTCAGCAACCTGCTGATTAAGAGGAAAAGGAAAATCCTAACAGATCTGTCCTAGTGATTTTACCTTTGTTCTAGAAGGCACTCCTTTCAGGGTTGTGGTATCCTTAGGTTAGCAAACCTTTTTCTCCTTTTCCCCACCAACTCCCAGTATTGCCCACTATTCATTAACCTGTTTCTTTGGTATGGAACCCTGGCAGTTCTGCACCCTCCCTAGGATCTGCCCCTGCATTGTAGCTTGCTTAACGGAGCACTTCCTCTTTTTCCAAAGGTCTACATTCTAGGGTGTGGGCCAAGTTCTTCTGTAAAGAGATGAACGTGATGCCAATAAAATGTAACAAGAACAAAGATCATCTGCCTTTGCCCTGTCTTTTTTCCTTCTTCTAGACCCTTGGCTCAGTAGAGACCGTGTTAGCTAATCATAGCCGATGCTTTATCAAGCCAAAGAGCCCTTCATAACTGGGCACATGTGGTGCCTTTGAGGCAGAAAGACCTTGTCACGTCCAGCCCTACAGTGCCTGTCCCTAGTTTTTGGTTTTGGTGTTTTTAATCATATTGATGGGGTGTGGGGACTCTGAATGGAGAAGACATTGTCCCTGTGGAGGAGCAACTATGGACTGTGCCTGGGGACCGTGCACAGCCTGTCGGGTATGAGCGTGATTAGCCTTTGTGCTCTTTCGTTCTGTTTTGTAGTTGGCGTAGTTGCTAATACTTAGGTATCATATTTCTGGATTTCTGATTTTTCACAGGAGAGGAAGATGTGGCAGCAGGGGGCCCTGTATTCCAATATTATAGGTCACCAGCTGGAACTGAACATATGCCACCTAGAACCAAATTTATAGAATAGTAGTGTTTCAATCAGGGTTGGTGTAGGTTTTGCTTCTAGAAATGCCCCCATTGACTAAGCCCTTGGATTCTCCTTCGCCACACTTTTCTACATTTCCACTTCTCAGGTTCCTCAGTTGGTTCCTTTCCCCGTGCCTACTCTTGGCTCAGTTTGTTTGTTACAAATAGCATTTTCAGAAGCTCACAACTGGGGCACCTGGGTGGCTCAGTCGGTTAAATGTCCAACTCTTGGTTTTGGCTCAGGTCACAATCTCATGGGTCGTGAGATCGAGCCCCGCATCAGGCTGTACGCTCGGCAGGAGTCAGCTTGGATATTCTCTCCCCCTGCCCCTTCCCCCGCTCTCTTTCTCAAATAAATAAACCTTTTAAGAAAAAAAAAAATAGAAGCTCACAATTAAAACTCCACCATGGCTAGTGCCTCATGCCCTAGATCTTCTCTGGTTTATGGATCTGTGTGATGCTCACTTCTACAAACCAGGCTCCTATTCCTCGATCATATTCGCTGGTCCTAACCTTAAATGTGACATGGAAATGGACCTTGACCTCTGATCACAACCATCAGTCTAAAACTGATAACCATCCTGATGTTGACTTCTTTCATTTTGAGATGACCACTTACAGTAAGAGGTAATGGCTGAGAGGCGCCTGGCTGGTTCAGTCAGTTGAGTGTCCAACTCTTGGTTTTGGCTCGGGTCATGATCTCTGGTTCCTGGGATTGAGCCCCGCTTCTGGCTCCCTGCTCAGCAGGAGGCCTGCTTCTCCCTCTCCCTCTGCTGCTCCCCCCCCCAACACTGCTTGTACGCTCTTACTCTTGCTCTCTTCCAAATAAATAAATCTTTTTTTTTTTTTTTTTTTTTTTAAAGATTTTATTTATTTGACAGAGACACAGCGAGAGAGGAAACACAAGCAGGGGGGCATGGGAGAGGGAGAAGCAGGCTTCCCGCCAAGCAGGGAACCCGACGTGGGGCTCTATCCCAGGACCCTGGGATCATGACCTGAGCCGAAGGCAGACGCTTAACGACTGAGCCACCCAGGCGCCCCCCAAATAAATAAATCTTAAAAAAAAAAGGTGAATTGAGATGAACATGTGTTGCTGTGTTTCCATTCATCTGTTTGCTCAAACAAGAATTTTGAGAAGAATGGAAATGAATTTGTTGCACTAATATAAATTTGTTTAAATAGTATGCCTTAGGGACACCTGGGTGGCTCAGTCAGTTAAGCAGCTGCCTTCAGCTCAGGTCATGATCCCGGGGTCCTGGGATTGAGCCCCACATCGGGCTCCCTGCTCAGTGGGGAGTCTGTTTCTCCCTCTGCCTGCCGCTCCCCCTGCTTGTGCTCTCTCTCTCTCTGACAAATAAATGAAATCTTTTAAATAAATAAATAGTATGCCTTAGTTTGATCCAAATTCACTGTCTCACAGTATGAATGTGTATTGCAGTGCTTACTTGCAGTTTACTCCCAACAATCTATAAGGAGTCTGGGGCTGTTTGTTGCATTAATAGGAATTCTTCTTTTTTTTCTTTTTTTAAAAGATTTTATTTATTTGAGAGAGAGACAGAACACAAGCAGGGGAAGAAGCAGAGGGAGAGGAAGAAGCAGACTCCCTGCTGAGCTGAGAGCCAGACGTGGGGCTCTATCCCAGGACCCTGGGATCATGACCTGAGCTGAAGGCAAACGCTTAACCGACTGAGCCACCCAGGCAGGTGCCCCTGATTTTATTTTTTATTTATTTGACAGAGCATGTGAGCACACAAGCAGGGGGGAGAGGGAGAAGCAGGCTCCCCACAGAGCAGGAAGCCTGATGAAGGGCTCAGTCCCAAGACCTGGAGATCATGACCTGAGCCACCCCGGTGCCTTACACTAACAGGAATTCTTATCCAAACTCCTAATCAGATCGATCCTAATTCCTCCCACTTCTTAAGAATATGCCTTTGAGATGAATGTATATGTTGCATTGCTTATGTTCATGTTAGTTAATACTAGCCAGCAATAAGGTTTTGCCTTTAGGAAGAATGTCTGAGACTGAGCTTGTTTGAACTAAAGAATGATGCTTTTCAATAGCACTAATTAGATTCATGCTAATTCACTCTACCTCAGAGAAATAATGTGCCAGAGAGATGAACATATGGAGCACACTTCTTGTCCATCTTGGTTTATGCTAACATGCAGTTAGGAGTTTTGTAAATCAAATAATTGAGACTGAGCATGCTTACATTAATTAGACTCCTCTTAATTGGCTCAAACTCTCAGAGCTGGCTGTTGAGGTGAATGTATATTGATGAGTTTTATTCATCTTGTTTCACTAATCCTGACCCAAGCCCTGATGCTAAGCCAGACACACTCCAAAGACCTGTGATTTTTGCCCCCAGCCTGACCTTGCACTTGAACATGACCTTGATATTGAACCTCTTAACCTTCATTGTGACCTTGACAACCTTCCTGTACCTCACATTGACTTTGACCCTTCCTTGCTTTGAAAGGACCTTGAAACTCATTCTGACCATGTCTCATCCTAATTGTTTTGTTTTTTTTAAGATTTTATTTATTTATTTGACAGAGAGAGACACAGCGAGAGAGGGAACACAAGCAGGGGGAGTGGGAGAGGGAGAAGCAGGCTCCCCGCAGAACAGGGAGCCGGATGTGGGACTCGATCCCAGGACTCTGGGATCATGACCTGAGCTGAAGGCAGTCGCTTAACCAACTGAGCCACCCAGGCGCCCTGTCTCATACTAATTGTAAGTTGACCGTGTACTTTCCTCAAACTGGATCTTTTTTTTTAAAAGATTTTATTTGAGGGGCACCTAGGTGGCTCAGTCGGTTAAGCATCTGCCTTCGGCTCAGGTCATGATCCCAGGGTCCTGGGATTGAGCCCTGCATCAGGCTCCGTGCTCAGCAGGAAGCCTGCTTCTCCCTCTCCCACTCGCCTGGCTTGTGTTTTCTCTCGCTGTGTCTCTCTCTGTCAAATAAATAAAATCTAAAAAAATTAAAAAAGATTTTATTTGAGAGAGAGCACAAGCAGGGGGAGCGGCAGAGGGAGAGGGAGAAGCAGGCTTCCCACTGAGAAGGGAGCTGAACGCGGGACCCTGAGATCATGAGCTGAGCCAAAGGCAGACGCTTACCCAACTGAGCCACCCAGGTGCTCCTAAACTGGATCTTTTCCATGAACCCAGCCTTGACCCACCCTGCCTATGAAATAATCTTGGACTTGACTTTATCCTTGAAACTGCCCTTGATCCTAACCCTGATCCAGTCTCTCATCCTTTGGATATCATGTTCCTCTTGCCCTCATTTTGAGCTTGACCTCAACTTGACCCTAAATATCACATTAATATTCATCACAACCTTGGAATGACCTTAAAATTCAAAATCTTAATTAGCCAAGATCAATGCTAAACTTACCCTTAAATTTGATCATCTTGAAGTGACCTTGAAATTTACCTTTGGGGCGCCAGGGTGGCTCAGTTAAGCACCTGCCTTCATCTCAGGTCATGATCCCAGGATCCTGGGATTGAGTCCCGCATTGGGCTCCTTGCTTAGCGGGGAGCGTGCTTCTCCCGCTCCCTCTGCCACTCCCCCTGCTTGAGCTCTCTCTCTCTCTCAAATAAAATCTTTAAAAAAAAAAAAAAGAAAAATTAACCCTTATCCTGACCCTGATCACCCTGCCATCTTACACTGAGTCACTGATTTTAACCTAGAACTTCTTGACCTCGATCTTGTCCTTCATACACTAATGATCCTGACAGTGATCCCCTTGAAATGACCTGGATTAACTTTGAAGTTGACCTGGAACCTGACCTTGATCTGATGTTCTGACTATAGCCCTCTTTCAGCTTGATCTTGAACTTGACCTTCAACCTTACACACTAACAATCATCCTGATATTAACCCTCCTTGAACTTGGAATGACTATGAATTTGACCTCGAATTTGAAAGTGATCCTGAACCAGGCCCTAATTCTAACCCTTGTTTTCACCCTGACCATCATCCTTACCATATTTTGTTCTTAGTTTTGTCCTTGAAACTGACCTTGCCTGTGGTACTGAACCAAATACACTGATGCTTTTCATGACCTTGAGCCTAAATCTGAAACACCCTGATCATTGTCCTGGCTATGTCATGTCCTAAATTTATACTTGACCTTGAATCCATCATCATGTCACTGATGATAGTCCTGATTTTGAGCTGCCCTGAACTTAAAATGACTTTGATCATGGCCCTTCAGAATATTCAGACCTTTGACCTGACCCTTATCCTGATAGAAACCAGTACTCTGATCCTTTCTTATCCTAAATTTTTACTGGATCTTGAACCTGACCTTAAATTCTTAAGACTTTTTTTTTTTTTTTAGTAAGTGAGCTCTACAGCCAACGTGAGGCTCAAATACATGACCCCAAGATCAAGAGTCGCATGCTCTTCTGACTGAGCCAGCCAGGTGCCCCCTTAGAACTCTCTTTCTGGCACCAACAACCATCCTTTACCTTGAGACATCATGACCTTGAAGTGAATTTGAATTTGAATTTTTCCTTGAATCTGACTCTGGTTCTGACCCTGATCATCATGATGACTGTATCTTGCTTTTTGAACCTGACCTTGACACTGCCCTAGATTCTCACTTTGACATTGACATTCATTTTAACCTTTCTCAACTTGACCTTGAAATAACATTACCTTCATACTGATCCTGCCACTGTACTGACAGACCCACTTTAACCCACCCAACCCTGAATTGATAATTATCCTTAAAATTGACCTTAACACTAACTGTGATCCTTATCCTCTTACCTTCATCCTGACAGATCATGATCTGACCTGCTACTCCTTGAAGTTTATCATGAAGCCAACTCTGAACCTGACCATGTGCCCCTAGTCCTAGAGGCCTTTTCCTGTGTCGCAAATTACTGTCCTCTCACAGATCCCATTCTGTTCTTTTTCTTTGGCTTTTCTCTTGGGTATGTCCTGTGTGATTAGTTTACTAGGACCACTGTTACAAATACCTCAGACTGGGTGACTTAACAATTTCATTTTCTCACCATTTTGGAGGATAGAAGTTCGAGATCAAGGTGTCAGCAGAATTGGCTCCTTCTGGGGGCCCCTCTCGTTGGCCTGTAGGTGGGCATCTTTTCCCTGTTTCTTCACATGGTCTTCCCTCTGAGTGTCTGTGTCCTAATCGCTTCCTAGGAGGACACCAGTCATAATGGGTTAGGGCCCACGCATATGACCTCATTTTAACTCAGCTACCTCTTGAAAGAGCTTGTCTTCACATTCTGAGGTACTGGGACTTAGGACTGCAACATATGAATTGGGGAGAAGACAATTCAGCTGGTAACATATCCTGTCTCCATATTAGCTCCTATGTCTGTCATTAACTGTTCACTTATCTTTATTTCTTAAAGCTGGCTTCATGCCAGGTTTCCCCTTCCTGACTTAAAACTTTCCCCTTCCCTTTCCTTAAAAACCTTGTAAGGGAGGTGCCTGGGTGGCTCAGTTGAGCGTCTGCCTTCGGCTCAGGTCATGATCTCAGAGTCCTGGGATCAAGCCCCACATTGGGCTCTTCTCTCAGTCAGCGGTGAGTCTGCTTCTCCCTCTCCCTCTCTCTCTCAAAGAAATAAAATCTTAAAAAAAAAAAAAAGGCAAAAACAAAAAAAACCTTGTAAGGTGCGAACTACCTTCTGTAAAGAGAAAAAACAGTTAAGAGAAAACAACTTGTCTAAAGTTGGCTGAGAGGGACGCCTGGGTGGCTCAGTCGGTTAAGTGGCTGCCTTCGGCTCAGGTCATGATCTCAGGGTCCTGAGACTGAGCCCTGCATCGGGCTCTGCGCTCAGCAAGAAGTCTGCTTCAAGATTCTCTCCCTCTGTCATTCCCCTCACTTGTGTGTGCTCTCTCTTTTGCTTTGGCTCAGTCGTTACGCGTCTGCCTTCAGCTCAGGTCATGATCCCGGGGTCCTGGGATCGAGCCCCACATCGGGCTCCCTGCTTGTCGGGAAGCCTGCTTCTCCCTCTGCCTCTGCTTGTGTTCCCTCTCTCGCTATGTCTCTCTCTGTTGAATAAAATCTTTAAAAAAAAAAAAAAGTCAGCTGGAGGCCTGGATCCCACCCGATTTATTAAACTTGACAGTGCTGGGGTATCCCAGGTAGCCTTTTTTTTTTTCTTTTTTCTTTTTTTTCCAGATTTCATGTAATCTCTACACCCATCGTGGGGCTCAAACTCACAACCTGGAGATCGAGTCATGTGCTCCACCAACTGAGCCAGGCAGGTGCCCCCAAGATAGCCTTTTTTTTTTAATAAAGGTTTATTTATTTATGAGAGAGAGCAAGCACAGAGGGAGAGGGAGAAGCAGACTCCCTGCTGAGCAGAGAGCCCAATGTGGGGGCTCAATCCCAGGACCCTGGGATCATGACCTGAGCCAAAGGCAGACACTTAACCAACTGAGCCACCCAGGTACCCCCAAGGTAGTTTTTTAAAACCTCTCCAGGTGATTTTTTTTTCTTTTTTCAAAGATCTTATTTATTTGAGAAAGACAGCACAAGCTGGGGGGAGGGGCAGCGGGTGAGGGAGAACCAGATTCCCCACTGAGCAGGGAGCCCGATGCGGGGCTCTATCCCAGGACCCTGGGTTCATGACCTGAGCCAAAGGCAGACGCTTAGCCAACTGAGCCACCCAGGTGCCCTTTCCAGGTGATTCTAATGTGCAGCCAGAGTTGAAGTGGTGAAAAATATTACCCTAAGTATTTTTTGAGTTACAATTACATGTATGGCCCGTTGCTGGTTCCTAAGAGACAGAAGAGGATTTAGGCTTAAAAAAGAGAGAGATCTCAAATGTGTGTCCTAGCTGTACGCCCCCCACACACACTAAGTTGAGTCCTGCCCATTAATTTTTGACCCCACTTTCCCTACACACATCCAACCAATATTTTTAAACTGGAAGATACCACACAATATCCAGTTTTCTAGCTGCTCTTAAAAACTTGGAAAGGGGGGCGCCTGGGTGCCTCAGTCGTTAAGCGTCTGCCTTCGGCTCCGGTCATGATCCCAGGGTCCTGGGATCCAGCCCCACGTCAGGCTCTCTGCTCAGTGGGAAGCCTGCTTCTCCCTCTCCCACTCCCCCTGCTTGTGTTCCCTCTCTCGCTGTGTCTCTCTCTGTCAAAAAATAAAATCTTTTAAAAAAAAAAAAAAAAAGACTTCGAAAGGGGCACCTGGCTGGCTCAGTTGGTAGAGCATCCAACTCTTGATCTTGGGGTCATGCTGTGAGCTCAGACCCCATGTTGGGTGTGTATAGATTACTTTAAAAAAAGAAGAAGAATTTGTTGAGGGCACCTGCAAAGCCAGCACACTAAAATTAACACACGAAAAACAAATTTTAAAAACTATTGGAGGAAAATGCAACGCTGTGATCTCATTCCTGAATACCTCATAATGATCATTAATTGAGGACCCACCTCACTTAAAACTTGCCTACCTTGCTCATAGGTCATAAAGTGCCTTGTGCAAGTGCTGGCCGAGAATTCTGAGTGGACTACACCTGCTTCAGGAGATCTGGCTTACGGCTTGGTGAGGCCCTGGCCGGACTGCTCTGCCCATCCCTCTCTGACTGCCAGCCCTCCATACCCTTCGCTTCCTGGCCAGTTGGGAGATGCCGGATGTCTGGAAGATAACCTGAGTGCTGGCATGGTGCACCCCGTGCCTCCCTCTTTCCTTCGAGGAGAGGAGCACTGTGCTTTCTTCACATTCCCTTTCCTGGCTCCTCTTCAGCTGGCAGAAGTCCCACCTCCATTCAGCCTGCAAGGCTGAAGATGCCCTCTTTTGTGGGGGTACATGGAATTTTGCTGGAATTACACGAAGGGAGCCAGTGCTGGAATTTTGTTAGCCACTTGGGCTTTAGTCTAGTTCATTGGTGAATTATTACTCCCTTCTTTAGGCCAGGGAGGGGAAAGGGTAAAGGCATAATACATTTCGAGCTTTAAGGAAGGAAAAAGCCACCTGGGAGGGCCTATTGAACTGAAGTGGTGAATTCAATAGTTGGGTTTGCATCTGTATCTGTTGCTTCTAGCGTGGCTGTCAGTTCAGAAAAAGTACCCTGGCTCTCTCTGGTCTTTCTCCCCCCCCCCCCCGACCCCCGCCAAAAAGGACTGTTTGGGGATTGTTTTGTCTAGGAGTTGTGGAAGGGCCAGGAAACTTGTCTTTTCAATTCCTTGCCATGGGATAGGATCCTCCAACTCTGACTTTAATTCAGGTTATCCTGAAGAGCACCAAAATGCTATTAGGGCATTGATTCTCTGACTGCTAGAAAAATGCTGAAGCCTATTAAAAGGATTATACACCATGGCCAAGTGGGGTTTATTCCTAGAATGCAAGGATGCTTCAACATGAAAATCTATCAATATAATCCATATTTATAGAATGGAGGGAAAATGGAGGCGCCTGGGTGGCTTAATTGGTTAAGTGTCTGCCTTCAGCTCAGGTCATGATCCCAGGGTCCTGGGATCCAGTCCCACATCGGGCTTCTTGCTCAGCGGGGAGCCTGCTTCTCCCTCTGCCTGCCGCTCCCCCTGCTTGTGCTCACTCACTCTGACAAATAAATAAAATCTTAGAATCAAGGGAAAAAAACATGATCCCATCAATTAATGTAGAAGAAGCATTTGAAAAATATTCAACAATTTAAATATGGAGAAAATATTTACACATCATCTATCATCTATCTATCTATATATATATAAAGAACTTTAACTCAATAGCAAAAAGAAATAAAAAAATGGGCAGAGGAGCTGAATAGACATTTTTCCAAAGATAGATGGCTAATGGATATGTGAAAGGGTGCTCAACATCACTCATCATCAAGGAAATGCAAATCAAAACCACAATGAGATATCACCCGTCAGAATGGCTAAAATCAAAGAGCTGAGAAATAACAAGTGTTGGTGAGAATGTGGAGAAAAAGGAACCCTTGTGCAGCCCTAGGGAAAACAGTGTGGACGTTCCTCAAAAAATTAAAAATAGAACTACCATATGATCCAGCAATCCCACTTCTGGGTATTTATCCAAAGGAAATGAAAATACAAGGTCAAAAGACATATTCACCCCAACGTTCACTGCAGCATTATTTATGATAGGATAGTCAGGAGGTGGAAGCAACCTACATGTCCATCGATGGATGGATAGGATGTGGTGTGTGTGTGTGTGTGTGTGTACACAGCCATAAAAGGGAAATTTTGCCATTTCATGACAACATAGCTAGACCTTGAAGGCATTGTGCTAAGTGTAAGTCAGACAAAGACATAATACCATATGATCTCACCTATATCTGGAATCTAAAAAACAAAAAACCAGACTCATATACAGAGAACAGATTGGTGGTTGCCAGAGGCAGGGGGTGGGAGTTGGGTGAAATGAGTGAAGGTGGTCAGAAGGTACATACTTCCAGTTATAAAGAAGCCCATGATGTAATAATTGATGTGCAGCATGATGACTATAGTTAATAATACTGTATTACATATTTGAAAGTTGCAAAAGAGGGCTCCTGGGTGGCTCAGTCATTAGGCATTGCCTTCGGCTCAGGTCATGATCCCAGAGTCCTGAGATCGAGTCCCACATTGGGCTCTTTGCTCAGCGGGGAGCCTGCTTCTCCCTCTCCCTCTGCCCCTCCTGGGGCGCCTGGGTGGCTCAGGTCATGATCCTGGAGTCCAGGGATCGAGTCCTGCATTGGGCTCCCTGCTCAGTAGGGAGTCTGCTGCTCCCTCTGACCCTCCCCCCTCTCATGCTCTCTCTATCTCATTCTCTCTCTCAAATAAATAAAAATCTTAAAAAAAGAAAAGAAAGAAAGTTGCAAAAGAGTAAATCTTTAAAGTTTTCATCACGGGCACCTGGGTGGCTCAGTCAGTTAAGCATCTGCCTTTGGCTCAGGTCATGATCCCAGGGTCCTGGGATCGAGCCCCGCATCGGGCTCCCTGCTCGGCGGGAAGCCTGCTTCTCCCTCTCCCACTCCCCCTGTTTGTGTTCCCTCTCTCGCTGTGTCTCTCTCTGTCAAATAAATAAATATAATCTTTAAAAAAAAACAGTTTTCATCACAAGAAAAAAATTTGTAATTGAGTTGATGGATGTTAACTAGATTTACTGTGATCATTTTGCAGTATATACAAATACCAAACCATTATGTTGTACACCTGAAATTGATATAACATTATGTGAATCATATCTCAAAAAAAAAAAAAAGACAATTCAACACCATACCCTTTTGTAATAAGAACACTGAATAAACTAGCAATAGACGGAAACTTTTTTTTACATAACAGAGGCCATATACGAAAACCCAACAGCAAACAGATACTCAGTGGTGAAAGCCTTAAAGCTTTTTCCCTAAAATTAGGAACAAAACAAGGATGCCCACTTTATTCAACATAGTACTGGAGGTTATATGCAGAATAATTAGGCAAGAAAAAGAAATAAAAGATTTCCAAATTGGAAAGGAAGAAATAAAATATCTCTTATTCACAGATGACACACTCTTATACATAGAAAACCTTGAAAGATATACACAGAGTTAGAGGTAAAAAACTAATTCAATAACTTTGCAAAACAAAATCAATACACAAAAATCAGTTGCATTTCTTTTTTTTTAAGATTTTATTTATTTGACAGATGACAGATCGAGCAAGAGCACAAGCAGGCGGAAGCGGCAGGCAGAGGAAGAAGCAGGCTCCTCGCTGAGCAGGGAGCCCGATGTGGGGCTCGATCCCAGGACCCTGGGATCATGACCTGAGCCAAAGGCAGATGCTTAGATGACTGAGCCACCCAGGGGTCCCCAGTTGCATTTCTATACACTAACAATGAATAATTCAAAAAGTAAATTTAAGAAAATAATTCCGGGGCGCCTGGGTGGCTTAGTTGGCTAAGCATCTGCCTTCAACTCAGGTCATGATCCCAGGGTCCTGGGATCGAGCCCCACATTGGGCTCCCTGCTCAGCGGGGAGTCTGCTTCTCCCTCTCCCACTCCCCCTGTTTGTGTTCCCTCTCTTGCTGTGTCTCTCTCTGTCAAATAAATAAAATCTTTAAAAAAAATAATTCCATTTACAATAGTATCAGTAAGAATAAAAATATTAAAAATAAACAACCTGGTAGGTGTAAGACTTACACACTGAAAAGTACAGAACGTTGCTGATAGAAATTAAAGACCTAAATAAATGGAAAGACATCCCATCTTCATGGATTGGAAGGCTTAATATTAAGGTAACAGTGCTACCCAGAACTATACAGATTCAATGCAGTCTTTTTTTTTTTTTTTTAAGACTATTTATTTGACAGAGAGTGAAAGAGCACAAGCCGGGGGAGGGACAGCAGGAGAGGGCGAAGCAGGCTTCCTGTGGAGCAGGGAGCCCGACGCAGGGCTTGACCCCAGGACCCTGGGATCATGACCTGAGCTGAAGGCAGACGCTTAACTGACAGCCACCCAGGCGCCCCTCAATGCAGTCTTTATCAAAATCTTGGGATAGTCGCTCTCTCTGTGAAAGAAATAAAATCTTTTTAAAAAAAATCTCACGATGTTTTCTGCAGGAATAGAAAAACCCATCAGGGCGCCTGGGTGGCTCAGTCGGTTTAGCATCTGACTCTTGATTTTGGCTCAGGTCATGATCTCAGGATGGTGAGATCCAGCCCCATGTCGGGCTCCACTCTGGGCACGGAGCGTGCTTAAAATTCTCTCTCTCCTTCTCCCTCTGCCCCTCCCCCCACCTCTCTAAAAAAAAGGCAAAAACACTAGTGTAGGCAGTCTCTCCTTTGCTGTCCTACCTGCTGCTCCTTTGCAGGATGTTCAATAAATTTGTCTCCTTAAAAAAAAAAAAAAAACTGTAATCAAAACATGTAGTACTAGCACAGGAACAGACATATAGACCAATGGAAGAGAATAGAAAGCCCAGAAATGAACCTTTATTTGGGTGCCTGGCTGGCTCAGTCAGTAAAGCATGCAACTCTTCATTTCAGGGTTGTGAGTTCAAGCCCCATGTTGGGCTTTAAAAAAAAAGAGAACTCTTACATATACGGTTAATTTTCAACAATGGTGCCAAGACCATTGAGTGGGGAAAGGACAGTCTTTTCAACAAATCATGCTGGGAAAACTGGATAGCCACATGCAAAAGAAAGAAGTTGGGCCCTTACCTAACACTATAGACACAACTCAAAATGGATCAAAGAATGATAGCTAAAACCGTAAATCTCTTAGAGGAAAACGTAGAGGGGCACCTGGGTGGCTCAGTCAATTGGGCGTCTGCCTTCAGCTCAGGTCATGATCTCATGGTCCTGAGATTGAGCCCCGAGTCAGGCTCCCTCCTTGGAGGGGGGAGTCTGCTTCTCCCTCTGCCCTTCCCCTGCTTGTGCACTCTCTCTCCCTCTGTCAAATAAATACATAAAATTTAAAAAAAGAAGAAAACATAGGGGGACACCTCATGGCAGTGACTTTGGCAATGATTTCTTGGATAGGACCACTAAGGCACAGACAACAACAAAATAGATAAGTTGGACTTCATTAAAAACTTTAGTAAATCATATATCTGATAAGGGATTAATAGCAGAGTATATAAAGAAATCCTACAACTTAATATCAAAACAATGCAATTCAAAAATGTTCAAAGGACTTGAATAGACATTTCTCCAAAGATAAACAGGTGGCCAATAAGCACATGAAAGAGATGTTCAATGTCATTAGTCACTGGGGAAATGCAAATCCAAAGCACCCAACATCCATTAGTGTGGCTGTTACACAAAATAAAAAATAAGTGTTCACAATGATGTGGAGAAGCTGGAACCCTTGTGCATGCTGGAGGGAATATAAAATGGTGCAGCTGCTGTGGAAAATATTTAGCCATTCTTCAAAGAGTTGACATAGGGGCACCTGGGTGGCTCAGTCATTCAGCGTCTGCTTTTGTCTCAGGCCATGATCCAGGGGTCCTGGGATCGAGTCCCGTATCCGGCTCCCTGCTCAGTGGGGAGCCTGCTTCTCCCTCTCCCACTCCCCCTGCTTGTGTTCCCTCTCTCGCTGTGTCTCTCTCTATCAAATAAATAAAACTTTAAAAAAATATATAAAAATAAATTTAAAAAAAAAAACAAAGAGTTAACATAGCTACCAAAAAAAAAACAAAAACAAAAACATAGCTACAAGTTAAATGTAGAATTACCATGTGACCCAGCAATTCCACTCCTGGTACAGACCCCAAATAATTCAAAGCTAGGACTCTGAGAGATACACATACATCATATTCCTAGCAGCATTATCCACAAGAGCCAAAGGCTGGTAACAATCCAAGTGCCCACCAGCAGATGAATGGATAAACAAAATGTGATAATTTACTCCTTTAATGGCTGAATAGTATTCCATGGAATATATAATGGAATACTACTCAGCCATTAAAAGGAATAAAATTCTGAAACATGCTATGACATGGATGCACCTTGAAGACATTGTGCTAAATAAAATAAGCCTGACATAGAGGGTATGTAATGTGGGATTCCACTTATATCAAGTGCCTAGAATAGGAAAAATCTAAGAAACTGAAAATAGAAGTTGGGGACAGGGGGATTTCAGGGCAGGTGAGCTTCGGCTGTGAAAGAGTTCTGCCCAGAGCCCAAGCCCCTCGTGTTTGTTTCAGACCACAATTCTTGTTTCATTAGTGGAAACCCCCAGCCCTTGCTTATGTCCCAAGGTCCATATGGGAACTGTTCGGGACAGTTTATAGTTCTTAATTTATGTGGAGCCCGCAGTCTGAAGTCCCCATTTGTTGAGGTCTGCTGGTTCAGTCCTTTCTCCAGTGCAAGTTTCCATGGTGGGAACAGGTGGTGGTACACACAGGGGGCTTCTCTTGGCCTGCAAGCCATAATATCTCTTGGTTACTGTTGACATATTAATGTGCATGTTTGTCTTGTTTCATGTAGATAAAGACTGTTGCTAAGGGGAATCTCAGAAGCAGCCACAAAATTGGTGGGCACAGGTTGAGCATTTAAAAGTTGTTGGAATGGGGCGCCTGGGTGGCTCAGTCGTTGGGCGTCTGCCTTCGGCTCAGGTCATGATCCCAGGGTCCTGGGATTGAGCCCCGCGTCGGGCTCCTTGCTCAGAGGGTAGCCTGCTTCTTTCTCCCTCTCCTGCTCCCCCTGCTTGTGTTCCCTCTCTCGCTGTCTCTCTGTCAAATAAATGGATAAAATCTTTAGAAAAAATAAAATAAATAAAAGTTGTTGGAATGCTCACCACCTAACCCAAGGATTCCCATGTTAGGACAAATTGGTCATGGAATGGAATAGATGGACACTGGGTCTCCTGCCAACCTCAAGAAAATTTCTGTGCAACAGGTACACTATAAAACACCACCCGATCTCCAACCCCACGGCACATCCCTCGGGCTCTAAGGGACCCAAAAAGGCTTAGCTAAAAGAATCTTTTAAATTTAAACAGGTAAGTGTGACATCTTCCACTACCAGAATCTATAGATATTTCCAAACATGATGAAATCTTACTAAAAGCAACCTAGAATTACAATGGTGTCTATGAGAAACATTCCTATTAGTCAAGATTATTTAAAAGCAAGGGCTCCTGGGGCGCCTGGGTGGCTCGGTTGGTTAAGCATCTGACCCTTGATTTCAGCTGGAGTCATGATCACAGGGTCATGAGATGGAGCCCCACATCAGGCTCCACACTGTGCCCCCAACCCCCATCCCCACTTGCATGCTCAAGCTGTCAAAAGAAAGAAAGAGAGAATGAGAGAGGGAGGGAGGAAGAAACAAAGAAAGAAGGAGCGCCTGGGTGGCTCAGTCGGTTAAACGTCTGCCTTCGGCTCAGGTCATGATCCCAGGGTCCTGGGATCGAGTGCCGCATCGGGCTCCCTGCTCAGCAGGGAGTCTGCTTCTCCCTCTACCCCTCCCCCCCGCTCATGATGTCTCTCTCACACTCTCATATAAATAAATAAAATCTTTTTAAAAAAAGAAAGAAAGAAGGAAAGAAAGAAGTTGGGAGAAGAGGGAAAGGAGAGTTAATATTTAGTTGGTACAGTTTCTATTTGGGATGATGGAAATACTCTGGAAATAGTGATGGTTGCACAACATTGTGAATATACTTAATGCACTGAACTGTACACTAAAAATGATTAAAATGGTAAATTTTATGTTACGTACATTTTATTTAAAAAAGGACACCCTTGATGTAAAATGGTCAGAGGCAGTTAGTACCTAAATTTAGTCCACGAACCTGAAAATAGGGCTTAGCCTCACAGAAACCCCAGGTCTCCCCGCAACTGCCCCACCTCTTTGGTATCAGCCCTCCCTCCCAGCTGCAGCGGAGGCTGGCTGTGAGAACTCAAAATCACACAGCACGCAAGACAAAGGGATATAAACTCAGCTCTCAGGCCAGGTTGAGAGCTACTGAGTTCTGAGTTCTGTAGCCTTCTGCCTGCAGCTCCCTTATATGAATGGAGGGTGAGCTTTTTGCAGTGTTGGGGAGGAGTGAGGAATGATTTCTTTGGCTAAAATGCTGTAAGAGAGCCTGTGGGCCACCTCTGCCAGCTTTGCTACTGGAAGGAGGTATGAGCCGAAGGGAAAAGAGAATGCCTTTTGGGCACCCTTCCCTCCCCTGTGAAATGGTCCAGGGAAGTGTGATATGCCCCCTCCCAGGCTTCCCTTTTATCCTGGCTTCAGATTGCTCTCCATTCCGGAAGCCGGGATGCCCAGAAGCTTGCCCCTTTGACCACTGGGAGCCCCTGGAGCTCATCTCCTTAGGTTGGGCTGCAGAGCTTGAGCTGCTAAGACAGTATTTACACATGACCCAAAACAGTCATTCTCCCCCTCAATGATGCTTAGACTTGTCCGGAGAGCTAGAACTTTAAAACATCCTCATGCCAGGGCCCTACCTTCAGCGCTTTGGATTCAGTTGGTCTGAGAGAAGGCACTGGTATTTTTTAAAAAGCGTACAGGAGAACCACACTTCCAGATGGTGATTCATCAGCAGAGGCTTTTGGCTTAAGGCCCCATACGGAACTAGGAAAGGAGCTGGGAGTCACTATATTCTAGCATCCCTGGCCCTGTAAGATGACAGGTTGGCAAGAGACTAGTATTAGTGGGCACGGAGGTTTATTTCTATTCCTGCTTTGTGCGTTTCTGTGTAGGAAAAGGAAAACCCCTTTTCCTTTCTTAATCAAGGCCTGAACCCGCAGAACTGCTCTTCACATGCCCTTATTATATGCACATGTATATGGTCACAGAGGAAACGGTGAATATCCCAGCCCTTCGGGATGCCTCACCTGGATAGGAAGGAGGCACAGACTCCCCAGAACAATGTGGTCCCTGATCACTGGTGTGCCTGAGTAGGGTACTGGGTTACCGACAAAGGCAGGTTGTTGATTAACACATAAGCCAGCCTAAGCCAGCCAGAAAGGGGCCCAAGAATTGGTTGCAGCTTTTTTGAGCTTCGTTTGGGCACCTCAAAGCTGGGTGTGAGCCAGGTACTGAGACGTGCAGAGTGTGGTGTTCTACATGTGATTATGTCTCCAGTGGTTTTATGATCAGGCAAGTCTGGGAAGCACCGGTCCCCGGTGTTCATTGTAACCACTGGGGCTGGTGGCGTGGGTTCCAAACATGCAGAGGCCCGCAGGAGCTTGTTGCACAGGCCTTGACGGCAGCATCAGGAATAGTGCCTTCATCCTGTGGTCAGTGGGGATCAGTTAAAAGGTCATTCTGGAGGCTAGCTCTGCTAGCTGGCGCTACATTAAGTCAGGTGTGCACCAGCTTTCAGTTCACCATGTCACCCTAGAAGTCACCTTTCAGGTCAGCCTGCCCCAGTATGTATATTTTTAACCCATGGGTTCCTCTGCAGGGACTCTAGGTAGCTAAAAATCTGTTCTGGGGGTGTTCCAAGACCAGCAGTTGGTCTCTTGGGCAGGCTTAGATGTGGCCTAGCCTGAGTGGGAGAGACCACAGGTGGGTGCTGGAATATTCTTTCAGCCTCCCAGTTCAAGATCCAAGACAGTGTCAGCTTTGCAGAGCTTCTGTGATAGTTTAAGAGCTTCTGTGATAGTTTAAGATTTGTTGCGGATTGGCAGTCCCCAAAGCAATGTCTTTCCCGGGGCTTTCTTGGGGAGAGCGGAGGGGAGATAGGCCCTTTACACAACACCCTCTCAGAACCTCCTTCACTGCAGCCCCGTGGGGGGCAAATTATCCGGGGTGATCTGTGCCCAGGGCACAAACCCCTGGAGTCTGGCTTCGGCTCCACCCCAGGGAAACATTACAACGTTTCAGGAGAACCGTGCTGCAGCAAAATTCTAATGCAGGTCCTGGATTACTAGTAACAATACCCAAGGGTCTAAACTCTCTAGGGTTTAGTTAATTCCTTTCCCAAACCTGCCGATCCTCATCGATCATAAGAATCGCCCTGGTAAAGGAGAGATTCCCATGACCCTCCCTGAACCTATTGCCCGACTCTTCAGAGAAGGCAGTCTGGAGGTCTGCACGTTAATAAGCGTCTGGGAGACCCTGGCTCACGGCGCGCACAGCAGCGGCGTCCACAGCAGCGCGAGGCGCAGGCGGAAGCAGTAGCGGGACTGCAGTTGGGAGGCGGGCGCCGGGAAGCGTGCTGGTCTCCGTGGAGACGGGGGCGGGGCCGGGCCGCGGCGGCGGTGACGTCGGGGGGCGGGGCGCGCGCCCAACGCCTAACGGCCGCGTGGAGCCTGTGCTGGGGCTGCATCCTCGCCGCCGCCACTCGGCCTGGCCCGGCGGGTCTGACTTCTGGCGGCGGCGGGGCGGACGGGAGAGGGAAGGCAGGGCGCCCGCCGCCGGTGGCGGCGGCAGCGGGACAGAAACGCAGGGCCCCGCGCCGCCTCGTGGGCAGAGAGGCCGGGAAGGGAGGCGCCCCCCCGAGTGCCCGGGGCGCCTGTGACACGGAGGGGCTGGGGGGTGGGGGGCTACTCCACTCCCGCTCTGGAGAGGCCCTGACTGAGGCAGCTGCACACGGCAAAGGCTAGGCACTCACCGCTGCTTCCCCTGTAGAGAAGGGCCAGGAGCGCGGCAGCCCGCACTGAACATCTGTCCGGCGTGTCCCGGGAACCCTCTCCGTTCTGCCCCCAGAGGTCTCCACCCCGGACCCTGGCCCCGGACCCCAGCCCGGCCGGCGCTCCCCGGACCCTGGACCCTGACCATATACATGTGCATATATATCTCTGTGCGCCGGGAGATAAAGTCAAGCCTCCTGACCCTGGCGTACCTGAACTACGCCACATTAACCCTAGCGTTGAGGAGGTCCTTCCCGCTCCCCAGACCCCAAGCCGCCCCTCAGGCCATAGCTGGCGTGCCCGTCCTGCCCACATGCCCCGCAAGCCACCCTTCCTCGGGCACCGGTCGGTGCGCGGGGAGCCTGCATGCACCGCACACACCAACGCCAGCCGTCGCGGTCCTTGCAAATGCTCGCTCGGTGCTCGGCTCGGTGAACCGCCGCCTCTCGGCCACCCTGACAGTCCTGTGTGTGCGGGGGGCGGGCGCGGAGATGCCGTCTTAGCCTTCAACGCCACCCCCAGGCTCTCCAGACACCTAGTTTACTGCGTGGGACAGAAAAGACCAGGCCAAATCTCTGTACCCCACGAGGGCCCTTTTTATTTCATTTATTCAAACAAATGTTTATTAAGCATCTATCGTGTGCCAGGTACAGAGGATTTGGTGATAGGCCAGACCAGCTGATCTTAGGGTAGGGCAGGGAAACTAGGGCTATCCATCCAAAAACTCTCAGGTAGTGATAAGTGCTGTGAAGGAAAACATGGAAAAGTGATTTGTGAAAGATGCGGGGGTGCGGTGTGGGGGGGTAACCCTACTTCAGATGGGGTGTTTAGGGAGGGCTTCCCTGAGGACATTAACTTGATTGGCACAAAGGGACAAAGGCCGTCAAAGTCTGAGAAGAGAGGGAACAGCAGCACGATGGCACTGCCTTGGCGTGTGGCTTGGCTGTCCCAGGGATGGACAGAGAGGCCAGCAGTGACGGGGAGCCGGGGTCGGAACAGGAGTGAGACCAGCAGGGTGCAGACCACACCTGGCCTTCTGGGCTGTGGGGAGACGTTTGGATTTTACTCTAAGTGTGATGGGAAGCTGCCCAAGTGTTTCAGCAAGGGTGGGCAGGATCCGATGGGGGCTTGGGGAAAACCTGGCTTCTGTGAAGATCTGGCAACAGAGAGACCCACTTTGAGGCTTTCTCAACTGGACAGACAAGGGGGTCAGGTGGGGCAAGAGCACTGGACGGGGAATTAGACTTGGAGTATAATCCAAATGGCCCGAGTGGGCCCTGCCTCTTCTCTGGACCTCAGCTTCTTCGTGTAAAATGGCGGGGGGGGGGGGGGGGGGGCGGTGCAGGGCAGATGAGACTATAAGACATGGGCTAAGGATCCTTCCGTTCAATCCCCTGATGGTCCCAAAGCATTCCTCAGAGGCCCCCTCTTTCAAGAAAGATGACCTGATAAGAGGGGAGTAAAGGAACACATTTTCTGAGAGCTACTTATGTCAGGCTCCAGATTAGGCATTGATTTGGGCTTTTTTCCCCTTCCCCAAATATATTTTGGAACCTGACTAGGGCCAGGAGTTAGATTCATTTCTAGATTCTCATCATTCGATGCTACACAAGATAGACAAGGTCTTGGAGGCAGGGGGACAGAAAGCAAGCAAATAAAGCTCACATAGCTAGAGGAACCTTATGAGAAAAGGAATCAGGATGACAGGATTGAGGGAGCTAGTGCGGACGAGGGGGGTGGTCGGGAAGGGGGGGCCAGGCGGCAGGATGCCTGGTACGGCAGCCCAGTACAGCACCGCGCGGGGTGTGCCCGGCGTGGAGGGCGGGAGCGCCGGGAGATAAAGTCGAAGAGGTCAGCAGGGCCCGAAGGCTGCAGGGCCTGGGGGGGGGGGGGGGAGCCGCTGGCGGGTCCAAGCAGGACAGCGACAAGCTCTGGTTTGCCTTTTTAAAAGCTCCTCCAGCTGCCTCTAAGTGGAAGAAGGACTGGATTGAACTTGGGGGAGGAGGAGGAGGCCGTGGCAGAGCCAGGTGGCAGGTGGCCGTCCGAAGTGGCCCGTCTTTGCTACCTGCTACTCAGAGCAGCCATAACGTCCCCACTCTTCAGGGCCCTCCTTCAGATAATGGCAGTTAGGGAGCAGAGTCTAGGTTGAGGTTGAGGCGCCTCATCGCAGGAGGAAACTTCCAGGGCATTTGTTAACTCGTTCTTGACCAGTTCAGGATCCCCAATTTGGACAAGCAAATAACTATGAAATAAAATTCTGAGCCTTGCAAAGATCGCAGTAGGCTTTCCACTAGGGTTTTCAAAGGTGTCACAACCCTGTGGGGTCCCTGTCCGCTCTGCCAGGCTCAGTGCACAAACACTTTTGAGTTGTGACCCGTGTAGGGTCAGTGCTGTGACAGGAAGCACAGGCCTCCCAGCCGGATCTGGGTTTGAATCCCATCTCATTCATTCAACAAATATTTATTGAGGGCCTACTATGTGCCAGGCCCTATGCAGCAATGACTTAGACAGGGTCCCTGCTCTAGTGGGGACGACAGGCACGACACAGGATAATCTCAGAAAGTGATAAGTGGTATAAAGCAAAGTATGAGAAAGTGTCTGGAGGTGGCAGAGGGGGGCTACTTGCGATGGGGTAAACAGCAAGTGCTTTGCCATCTTTTCCTGGCCGGATATCATCAGGGACATTCCCTCACCTCTCTGAAGCCTCAGTTTCCTCATCTGGACAGTGGAGGTAGAAACACCGCCCCCCCACCCCCCAGCCGCCTGGGAACATTGGATTCCTGGCAAGTGCGGTGCCCCGGCTCCATCTGCTGAGCAGGGGGCCGCAGGCTGCTCTCCCACCCGTTAGGGCTTTCAGTTCTTCCCCAGGAAGGAAGCTGGTCCACGAACTGAGACTGCTTGTGAGAAGGGAGCTAAAGCCAAGGCTCCGTCGCCTGCACCTCAGCCGGCAGGGATGGCACTGCGGCGGCGGCCACAGCAGGCCGCCCGGGCTGACGGCGCCCGAAGGCCTAGGAAGGTGGTTTCTCTGTCAGGTTTTGTCCTGGTTGTCCGCAGCCCCCTCCCAGAATGGTTTTTTGATCCTGTCCCAGCTCCTCGGGCCTCAGAGGCTTGTGGAGAAGAGATGTCAAGCTCTACCACGCGTCTGAGGCTGGGAGACCATTCTGGCATCGCCCACCTCGGGAAGCCAAGCCCTGCGGGGCAGGCTCCCCTCCGAGCCGGCACTTCCCACAGGGGCAGAGGCGAGGCTGCGGGGTCCTGGACCCCAGCCCGGCCGGCGCTCCACGCTCGGAGCCTGTAAGCTGGCCCTGGGGCGGGGGGGGGGGCGGGGGAGGCGCAGGACTGCCCCCCAAGGAAAGGAATCCCCCTGAAGGCTTCGGGCGGGGAGCTACCCTCCTCTCACCCCGGCCTTGCCCCCCTAGCTCTAGGGACCCAGCTCCTCTGAGCTTCTCTCCTCGATCCCCGCCCAAGGGTGAGCCTGGGCGGCGGGGACAGCTCCGCAGGGGCGGGGCCTGGAGAAGCCATTTTCCGGCTTCCACTGCTCATTCCCTCCTTCGAACCCTCAGCCCTCGTCTAAGCTCTGAGCGCCTGCGCCAGGCCCTGTGCCGCACACGGCTGGACGGCTGGGCAGAGACCCCACTTCCAAGCCCCAGGACCCCCAGGGCGGGGGAGTCAGGGCTCTGGTGAGCCGCAGAGCCCACGCGGCCAGGCAGACACGCGGCGGCTGAGGCCTCTGACAGGGATGAAGAATGGGATATGAAGTTAGAAAAGCTGGCAGAAGGCAGACTGCTAGACTGGGCCACAGCCACAGGAGGGGGCAGTGGGGGTGGCGGGCTGGGGGGTGGGGAAGGCCCTGAGGAGTGATGGCAGTCCCTGAGATGGGGGTCCAGGGAAGAGCACACGTAACGCAAGCTGGGGGTTACAAAACATGAAAAGGAAAACCTGGCTTTTAGTTTTTTCTCAGTAAAGTTAAACAAAGAAAAACAAATCCTGAGGTCTGAGTGCTCCCCCCCGGGGTGGCATTGGTTCGCAGAAACAGGCCCCAGGTGGGGACACAGGGCAGGGGAAGGGGAAATGGGGGGCGCAGGGGAGGGGCAGTCTCTGAGGACAACCTGGCCACAGGTCACCAAAAGTTAACAATTCTCTTTGACAGAGAAACCCCAATTACAGGATGAATCCCGTAGATATTTCCAGGCTAGTGAAGAGAGTCATGGAAGCATTGAAACAGCGCTGCACACCCATCAACAGGGCTGGTTAAATAAAGCGCCGGGCACAGGCTGTGGGCCACTCCGCAGCTATTCCAAAGAACAAGCTACACCCAATGTGCCCGCTGAGCTGTCCAGGTTAACAAAGCAAGAAGGCACCACTGTGCCCGTTTGGCCGCGTGCCCCTGCCGGGAGCAGGGCTGTGTCCAGGCCGTGGGACTGAGGGGCAGGGGCTTTGTTTTCACTTCGCATCCTTCTGCACCGTTGAGTTTTAGACCACGAGTAACTTTACTGAGAAAAAACTAATGGGCTTTTAAAGAAATGGGGGAAAAGAAGGCCTGGGGAAAGGCAGCATGACTTACAGCACGGCCCGGCCGGGCCCCCACCTCCCTCTTCTCCTGCACCCGCTCACTGCTCGGTCCAGCAGCCTTCACAGCTCTTGGAGGTGGGAGGTGGCTCAATTCTGGAGACAGGTGCAAATCTCCGATCATCCTCAACTCTGTCACCTCTGTGGGCCTTATCTCTAGGTTGGGGATTCTTACTCAACAACCACGGTCCCCAGGTGCCTCGAGGCCCCATGCAGACGTGTGCACGTGGGCCTGCCGTCCCTCTTGCTTAATGCAATTCAGAATGAAAACCAAACTTAATGCTGTGTGAGGTCCCACAAAGGTCTGGCTTCTTCCCTGATGCGCACTACCTACCTCCATCCTTAAACAATGTGTATCCTATTGGAACCCTCTGTGGGGCTCCTGTTTTGCTGGTGCCCTAAGCATGGGCCGGCTGCGCTTAGGAACCAGCCCCCTGGCCTGTCCCAGTCTCCCGGCAGAGCTGGGGCCCAGTTCCTACTGAAGGGGTCAGCAGGCTCCCTCCAAGTGAGGCGTCTGGGAACTCTAAGCTCTCTCGGCCCCCACGTTTTGCACCCTTTCAGCCTCAGCACGACTTGTCCACTCCTTTGATCTCTGGCCGCTTCTCCCGGGTTCAGTCAGACCCACCGGCCCCTCAGAGCCCACTGCCCAGCCACAGGGGGCAAGGGGCCAGGGCCCCTAACAACGTCCCCATTCAGGCCTTCACAATACACATTTGCATCTTAAAGGCAACCTTCTCCACAGTCTCGCCTGGTGAATTTCCCTTTGTCTCCCCTTAAATGCTGAAAAGTACTTAATGCCTCTCTATTTACATTTTAAATCCCAAACTGGGCCCTGCCACCCTCGCTCCCAGTCCAGGCCTAGGATGAAGCCAACCTCTCGGTTTAAAACACATTTTGGGGAGACACTCTTTGGCCCTCAACTATAACCTCAGCAGGTAACAGCCAACGAGGCCTTTCCTGGGGAGGGGCCCTCAGGCGGCAGGGCCTCTGAATCCAGTCCCTGAGTTGGTGACTCCCACTCAGGCCATCTGAAACCCTTCCAGGTGGAGGCGCCTCCGCTTGAGCTCCAGGACGGATACCCCTTTTACAGATGATAACACTGAGGCTGACAGAAGCACAGGAGCCCTCCCAGAGCCCAGGGTTCTGCATCCTAGACCCAGACTTGCCACACTCTGCCTGACACAGGGTCTCTGTTTTGTGTCTCATCCTCCAGGAAGGCTGTATTCTTGCGGGTCCTCCCTTCTCTTGAGGGCATCTCTGTTCAGAAGTCCAAACTCAGGCTGCCAAAGCTGGAGGGCGCTGCACACATCCAACCCCTTTTCACAAACTGGGGAGCTGAGGGCAGAGTAGTGTGGGGGGAGCTGTGGGTCACACGTGAAGTTTGTGGGAGTGCCAGGGTCCAAGCCCAGCCAGGAACTCCTGACTCCCAGCCCACATTCCTGGTGTGGCAGCTGCAGGCAAATCTTCAGGCGGCAGTGAGCAGGGGCAGCAACCAGGCAGGGGGTGTGCCCAGGGCTGGGCTCGGGCGGGGAACAAGGCAGACCCAACTCTGTTCTTACAGAGCGCCCAGTACACGTGTAAATAGATGAAACAGGGTCAGATAATGATAAGTGCTATGAAGAAAATCAAGCAGGGTGATGTGATGCAGGAATTCTCAAGCGGTATTCAGCCAGGCTGACTAGGCCGCTACCTTGAAGAGGCTCTCAAGGATTGAGATGGGAGTAACTGCAGTCAGCCACACAGCAAGTGCAAAGGCCCTGAGGTGGGACCCCGCCCCCGGTCTGTGTGAGGAACAAAAAGGCCAGTGCAGCTGAGTGCAGACTCATCCTAAGTCTGATGAGAAGCTGCCCGAGGCCCTTCGGCAGAGGGGGGATGCAGGAGATCAGACTTCTGTGTTAGCCTCTCCATCTGCTGCTGTGTGGAGAGGCCTGAAGAGCCCAGAGGGGAAGGGTGGAGACCTGGGGGCTTGGAGAGGAACCTGTTTGGGAACAGATGTGACAGGAATCTATAGGTTGAATGAGAGGGTAGAGGAGAAAAGAAATCGGGGCCGAGTCTGTGCTTTGGGGCTAGAACTATCTGTGAAACCTTGGGGAGGAGCAGGTTTGCAAGAGAAAACAGAGTTCTGTTTTAGCCACCACCCGGAAAGAGATGTGCTTGGACATCCCAGCGGAGTTAGCGGCAGGCAGCTGGCGGCCAGTCTGGTCAGGAGAGAGACGGGAATGAGGGCTGACATAAACGGGGCGTCATCGGTGTAAGGATAGTGTTTGGAGCCCCAGGACTGGAGGAGAGAGGACCCACCTACCCACCATGATTCTGCCCCTAGCTTAACTCCAAGACTGGTCTGGCCCTGGGGTGGATGCAGGAGGGGGTCATCTCTGCTAGGCCCTGGCCACTTCCAGATGTTTCTTTCTCCAGATTCCATCATTTTTCATTGGTTACTTGAGGCCTTCCCCACCTGCGTTTCCTTAGAAGGGTGATGGTCGGGGGGCTGCCTGGGAGTGTGGGGGTTGAGAAGCATCCCTGAAGGCTGGCAGGACTCCAGGCCTAGAATCCTGGCTAACTGGACAAAGCCACTATCCTCCGTCCCCCAAGCCTGTCAAGCCTGTGTCCCCATCTGTATGACGAGGCCAGTGGGATGAAACCACTTGGTCTCTGCCAATTCCCAAGGCCCTAGAATTAGCCTCCCAGAGCCCTGCTCCACACGTCCACAGGCAGCACCCCCCTCCCCGCAGCAAAAGCACCTGCTCCACCAGGAGCAGGCCAAGGAGCCCACCAGGGCTGGTGTGGACTCAGCCCTGTCTTCTACGTCCTCCCAATGGCCTGGGTCACACTGCCCTGCCTGCAATATCCATGCCCTCCACTGATTCCTTCTCCCCTCCAATTACAGCAAGGTCTCCCCCCGGGCTGAAGAACCTTCCATCTGCCCCACACTGGCCACACCCCCCAAACTGACCAGGTGCTGGGAGTCTGGCCCATCTAGAGGGGTAACAGTTACTCAGGCCCTGTTCCTTCTGCCCCCACCCAGGGTGAATCTTCAGACTTTTTTTTAAAGGAAAGCTGAAATCTGGAGACATTTTTTATCTGAAATCACCTGATCTTTCAATCCTGGACCTAATTTAGTCGTTTCATTTTTGTTTTTAAAACACTGGGCAAAACAGGCAGATCCCAGCCAGAGGGTCTCAGAGGCTGGAAGCTTCCCAGTCTCTCCAGCTCCACTGAACCTGCCCACTCTGCCGACTGATCAATCCACTGTCTGAATGCGCTGCATTGTGACAGACAGGCCCTTCTTTCTTGAAACTCTCTCCTCCTTAGCTTCCGGGACAGCAGCCACACCTGCGTCCCTCCTTCCTCTCTGACCATTCTTCCTCTGTCTCCCATGGAGCAGCCCTTCCTTTCCTACCATTTCCACAACCTCCTCTTCCCTCCACAGTGACCCCGGGAAGACAGCCCTGACCCAGGCTGCTGCTGCAACCAGCTCCAGATTCACATTTCCAGCGACCTTCTCTCCAGGATGGCTGGGCAAATATCAGTCTGAGGGTGCCCTTGCTGCCCATGCTGGGGGGCCACCAAGGGCATCACCCTCTACTCTTCCTCTGACCTTTCAGAAACCAAGCTCAAGCCCCTCCAGGCCAGTCACCTGGCTGCCTCCCGCTCCAGCTGGTCTCCTGGGGCCAGCTCTCTTCCTGGTGTCCCTGTTCCAGCCCCAGCTCCGAGCACCCTGGTCCACAGTGCTAGGGGGTGCCATACCCACCTCCGTGCCCTCTGCTCCGTCTAGGACGGCTTCTGCTCCTGGACAGACACTTTTCGGCGGCTGCGGCAGCTCCACCTTACTGCTTCTCTCTCACTGCACTACATCCTCCATGTCGCCTAACCTGCACACACTTCGCATTTCCGGAACCTGTGGTTTTTGCTCAAGCCATGCCGTCTCTGCAAGACCTTTCTGCTCCCCAGCCACCTCCAGGGCTCAGCCAACAGGTGCTTTCAGAAACCCACCCCAGTCTCTGCTAGGAGATTCCTGATGGTCTTTCCTCACCTTGGCTGAGGTCTTAGGCGGACAAGGTTTTCCTGGCTTGACATACAGTTCACTGGGGGGGGCGGGGGGGGGATGGGGGTTCCTCCTTCTTGGGCGAGGGGCTTGGCCTTTTTTGCAGGGACCTGGGTTTATCTTCCTTCTCCTTATGGGCTGTACTCACTGCCCTGGGGGACAAAGTCCTCCTCTGGCTCAATGCCACTGACCGCCCTCCCCCTCCAAAAAAACCCACCCGGGTCTCACATTTCCCAGCTTCAATTTCCTCCTCTCCTGGGCCTTATTCACTAGTTTGCCTGAGGGGCAAATGGGGTCTGTGCTTGCTCTGGGAAAAGGGTGCGTGCAGACAGGGGCCTCTTGGGGTAGAAGGCCCAGAACACCAGCCCCCACCCCCGCGCTTCCCCTTCCCGGACTTCATGGCCTCCAGCTCTCTCCACCCTGGAACCCCAATTTCTACCATCCCGTCCTATCCACCCCTCCATGCTCGGGCCTAAAATCACTTACTCCAAAGGGATCAGCTCTCCTCCCGGGGTGTCTCCCCATGGTGTCAGCTTCCCCAAGTAGAGGCTTCTTTGGCTTCGAGAAAGACTGTTCGGCGCCTCCTCGGCACCAGTTCTGCGGCATCCCGCCCAGCTCAGAGCCGCCAGACTTGCACAAGCCCCCGCGGAGAATTTCGCCTGGTACCGGGAGAGAGAGAGCTAGGAGAGCAGTCTCCGGGACCCGCTCTCCATCGCCCTTCCCGCACGACAGGGGGAGGGGTGTGGCCGCAGCACCTCCCCTCCCCCACCCTGTCCAAGAACTCCTTCGGGGGTCGCAGCCTGACACTCGCTCCACCAGCTCCACCATGGAACCGCCATTTGGCTTTGGGGCGAACGGTGGCGGCTACTTGCACAGCACAAAATGGGGCACTAGGAGCATCAGCGCCAGTGCCGGGGGGGGGGGGGGGGGAGTGTTAGGAAGTGTCCGCAGAGAGACACCTGCGGTCGTCCCCCACTTCGTCCCGGGCGGTGCTCAGGCCCCTGAGGCATAACAAGACCCCGCGCGCGCAGCTGGAGGGCGCCTCCAGCCGCCGTCCCCTCGGACGCGGGTGGAGACCCCCCTCGGAGATGTCCTAGCACACTTCACATTGCCCCAGCCGACCACGTGAGGGCGTGCCCTGTGTTAGTTCGGACAAATTAAAGCTGGTCCTGCGGGCAGGCCAGGGGCCCCCTGACCGCGCTCAGGGCTTGGGTGGCCGTGGCGCACTCTTGGCTGCCGGCCCCAAAGCTCCGGGCCGCGCGGCCTCCCCCGGGACCCGCGCTATTCGCCCCCAAACCGGGTGCCCCCCTCCTCTCGCGCTCCCGCAGCATAGGGTGCACCCCTCCGTTCCCCTTTGCCGAGCCCTTCCCGGGCGCAGGCCGCCTCTCCGCTGCGCCGCAGGCTCGGGCCCTGTCCGGGGCGCTCGGCTGTGGGCTCGGTGGCGCCTGGGAGGCGCGGTCCGGGAAGCCAGCGGCCGAGGAAGGGGCTGCAAGAAGCACAAGTTGGCGCTGGCTCCAGACCAGGCTGTTGTTGTTCTCAACGTGGTCCGCCATGGAGCTATAAAAGCGGAGCAGAGCGCCCTCTTCACCAGAGCGCAGCGCGCACGCCCAGCGAGCTCCGGCGACAGCAGTGGCAGCAGCAGCCGCGGCGCTTCCTTGGCCGATTTCCCCGCTCCGGCCGGGTCCCGGCTCCAGCCCCATCTGCCCCGACACCCCGCTCCGCTCCGGCTCCGGCTTCGGCTCCAGCTCCGGCCCCGGCCCGAGATCCCCAGCTCCGGCCGGCCCGGCCCACGCCCCAGCCCTGCCGCCCGGCCCCAGGCCCGGCCGCGGCCGCTCCCGCCTGGAGCCGCCGCGCGCCCCCAGTCCCCCGGCGCCCCCTCGGCCCCTCGCCTTCCTCTTCCCGGCGCGGCCCCCGGGCTTTCGCGCCCCGCCCGCCACCAACCCGCTCGCCACCATGTCTGTGGAGCTCGAGGAGGCCCTGCCGCTGACGACCGCCGAGGGGGCGGCCAAGAAGGCGGCTAAGGCTGGCGGCTCGGCGACGCTGTCCCCGTCCAAGAAGAAAAAGAACAAGAAGAAGAACCAGCCGGGCAAGTACAGCCAGCTGGTGGTGGAGACCATCCGCAGGCTGGGCGAGCGCAACGGCTCGTCGTTGGCCAAGATCTACACGGAGGCCAAGAAGGTGGCGTGGTTCGACCAGCAGAACGGGCGCACCTACCTCAAGTACTCCATCAAGGCGCTGGTGCAGAACGACACGCTCCTGCAGGTGAAGGGCACCGGCGCCAACGGCTCGTTCAAGCTCAACCGCAAGAAGCTGGAGGGCGGCGGCGAGCGGCGCGGAGCCACGGCGGCCGCCACCGCCCCGGCGCCCGCCGCGCATAAGGCCAAGAAGGCGGCCCCGGGCGCGGCCGGCCCCCGGCGCGCGGACAAGAAGCCGGCCAAGGGCCAGAAGCCCGAGAAGCGCTCGCACAAGAAGGGCGCCGCCTCCAAGAAGGACAAAGGCAGCAAGGCTAAGAAGGCGGCGGCCGCCGGGGGCAAGAAGGTGAAGAAGGCGGCCAAGCCCAGCGTCCCCAAGGTGCCCAAGGGCCGCAAGTGAGCGCGCCGGCCTGCCGGGTCTTCCCGGCGTTCGGTTTTTCTACCCCAAGTGTTTTGTACGGTTGTCCGGCCGGGCCGCCGCCGCCCCTGCTCTGAGCCGCACGGAGGGCCTGGGGCCCGCTCCATTCCCCTCCTCGTCCCCCCTCCCCCGCCGCCGTAGCGTTTTTTTGTTGTTGTTTTTGCTTTAGATTTTTGAAACGGCCTGGCGACGCCCCTATTGGCTCTCGCCCTTGGCAACGGCCGTCGCCATGGTTACCGGCCCCTAGGCGCCAATGGCCGCGGCCGCGCCTGCCTGCCCCGGCGGGGGCCGCGGGGTGGCGGGGCCCTGGCGCGCTAGGACCGGCCCCCGCGCCGCCCATCCCCACTTCCCACCCTCCGCCTTTGGGTGCGCGACAAACAATCGCTCGGGGCGCGGGCCGCGCGGCCTTCCCTTCATCCCGCCGGCCTTTTTGGGGCACAATAAATTGTTTAAACCTTTGAACCGCTCTCGTTTTCTTCCGAGTGGAGTAGGGATGGGCGCGGTCCGCGCGCGGCTTGGGTTGGATGGGGTCCCAAGGGTCCTGGGCACCCCAGATGTTAGCGAGGTAGGCCTGGAGCCTGGAGTTCTCCGCACGGGGTGGTAACTGCGGGGAGGGGGCGGCCGGCTGATCCCGGAGGGAGACTCAAGGGACAGATCTCTTGTGAGCGGAGGTGGAAAGATGCTGAAGATCGCTGGTCGGGCCCCCGCTAAGGGGGGGAAGGGGGGGCAGCCCTGGCTTTTCGGGGTTTGCTGGTCAGGGCCCCTCAGCACGTACAAGGTAACACCAGGCTGGGCCTTTGCCGAGATTAGTTATTCTGAATTCACTGAGACTTTGTGTTGATGTGATGAGGATATTGGAAATGTGGAGGCCTTGGGCTCTGGCTCTGAGCACAGCCCGAGGTGTGGCCTGAGCAAGGCATTGATCCTCTGCCTGTTGGCCGATCTGGAGTGCACACGGACCAGAGGGTTATTGGACAAGTTGGGAAGAATGATCCACAGCCCCGAGACACTCTGGTGTCCAGTATATGCGATAGTTGTATTTTAAGACCAACTGAGCCCTTGAGGAATGTTCCTATGAAGACAAGCCTGCAAAAGGAAGGCTCTGGGGCAGTGGGAAGCTAGGGAATGTTCTAGAACAGTGAGTATGTACATGTACCAAGCTGGGTAAGCCTGGGCTGGGGGTAGGTGACAGATGAAGATGATCTCTGTGTTAGAGACTATAGGTGGGGTGGGGGAAAGGCAATAGGGGAGGGGAGGGAGCATCACTGGAGAAGCCCCTCTGGCCTGCTGGTATACCTGACCCAGGTCTGGCAGCCACTACCGTCCCCTGGCACACACAGTGGGGTCACAGGGCAAACCCTTCAGCTACCTACCACCCTGCAGACCCTTCCACACAGAGCAAGTGGCCACTCCACGTGCTCTTTCTGCTGCCCGCTGCCTCCTGCCTCTGGGAACTGCAGGGCCCAGTGCCAGCATGAGTCTCCCCGGCCTTGTCTTGGGCTGGACTGTGAGGAAGGACACGGTGGGCAAAACCAGCACAGGCGCCTGCCCTGCACAAGCTTCCCTGCCACTGGAGAAGACAAGTCACAGCCAAGTCCCTCTGCCCATCGTTGCTCTCTAGGCAGAAGGCTTGAGAACAAGATGACACCTCCCCCTGAGTATGGAGACCTGCTGACATGGCAGTAGGGGGCCCTGTCATTAGGGCAAAGGAGGAAATGGGATGCTAGCCTTGGCTGCAACTGTTCTGGTTCTGGGCAACTATGGGCATCCAGGAGGCAGGCAGGAGGCCTGGGTTGGAGACAGCAGGACCATGGTGGGCCGGGGCTGACTGCTCCACCCACCCTGCCAGCCCATGTCCTAGCCACTTGCTGATCAGTAATAGTTTCATCCATGTGCAGTTTTGGGGGGGTTGCCCAGTGCCCTGCCGCAGGGCCATGGGGCCAGCCCAGCCCCTGTCCCACACTGCCTGCAGGGCCAGCTAATAGGCCATCAGCAGCTAGAAGCCAGGCGAGGCCTCGGCCTGCCCAGGATTCTGGGGGATGGTGCTCCTGACCAGCTAAATGTGACCCCTCAGATTCCAACCCCCCGCACTGTTGCCTAAATTGGAAACCCAAGCCCAGATGCCACCTAGGCTCACTGCTCACCCCGTTGTCCCAAGTCAACAATCTGAGGCCAGGGCCTGAGACTTGGCTTTTTGCTCAGCTCCCAGGTAACTGAGGTTCTGAGAGGGGTTGAGAAGGGGCTGCTAGAGGGGCCCGGGCACATGGACAGTGCACCCGCTGTGTGCAACAAGTCACACGGAGCAGCACCCCTTCCCCTGAGCCCCTCCTAACCAGAGGCCCCCCACCCCCGACCATCTGTCCTTTGCAGACATCTGAGCTCCACGGCCCCAAAGTGCCCTTCAGGTCCTTCGTATTCCACACCGCCTTTCCCTATTTCCCGCCCAAATCCACGCTTTGTTGCTCATACCATCTGGCTCTCCCAGTGGCCTCCCACTTTGCTGCTGCTGCCCCCACCTCTCTCCGTCTCCCAGCTCCATTCCTTGCACACTTGGGCCCCTAGCTGGCTGTCTTCTCCATCCTGAGACCCACCTTTTCCAGGAGCACTGGAGCACCTGTGGACCAGCCCTCCAGAGGGCAGGCCTCTCACTCTTCTGATAATAAAGAACACTCCTGCAGGTGAAGGGGACCCAAGCCACCCTACTCTCAGGCCACCTGGCTCTGGGGATCTGACTCTCAAGTCCCAGTAATGTTTATGTGACTGAAGACCTGGCCAATGAGTGTTCAGTTGTTCACTTTGCCACAACCATTGGGTCAGAAATAGGTTCTTGACCCCAGTGAATTCAATGAGAGTCAATCCTGGGACTCTTCCTGGAGCTACTGAGAAAGAGGTGCTCTCTCCCTCAGGCAGGGAGAAGGGGGCCAGAGTTGCTAGTAGCCATCTTTGTCAATACACAGGGAGAGCGCATCTGAAAAAGGAGCCAAGACAGAAAGCTGGAACCGTGAAATGGAGAGACAGATACCTGAGGACATTAGCAGAGCCTCTGGATCCAGCAATGCCTGAAGATAGTTTAGACCTGACTGCCACATGAGCTGATACATTGCTTTTTACGCTGGCTCGTTTGAATTGGTTTTTGTCACTTGCAATCTGGTCTCTCACTCCTCTGACTCACTTTACCCTCCCATGCTCACATCCTGGACCTTGTCATTCCTTTAAATTGTTCTTCTTCTGAAAGGACTTTCCCAGTGTCCCACTGTTTACCCACAGGCCCCTCCCCTCCTCTCTTCTCAGGGTGCTCACTAGACCCTTCAGCGGAGCTGCACCTGTGCATGGGTCCCACGTCGCTGACCTGCACCCCAAGTTGAAGAATGGATGGCCGTGAGCTGCCCCATGGGACCCCTCGGCGTGTGCCAGGCACTAGCACATCTGAGGAAGGCTGCACGGGTCACATCTCAGCCTTGTGACAGCCCCAGCGAGGAAGGTGTTCAAAAGCTGGTCTTGCTGGTTTGGGACTGGGAATGGGAAGGCTGTATTTTCTGCCCTGACCCCACACTCCGCTCTTGCACGGGGCTTGGGAGCCCAGGACCCGCTGTTGACCTCCTGTGTCTCTTAGACCTCACTGAGGAGCCTCAATTCCAGGTGAACGCTGGAGGCACAGGACACTGTGAGGCTCCGGAGGAGGGCTTCCTGGGGCAGGGGACCCCAGTGCCGGGAGGAAGCAAAGAACCACGTTTATTTGCTTGTCTGTAAAATGGGGCTTAGCATTGGCCCCAGCCTGCGCTCCTCTCTGCACCCCCTGATCAGGAGGGGAGGAGGGGTTGGGTGGGACCAGGTCTCTGGAGGCTGAGGTCAGCGTTCCAGGTCTGGTCCACCATGTCTTTTGGTCTGGGCAAGATTATTTTCCCCATGCCTCCGCTTCCTTATCTATAAATGGAGCCAAGAAAGATTTCTTTTACTCACCCATCAGCTAACCAGGGGGTGGGAACACACTGCCTCCAGTCAGGGTCTCCAGGTTTCCCCGCCCCCCGCCCCCAAGAGTGTACCGCACTCTCCTCCTGTGCCCCTGCCTCCTTCCTCTCATGGGGCTGGGATCTGTCTCCCTGCAAACCTCCTCGGCTTCTCAGGTCTACCTCCTGGGTCCCTAGATCCAACTTCTCCCTGGCCCCAGGACAACTCTGAAGACACTGGAAAGGCCCCTTTCCAGGCTGTGCAGGCCTTAGTGACCCATATGATGGAGTCTCCACCGAGTGGACTCCTGCGCCGAGCACAGAACCTGATGGGGGTTGGGGTCTCGAGCACTCAGCACAAGGGGTGCTGCCATCCCTCTGTCCCGGGAATGGAACCTTGGTTGATATAGCCAGAGGGCCCTTTAGCCATTCTGGCAGCTCCATTAGTCAAAAGAGGCAGCGAAGAGGCCCTGGGTCTTTCCACAGCAAGTGCTACTGGGGCCACTCGCACTTGCAAACGGGGGCATTGATCCTTGCAGAGATACTGGGAGAACGGAATGAGGTCCCGTATGGCCTAGTGCACGGTCACTCATTCAGCACACACTGGCTGAACAGAGGCAGGGATGGGGACCAATCAGACCTGCTTCCTGTTCTTGAGGAGGATGTGCACGAGGCCAGAGAAGCCCGCGGCTCTGGGGCAGGGACGGTCCAGGCTGGAGCACTAGCACCAGCCCCCAGTGTGGCAAAAACTCCCGAGTCTGCGGAAAGGTGAAAGCGGCAAGTAGACTGAGCGGGCACGAGGCAGGAGGCGTCAGTCCGAGCTCAGTGGAGAAGCAGAACCAGAGGGGTATTGGGCACAGACGCACCTATACACTGGATGGATTGCGGGGCTGAGGAGCCAGTTTCCATTAGGCTGGATTTCTGTGACTGAGGCTGGAGCCTGCGCTGCCCAGACAGGAGGGGAAGATCACGAGCAGGCCGAAACCGCACAAGCTGGAGCCCTAGGACAGACTGAACCTTGTGTTGGTTGTTGTTGCCTCTGACCTTGGTGATGAGGGTATCCTGCAGAAGCTGAGACCCTTCGTCATAGGGTTAACCATGCACACACCTGAGTCAGCAAAACTGAAGGAGAATCCAGGGAAAGTCAGTAATTGGTGCTGCTTCACACCAAGGAGGTAAATCACCTGATCAGTAACCAAAATGGTGGCTTCCTTCCAAATCTGGCAAGAACCTTGTGGCCCACCCTACGGGAAACCTATGAATAAGGGAGTTGTGGGAAATGTAGTTCAGCCTGGCCAAGTCGACACACTACAAAGCTGTCGCAGTTCCTCGTTATAAAACAGGCATGTGTGGGTGCCTGGGTGGCTCAGTCAGTTGAGTGACTGCCTTCGGCTCAGGTCATGATCCTGGAGTTCCAGGATCGAGTCCCGCATCGGGCTCCCTGCTCAGTGGGGAGTCTGCTTCTCCCTCTGACCCTCTCCCCTCTCATGCTCTCTCTCTCTCAAATAAATAAATAAATAAAATCTTTAAAAATAAAATAAACAACAAAAACAAAAAAACGGGCACGTGTGGAAAGGTGAGTAGGAACAAGACTGTCTCAAACACAGATGTGCACAGGCAGGCCAGGCGGGCAGTCTGGCCAACGGGAGGACACAGACCCTACCTGAAGAGGGGCAGTGACTACCAGTTCTGCTGACTGCTTCCCATTTCTCAGACCATGTCAGAGCACCTCCTGAAAATGCATCTAAGTTCCCCTCCAGAGGCAGGGAGTGGCTTGGGCCATCCAGGGGCCATCCAGGTGCCTCTGCCTGTGGTCCCAGCTCAGTCATCAGAAGCACCGCTCGAGAATTTTTTATGTAGAAACCATACGCTTTTTTTTTGGTGAAACCTCCCACTTGTAAAATGTGGGCTTAAAAAAAGAAATACTCCACCTCACAACCATCAGGACAACTATTAAAAAAAAAAAAATAACAAGTGGTGGCAAGAATACAGAGAAATTGGAACCCTTGTACCCTGTCAGTGGGAATGTGTTAGGGTGCAGCCGCTGGGGAAACTGTATGGAGGTGCCTCAAAAAATTAAACAGAGAATTATCATATCACCCAGCAATTTTACTTCTGGGCACATGCCCAAAAGAATTGAAAGTATCAACTCAAAAGAGATTTGTACACCCATCAACGGGTGAATGGATAAACAAAATGGGGCATATCCGTATGCTGGAGGATTACCCAGCCTTAAAAAGGGAAGAAAGTCTGACACACGTTATAACATGGATGAAGCTTGAGGACATGTTGCTAAATGCAATAAACCAGTCACAAAAAGACAAATACTGTATGATCCCACTCACATGAAATATCTAGAACAGTAAAAATCATAGAGACAGAAAACAGAATGGTTGCCAGGGGTTGGGGGGTAGACGGAAATGGGACTTGTTAATGGGGACAGAATTTTAGTTTTGCCAGATGAAGACGTTCTGGAGATCGGTTGTACAATGATGTGAATATATGTAACGCTACTGAACTGTGAACTTAAAAATGGTTAAGATGGCAAATTTTATGTCATGTGTATTTTATCACAGTTGAAAACAAATACTATTTGGGCCAAACAAAATCATGTGTGAGCTCAGTGTGGCCTGCAGCTCCCCACCTTATGAGATCACTCAACTTGATTTTTTTTTTTTTTTAAGATTTTATTTATTTATTTGACAGAGAGACACAGCGAGAGAGGGAACACAAGCAGGGGCGGAGGCAGAGGGAGAAGCAGGCTTCCCGCGGAGCAGGGAGTGTTGCCTGGGGAGTCTGCAGCATGCCTCTCCTTCCTGGAGTCCTAGATGCAAGGCGGAGATCCTCATCTATCTCCACATGAGGGGCACTAGCCCAGAGGTAGGTTGGTTCTGGTCTCCCAACAACAAGCATCTGTTTCTCTGGGCTCCTAAGAGTTCAACTGTGAGTACCCACTCTCCTGATTCACAGATGGGCAAACCAAGTCTCCGAGGTGCCAAAGGACTTGGTCAATTTTTCTTGTACTGGGGACCCTCTCATATGGCCTGAGCCAAATCTCCTTTCCCCAAGGAATGATCTTCCGCCCTTCTCACCACTTGTTTCTTGCTCTGGCTGAGAAGGGGTAGGGAGGGTGTTCAGACCCAGGTGGGGATCTGGATCTAGGAGTCCGAGGCCACACATTATTCTCTGGTTCCCACCACCAATCTACCCTCTCTCTGGGTGTTCCCAGCAGCAAACAGGAGCTTCTCCAGACTTTAAACTCCTCCCAGGCTAGGACCCCTTTAGATTTGCCCTCAATTAATGCCTAGGTGTGTGTCCTTGGCCAAGCCCCTCCCTTGCCTGAGTCTGTTTGGCCTCTCTACAAAGCAGGTTGGGCTTTAAGAACATGGGCTTTGCACTAGGAGATGGACCTAGACGAATGCAGACAGGAGTGGTGGTGGTGTGGGGGGGGTACAGATACCTGTCTATTAGGACCTGGAGTACTGAGGACCCTCTGCCACCTCTAAGGCTACAGAGGAAAGAATCCCCTAAGGCCTGGACCCAAGCCTGGTCACTGCACAGGTAGAGGGGAGGCGGGGCGGAGGGGGGAGGAGGCCTGCCATTTGGGAGCCCAGCGAAGGGGACAGACAGCCACATTTTAGGGCTGTCCCACCTGCCCCAGGGGGAAACAGTTGGGGCCCTGGCCTGACTTGGCCACATCGAATGGCAGGTGAAAGCTGCCCTGTTTGTCCCTGAGATTTGTTCTTTAAAAGCAAAGGACAGAAACAAAAATTAAATTAATTTATTTATTTTTAAAGATTTTATTTATTTATTTGAGAGAGAGAGAATGAGAGCGAGCACGAGAGGGAAGAGGGTCAGAGGGAGAAGCAGACCCCCAGCTGAGCAGGGAGCCCGATGTGGGACTTGATCCCGGGACTCCAGGATCATGACCTGAGCCGAAGGCAGTTGCTTAAGCACTGAGCCACCCAGGCGCCCCAAAAATTGAATTTAAAAAGTAATTAAAAACAAAGGACAGGAGATGCTCCACTACTCTAGTAAGCAAGCTAAGTATTGGCAAAAGGTGGGATTCATGTGCCCCTGAAATAAGTGAAAATTTGGAGAGCATTTGGCAATACCTATTACAGCTGATGACACAGTTAAGAAAAAAAAAATATTGCAGAATGAGACGCCAAAGACGATACCATTTATGTAAACCTGAAAATCAGAAAACATGTTCTCAGGTACAAGAACGTGCTCTTAACATCACATTTATGTGCAAGTAAAACCTGGATGAAAAGGAAACATGCCCCTGAGGACATCCTGTCCTTTCATGTTAAAATGAAAGCCCCCACCACAGTGATTCACAACCCTGACAAATGGCGGAGAGTAATGAAAACAAAGGGAATTTCATTTTTGTTGCTTACTAAATTTGAAGCAAATATGACGAAATAGTCATAACAGTCAACCTTCTGGTAAGTTATCTGTATTTTTAAATCTCTTGGTAATACTAACAACCAAAACCCTACGCAAATCAGCCCAAACAAAACTGGAGGCCGCAGTGAAAACGCCCCCTCCTTCAGGGCGCGGGGAGCCGGAGTGCTAACCACCGCAGGCCACCCCCGCCCCTCAGCCGGAAGGCAGGCACTCCAGAGGAATTTGGAGAGCAGGGGAGGGGGGGCCACCGCCGTGGTCCACGTCCGGGAGATCCTGGGCTGGCCCCGCGCCCCGCCCCCACGCAGCTCCCCGCTTCCCGAGGCACCGGCTGGGAGGCGTGCCGTGCACTCCCATTAGCAGGAACAGCGCCGGAGCTCCCCTCTGATTGGTGGAAATTGCGATCCTTGATTTGCATAGGGCTTGGGGCCAGCGCCCCTGCCTACCGCGGCTGCGTCTGCGCGGGGGCCCAAGCGCAGTGGGCGGCCTGCCACCCGAGGAGCGCTCGAAGCCCGTTCCGCCCCGTCTGCCCCGCGCGCGCCGGCCCACTTCCGTCCAGAATCCCGCGCAGCGTTTTGCGGTCCTGGTCTCCCGCACGCCCCAAAGAGGAAGTTGCGGAGCGGCTCCTGGCGCTCCTGGAGAGTCTTCTGTGCCCCACCCCGGGATCCGTGGGAAGGCCCCTTCCTGTCTCAGCGCCCCACGTGCTCTCCCCGCGGCCTGTGCACCCTCTTCCCCGAGGCTTGCGGGAACCTTGCTGGAGCCCCCATCGACGGCGGCCCCGGCTCTTTGGATGCCCTCAGGGCGCGCGCGCAGACACACGCGCACAATTCCCAGGTGTAGTCGTTTGTGTTAATGCCTGTCGCTCCTTGCCCAGTATAGGGCGGGGCATGTAGTAAGTGCTCGCATTCACCTAACAAGTAGTTACACGTTAACATTGGGAGAAAATAACGGTGAAAAAGTGGCCCCCGCTTTCAGAGAGCTAATGAGCCGCGTGGGGAGACGACAATAGACAACCATTCCAAATAATTATAAAGTGGTTCAGTGCCAAGGAGGAGCCTGGAGAGCAAATCACAGGGGCTCTGACCCTGGGGCAGATGATCAGCCCCCTAGGCAGCCCTGCTCCGAGCCCCAAGCCCATGTCACCCTCTGTGCCCTGCTCTGCCCAGAGGCTGGGAATCTGGATGGGCTTGGTGGGCTGTGACTGGGGCTTCTCCTCAACCAGATCCTATGGTCCCTGTGGTCAGGACAGGGTCTTGGGCTCTGTGCCCCATTCTCCCCCCCCGCCCCCCCCTCGTGTCTGGCAAGCAATCAGCTTGGTTTTAAGCTAAAGGATTCACAAAACTTCGAAGTACTGAGTGAACAAACAGAGAGACTCAACAAAGCCAACAAGCACTCCCCTCCCCACCCCAAGCCTTTTTGCGGTTTCCGAAAAAAGCAGTTTCCTTCACAGAAAGCCCTAGTGCTCCATGTTTGTGACAAAATCCATTCCTTAGGACTGATGCCAGGAGAAAACAGTAAGATCCAGAATTTCCCCTGCAGCAGCATTTTCTGAAATGTAAACAGTTTATCAAATATAATTTATTCAGAAAAAAATACAATGTTTTAAGAACTTAATTCCAATAGGCTGACAGAACCCAACAGCTGAGCAGAAAACAGCTTTCTGTGAGCAGTACCAGGTCAGGGCTGAGAACCGCCAGCAGGTCTAGCTTTGAGAGAAGGCTCCACCGGTCATACCAGGTATAAAGGACCCTATGAATTATTGATGGTGGTGGTCCCCTACTCTTCCCAGGCTGCCCATTTGCTCCACTGTGGGTTCCTGGTTGCAGCCAGGATAGCCACTCACTCATGAATCCACAACTGTCAAGTAACACTGTGCGACCTCATCCCAACGCAAATCCACACACATACAACACAAGCACCTGTTATCAGCAACAATATTTAGTACAGCAAATCGCAGTCTTAGTCTGAAAATCCGGTGTTACTGGTTGTGAGGCCGCTTGGCTACGGGCTCCTCCTTCTCCTGCTTCAGCCATCGTTCCAGGAGTCCTGCACCTCCTCTCTTGGTGGGGAGTGGGCTCTTTTGCAGGACCTGGCTGGACCACTGGGGCACATCTGACTCTGCCTTCGGGGGTGTTTTGGGCTCTTCCTTTTTGGGTGACTTTGTGGCCAGCCATTGCATCATCTTCTGGCTACTACCACTTGCCTTGAGCTCCTAGGAGAAAGAAGAAAATGTTTAAACCACCCAGCTCAAACTTCTGGGAACAGGCCAACTTCAAGGGAAGAAACGGGAAGAGGCATTAGGTACTGACCCAGGCTTGGAAAATATTACTGAGAGCCAGATGGGGCCCACTGGTCAGGAGCGGGGAGAAGGGAGGAGCAACTGAGTGTGCTCCAAGGGGGGCAAGGGATAGGGAGGAGCTCTTAGAGCAGGCGTCAAAGACGAGGTGTGTGGGACCAGTCAGTGAGAAAAGAGAGCTGACAGGCATTCCAAACAGGTGCATTCTCACGGAAGAGGATATAATTCAGTGTGACCAGGCTGAGTGCTGGGAAATGAAACTGGAGAGGAATGGCTTCAAACAGTCACCAGGATTAAGGATTCAGCTAAGGCTGAACAGGCTGACCTGTTTCCCCACTGTGCCACTCCTCGACTGGCACTGCTCCCTCCTGCTCTCTCACACCTGCAGCCCAACCCTGAACGGAAGGTTCTGAATTCCCATAATGCCACTTGTCCAGAATGGGAATTCTTCAGGAGTAAAGACCATGGCAGAAATGGGGTAGTGTCCAGCACAAAATGAATGTGTATCATTACATTTTTAGAGACATCTAATGAATAAAAGGATCAGGATTGCAGGAGTTTGCAGAGAACTGAGACAAAAGAAAAAAGATGACACGGACTATGGAAAATTTAGAAACTTTCAGAAAAATGGGGGGTAGCTGTTTTGTAATCATTGTCCTTAACACGTCTCAGGCATTCTAAGATGTCTATTCTTGGAACACTACTTAAGTCCTTCGGTGCCACCTGGAAACAGCTGCTATTCCTAAACCTTTGCTCTGGAACTTCTATTCCCACTGAAGGTCTTTGGCCTGTTCACCTTCCCTTCAAAATACAACTGGATCCTTCCTTGCCAATTCTAAAAAAGTTAAAGTTCACGGCAGGAACGTTCTCAAATCCTCCTGAAGGAGTATAAGGATTGGAACTCCTCCAACTTGTAGTTGGGAAAGCAGAGGTACAGAAAAAAGACAGAAAAAAACTCCACAGTTGCAGACAAAGATACAGTTATGGACAAGGGCTCCTCTGTCTTTCTTACAGTCACCCTCTAGATTAGGAGTCCTCAACCTTGGTTTATCAGACTCACTGAAGCAGCTTTTAATGACACAGAAGCCCAGGCCCAGCCAGCCCTCAATACTGACTCAATAGGTCTAGATAGGGTCCAACATTTTATATTTTGAAAGAGCTCTCCTGAGGAGTCTGAGTCACAGCCAGCTTTGAGAATAGCGCTCTGCTTAACCTTGCCATACATAAGGAAATGTGAGTCTTGGAAGGTTTAAATTAAAGCTAATAGTGAAAGGCCATATCCCTAAAGAAAAAGATATTCTGACAGAAGACAGAAAGTTCAGAAAGGACCGTCAGTCACAGGCCCCTACCTTTTTGACCAGTAAGTTGAGAGGAGCCAGACATTCAGGAGTGTTGTTTCGGGTGTTGTTCACCACGCAAGAGACTGGATGGAAGGCGATGTTCTCTGTGGGGTGGATTAACTTCAGAGCTTCCCGAGTGGAGACCTCACCAAAGTCAAGCCATTTAGAGACTTCCTCCTCTCCATCTAATATGGCAGGCATCCTAGTCAGTGAGGTAGAGATATTAGCTGGGAGGTAGAGGGAGGGTAGGGACAAAAGGGAGACCTGAGTCAGCACAAATCATCCTAAGGAGAAGCTTGTCCTCTCTCTACACCTCATGTGCCGATTTGCTGCCAAGTGTCCCCTGACCACAACTTGACAGGGCATGAAATTCAACCCTAGAAGAGCTAGCTTACAAAGTTTCATGGCAAAGACAATGAATAGTGCTATGACTGGATCCAGTGCACTCCAGTGTACATCCTGATTGGTGAACTTTCTAGAACTAAGCCTAGAATTAAAGGGACAATTTGTCTATCAGTAATAATCTCTAGATTTACAGTAAGAAAGAGTTATTCACATAATTGTGAACTCTAAGAAACTATGCCTCAGAAAGCAAGGATGCTGCTGCCTAAGATGACTCCTGGAGATAGTAGGAAAAGATCCTATGTTTACCTTCCAGTTTTATGTCCTAGGCCAATGTGAAGCATGCCACACATTCACTGGTGGGTGGCACAGTTGATTTTAGGAGGTAAATGCATGAACATCTATTTTAATAATTAAAAGTCGTAACTTCAACAAATCAAACATGTACTTTAAAAAATACTTTACAATTGGGGCGCCTGGGTGGCTCAGTGGGTTAAGTGTCTGACTCTTGATTTTGGCTCAGATTATGATCTCAGGGTCATGAGATGGAGCCCCACACCGGGCTCCATGCTCAGTGGGAGTCTGCTTGAGATTCTTTCCCTCTGCCTCCTCCCCCTGCTCGCTAGCTCTGTCTCAAATAAATAAATAAATCTTAAAAAAAAATTTAGTTTCTGATGAATGGCATCTCTGCACTGTATGGAAGTCGTTGGGAGCGCTTTACTTTTTTTCTTTTTCTTTTAAGATTATTTATTCGACAGAGGAGAGAGCGAGCGAGAGCAAGAGCAAGGGGAGCGGCAGACAGAGGGAGAAGCAGACTCCCCGCTGAACAGGGAGCTCAACCTGGGGCTCGTTCCCAGGACCCTGAGATCATGACCTGAGCCGAAGGCAGACACTTAACCAACTGAGCCACCCAGGTGCCCCTGCTAATGCTTGTTTTTAAAATGTCGCCTGTTCCAATGTGATTGCTATATTAGAGAGCAATTTCAGCATAATAAAAATTTTGTGTTTATAGTTTTGTCTGTGAGAAACACAAGGTGAACGCACAGGCAACTGCACCCAGCTGAACGGAGCCTTCTAGGAACACACAGAATGCACACGTACACATACCTCAAACACTGACAGCTACTGTGTTGTGATTCACTACACGTTATCTTCCAAAGTTGTGTTTTGCTCTTATTTTGCATTTGTGAACTTCTCCCTATATAAAAAACCCTCTTCATTCAACATCTCACACATGTCAAAGCTTTGTAGCTCAAAACATGCGAAGCAGGGGCACCTGGGTGGCTCGGTCGTTAAGCGTCTGCCTTCGGCTCAGGTCATGATTCCAGGTCCTGGGATCGAGCCCCGCATCGGGCTCCCTGCTCGGCGGGAAGCCTGCTTCTCCCTCTCCCACTCCCCCTGCTTGTGTTCCCTCTCTCGCTGTGTCTCTCTCTGTCAAATAAATAAATAAAATCTTTAAAAAAAAAAAAAAAAAAAAACATGCGAAGCAGTGCATGTAGGTGGAAAATTTTTAAGTACTGACAAGAAGCCTGAACTATTAGAACATCTTCAAAGTAAAAAGAGAACATGTGGTATCTCCTTAGCAACAGACATAAAGGAATCCATCAGTGACAACACTGTGAAAATAAAAGGAATGTCTATGGCTGCAACAACTTCAAGAAGTATCATGAAGTCAGTATCAATCAGGCCTAAAGGAACAGAAACAGAAACAATGAAGAGATTCTTTATCATATGGACTGAATGCCAAATAGTGAAAAAACTGCTTTCTCAAAAAGAGAATGCACTATCTGAAATACCACAGAAGTGGCTCCTCTGAGTCCTAGTAATGAATGGCTTGGTGGTTTCAAACAGTGATGGAATTTCCAAAGCTTTCAGTGTCAGGAGAAGACATGAACATGAATGAAAATGTTGGAAGAATTTTCAGCAGTTAATAAAGTAGTTAATTGCAGAAGGGGGCTATACACTGGATCAAAATGTTCAATTTTGATTAAATACATATCTATTATAAATGCATGCCTTGAAGGAACATTTCTTTTTCTTTTTTAAGATTCTATCTATTTATTTGACAGAAAAAGAGACAGCGAGAGAGGGAACACAAGCAGGGGGAGTGGGAGAGGGAGAGGGAGAAGCAGGCTCCCGCTGATCAGGGAGCCTGTTCTCCCTCTCCCATTCCCCCACTTGTGCTCTCTCACTCTTTCAAATAAATAAAATCTTAAAAAAAAAAAGATTTTATTTATTTGAGAGAGAGCACGAGAGAGCAAGAGCACAGAGGAGAGTGAGAGGGAGAAGCAGACTCCCTGCTGAACAGAGAGCCCTTCATGGGGCTCAATCCCACAACCCTGAGACCATGACCTGAGCCAAAGGCAGACACCTAACCAACTGAGCCACCCAGGCACCCCCAACATTTCTTTTACCCCCGAGATCAGATCATGACCTGAGCCGAAGACAAACATTTAACCAACTGAGCCACCCAGGCACCCCTTGAAGGAAAATTTCAAAGGCAGAAAAACATGCCCCAGGATTTAAGGCCACAAAAGAGCACAAATTTTGCGTAATCTTCCCTCCATTTCAGGATAGCTTATAAGCTACAATTTCTCTGACACTCATTTTCCACAAGCAAATTCTGGAACTTTCTAAGGTAAAGTGCCATATTTAATGTAATATCTATGTAGACAACTGTGGTACTGTTTTTAATAGATCCCTACTATTTTTTAACGTGTTCCTGATAAATTTTTAGGTGTTGTCCCCCTAACCCTGCTTTTCCCATAAGTTCTTGGGTTTTCACTGTACAGTCTGGCACAATGTAGTGACTTTTAGGAATGCATGTCATATTATAGCCAAACTGACCATAACTGTATTTTGCAAAGCAACTGCTACCCTCTAAACTTGTGCACTGAATCCAAAAGCTACTTATCTAAAAGCAGAGTACAAACCCTCCTCTGAATCCTTTCGTACCCAGGGATAAGAACTGTGACTTGCCTAGGGTGAATGTCATTCAAGCTTTTGCAGGAATCGACTGTGATGATGGTGTAGGAATACAGGAGCTCTCCTTCTGGGGACTCCCAGCAGTCAAAGATCCCCGCCATTGTCAGCAGCCTCCAGTTGTCCCAGACTTTCTCCCAGTGCTCGGGACTGTCCACGGCACCAACATTACCTGACTGGAAGCAAAATACATGGCAGATTAGATACTCAGCAGCGCCCTCCTACACACAGGTGGGGTACTACTACAGACTTAACACAGCAATCATCTTACAAGTACTTCAGCCCGTGTGTTACTAACTCCTCTTGACCCACTGTCCCAAAAGTAAGAAGTTTAATGGCAAGTACCCACCGAAGCTATGGATTTATGGATCCTTAATGCTTTCAGAATACAATCCAACATCACCAATGGGCATTCAGGCCTTCCACAATCCAGCCCATCATTCTAGCTTTTACTAATAATTTTAATTTGAGGGGCGCCTGGGTGGCTTAGTCAGTTGAGCGTCTGCCTTCAGCTCAGGTCATGATCCCAGGGTCCTGGGATCGAGCCCTGCATCAGGCTCCGTGCTCAGCAGGGAGCCTGCTTCTCCCTCTCCCTCTGCCTGCCTGTTCTGCCTACTTGTGATCTCTCTCTGTCAAATAAATAAATAAAATCTTAAAAGATAAAATAATTTTAATTTGAACCAAATCCAGCGATCTATAAATTAAGCCCGTGTGCAATTTCGTGCCTTTTTATCTTGCCAGAGCAACTTCCTCTGCCCAAAATGTCCTGCCATTTCTCATCATGCCAGCTCCTACTTGCCATTTAAGATTCAGTTCAAGACCTAGAATACAGAAAGCTGGGAAGAGTACCCCCTCCACCCTAACAATAAGAAAAGAGCTAGATAATCTACAAAAATCATAACTTTTCATTTTTATTTTATTATTTTATCTTTTTTTATTTTTTTATTTTCAAGCCCCACATGGAGCCCAATGTGGGGCTTGAACTCATGAACCTGAGATCCAGACCTATCATATCAAGGGTTGGATGCTTAACCAACTGAACCACCCAGGCGCCCCCAAAATCATAACTTTTCTTAAACTCATCAGAAAACTGAGGTCACTGGGCAACCAACTGGCATGAACTTTAGGAGAAGACAGGGGCCTCCAAGGGAAGATAGAGACATAAGTACTGGCTGACTGGTGGCAAGAGGAGAAAGACAAGGCCTTCATTCAGATAAAATTATTACCAAAATGCTAAAAGCAGTGTATGGGCTGGCCTGAGAGTCCAGAATCCCTGGGAGCTGCGGATGTCTGGGGAGTTCGCATCAGCTTGCTGGTTCTTTTTTTTTTTCTTTTTTAATTTAAAGATTTTATTTATTTATTTGACAGAGAGAGAGACAGCGAGAGAGGGAACACAAGCAGGGGGAGTGGGAGAGGGAGAAGCAGACTTCCCGCTGAGCAGGGAGCCCGATGTGGGGCTCGATCCCAGGACCCTGGGATCATGACCTGAGCCGAAGGCAGACGCTTAACGACTGAGCCACCCAGGCGCCCAGCTTGCTGGTTCTTCTCCATCAACTTCCCCAGCTGCTCACAAGAAAGACGGGGGCAGAGCAGGAGACTAGAGAAAGCCTGCCTTGCTGGTGCATGCCTAGAGGAGGGGAGCTCTCTTACATCAGGAAAGGCATGAAAGCCTCACCCAGTCATTTCTCCTCTAAGGAGCAAAAGCCTTAAGGGGCCAGGGTATGGGTAATAAAGCCTACTGCCCCTAAGATACAGGTAAAGACCCAATGAGTCTGGGGAAAGGTAAATGAAAAATCCCTCTACTCCCCTGGGGAAGGAGTAGGATCCCTCAGAAAGCCTGAGCCTGACAGCCAGGGCCACAGATCTGCCTGAGAATGAGGCTGTATGAAGACAATGAACACTCTCCCACCCTTTATATCAGCAAGCATCACATGGACAGGAACAGCAGCCTAATTCTAGGGAAGGGGCAAGAGCATAGAGAGGTCCTTTCCAAAGCACGGGACTAAAAGGGAGGTACTACAGCTGAAAGAAGCAGGGCTACTGAGAAAAACTGTCTGGAGAATCACCCTTACCCTGAACACAAGAAGGCACAGAGAAATTTAAAGCCTATAGTGAGTAAAGGTAATTGTAACAACAAACCCAGTTCAACTCCTAATAAGATCGGCTCAACCTCACACACTAATGGCCTATTAGAAGGATAAGTGTATCCATTCCCAGACATAATTATTTATCTCAGTCTCTATGTATGGCAATCAATCAAAAATTACAAGACAAACAAAAAAGCCAGAAAACCCAATGAACTGCCAAGAGATACAGAAATCAACAGAACCAGACTCAAGATATTTCTTTTCCCGGGGTGCCTGGGTGGCTCAGGCAGTTAAGTGCCTGCCTTTGGCTCGGGTCATGATCCCAGGGTCCTGGGATCGAGCTCTGCATCGGGCTCCCAGCTTGGCGGGGAGCCGGCTTCTCCCTCTGCCTGCCGCTCCCCTTGCTTGTGCTCTCTCTCTCTCACTCTCTCTTTCTGTAATAAATAAATAAAATCTTAAAAAAAAAAAAGATATTTCTTTTCCCAAATACTAAAACTATCAGAAAGGGAATTTAAAATAAGTTTAATTAATATGTTAAAGGCTCTTGTAGAAAACGTAGACAACATACATTAACAGAGAAGAAATCTTGGCAAAGTAAGAAAGAAGACTTGACAATAAAAACTACCCAAAACTAATGCACAGAGAAAAATAAAATACACAGAAGAGAACATTCAAGAACTATGGGACAATATCAAATTGTCTAATATGTGTAATTAGAATCCCAGAAAGTGAAGAGCAATGGGTAAGAAGAAATACCTGAATATATGATGTATGAAAATTTACCAAAAATTATGAAAGCATCAAATCACAGATCTGAGGGAGCTCAGAGAACATGCCAAACACACAAACACACAATGTATAAAAACTACACATATCATATTCAAACTGCTGAAAACCAAAGAGAAAATCTTGAAGGCATTAGGCAAAGAGGAATGGTAGAAGCACACACTACAAACAGAAGAAAAAAGAGAAAAATTACAGTAGACTTCTCAAAAGAAACTAGAAGAGCCAGAGGCAATGGAGTATTTTTTTTTAAGTGCTGGAAAAAAAACCCAAAAAACTGCCAACCCAGAATTCTATACAAAGTGAAAACACCATTCAAAAATGCAGACAGTGATGCCAGGTGCTGGGGGCAGAGAAGGACTAAAAATGGGCACGGGGGAGAAAAACCACGAGAAGCTCTTAACTCTAGGAAACAAACTGAGGGTTGCTGGAGGGGAGGTGGGTGGGGGGATGGGGTAATGGGGTAATTGGGTGATGGACATTAAGGAGGGCATGTGATGTGATGAGCACTGGGTGTTATACACAACTGATGAATTACTGAACACTACATCTGAAACTGATGATGTACTGTATGTTGGCTAATTGAATTAAAAAATGGGCATGAGGTTTCTTTTTGGGGTGATAATAATGTTCTGAAATTAGACAGTGATGATGGTTACCCAACATTTTGAATACTAAAACCACTATACACTTTAAAAGGGTGAATTTTATTAAATGTAAGTTATAGCTCATGAAGAGAATCATGATGATTAAAAAAATGAACTAGATGGTTTTTTGGACAAACAAAAATAGAATTCATTACCTGCAGGCCTACACTACAAGAGGTATTTTTTTTTTTAAAGATTTTATTTATTTATTTGACAGAGAGAGAGATAGAGAGAGCAGGAACACAAGCACGGGGAGTGGGAGAGGGAAAAGCAGGCTTCCCGCCAAGCAGGTAGCCCGATGCGGGGCTCGATCCCAGGACCCTGGCATCATGACCTGAGCCGAAGGCAGATGCTTAACGACTGAGCCATCCAGGCGCCCTACTACAAGAGGTATTAAAAGAAGTTCTTTAAGCTTAAGGGATATGATACCAGATAGAAACTTGGATCTACCCAAAAAGTAAAGATCCATGGAAATGGCTAAAAATTAAGGTAAATGTAAAACTTATTTTTTATCACTCTAAAATATAATTGACTAAAGCAAAACAGTAGCATGTATTGTTGAGTTTATAGCATATGAAAAAGTAAAACCTATGACAATATACCAAAAGACGGGAGGAATCAGGAATATACTGTTATAAAGTTCTTATACTACACAAGAAGCAGTTTATTCTTTGAATGCAGATTATTAATTTAAAATGTATCCTATTGGGACGCCTGGGTGGCTCAGTCGGTTAAGCGTCTGCCTTCAGCTCAGGTCATGATCCCAGGGTCCTGGGATTGAGTCCCACATCGGGCTCCCTGCTCAGCGGGAGCCTGCTTCTCCCTCTGCCTGCCGCTCCCCCTGCTTGTGCTCGCTCTGACAAATAAGTAAAATCTTAAAAATAAAAATAAAATGTATCCTAGAGAGCAGCTATCAAAAACATTTTTTAGAGGCGCCTGGGTGGATCAGTCGGTTGAGTGTCTGCCTTTGGCTTAGGTCACAATCCCAGGGTCCTGGGATCAAGCCCACATTGGGCTCTGTTTGGTGGGGAGCCTGCTTCTCCCTCTCCCTCTGCTTGCTGCTCCCCCTGCTTGTGCGCACTCTCTCTCTTCACTCACTCTCTCTCAAATAAATAAATAAAATCTTTTTTTTTTTTTAAGACTTTATTTGACAGCGAGAGAGGGAACACAAGCAGGGGGAGTGGGAGAGGGAGAAGCAGGCTTCCTGCTGAGCAGGGAGCCCGATGCAGGGCTCAATCCCAGGACCCTGGGATCATGACCTGAGCCGAAGGCAGACGCCCAACGACTGAGCCACCCAGGCGCCCCTAAATAAATAAAATCTTAAAAAAAATTTTTTAAAGAAGTAAAAATAATAAGCCAACAGTGGAGACAAAATAGAATCATAAAAAGTACTCAATTTAAAAGCAGCCAGGAAAAAAATGAGAAAAGGAAAAAAAAGCTAATGAAACAGAAAACAACTAGCAAAATAGTGAATTTTTAACCCCATCAGATTGATAATTATATCAAATGTAAATCTTCTAAACACCACAAAATTCCTTCCTCTAGGAAGCCTTCTGTGATGCCCCAGTCTGAGTTATATGCTCTCCTCTATGTCCCCATAACCTTACAAGCATGCCTTCCTTGAGCATTAGCCTGTGACTGTTGGCTTGGGTGTCTTGGCAGTCGAGCTTCAAGGATAGAAATCATGTCTTCTGAACTTCCAGGAGACTAGCAGCAGGACCATATACAATGGTATATGGTTAATAAATGTCCACTGAACAAACAGATACATTTTTAAGTAGGCTCCATGGCCAGCTAGAGCCCAGTGTGGGGCTTGAACTCAAGACCCTGAGATCAAGACCTGAGCCAAGATCGAGAGTTGGATGCTTAACTGACTGAGCCACCCAGGCGCCCCCAGATACATTTTGATAGGGAAGAAAAATTAGATAGAATTGAGAACATGCCATCCTACTTAATCCACACAAGTGCTTGAAAGTCTCTCAAGAAGAGTGCCAGAGGAAAATGCTCTTTTCGGATATATAATTTCTAATCGGAAAAGCTAAGCACTAGAAATCTTATGGATTGGTTCCCTCAAGAAAGAAGCCCCAGAATTCTGACCGTTAATTTATTTACTTATTTTAAAGATTTTATTTATTACTATTTTTTAAAAGTAGGCTCCACACTCAGCGGGAAGCCCAATGTAGGGCTTGAACTGAGCTGAGACCAAGAGTTGGATGCTTAACCTACTAAGCCCACCCAGGTGCTGCTAAAGATTTTATTTTTAAGTAATCTCTACACCCATAGTGGGGTTCGAACTTACAACCCTGAGAGCAAGAGTCGCATGCTCCATCGACTGAGCCAGCCAGGCGCCCCCAATAATTCTCAATTTTTTAAAATTTAAATTCAATTAGCCAACATATAGTAACATCATTAGTTTCAGATGTAGAGTTCAGTAATTCATCAGCTGCATATAACACCCAGGGCTCATCACATCACATGCCCTCCTTAATGCCCATCACCCAGTTACCCCATCTCCCCACCCACAATAATTCCCAATTTTTTTTTTTTTTTTTTAAAGATTTTATTTATTTATTTGACAGAGAGAGACACAGTGAGAGAGGGAACACAAGCAAGGGGGAGTGGGAGAGGGAGAAGCAGGCTTCCCGCGGAGCAGAGAGCCCGATATGGGACTCGATCCCAGGACCCTGGGACCATGACCTGAGCCGAAGGCAGTTGCTTAACAACTGAGCCACCCAGGCGCCCAATAATTCCCAATTTTAATGAAGCAAACTGTGATGAGAATGCAAAGGCTTTAGCAGTATCAAAGCAATAAATGTAATTAAAATGAAAACATGCTGGCATGTCTAATTTGTTTTCAATTTCCTTATAACGTTATGTGAACAGGCTAAATTTTTTGTCTTAAAGTGAGAGTTCTTTTTTTAAGATTTTATTTATTTATTTGTATGAGAGAGAGAGACAGAACAAGCAGGGAGAGGGGCAGCTGTTAAGGGAGAAGCAGGCTTTCTGCTGAGCAGGGAGCCCGATGTGAGACTCAATCCCAGGACCCCGGGATCATGACCTGAGCCAAAGGCAGACGCTTAACTGACTGAGCCACCCAGGCGCCCCTTAAAATGAGAGTTCTATGAGGGGATTGTTAAATATAGAGTCACCATGTGACCTAGCGAATCTACCCCTAGGCATAAACCTAAGAGAAATTAAAACATATATTCATACAAAAACTTGTAAATCAATGTCCACAACAGCATTATTTGTAGCAGTCAAAAGTAGAAACAACCCAAGTGTCCATCAACTGGTGAATGAATAAACAAAACATGGCCTATCCATACAATGGATAAGCCATAAACGAGCAATGAAGTAGTGACACACGATACCACATGGATCAACCCTGAAAACATAATACTGAGTAAAAGAAGTCAGACACAAAAGACCACATATTGTATGATTCTAAATATATTAAATGTCCAATATAGGCAAAACTACAGAGACCAAAAGATTAGTGGTTGCCTGGGCAGGGGGAAATAGGAAACGGAGAGTGATGGATAATGGATATGGGGCTTCTTTTCAGGGTGATGAAAATGTAAAATTAGACAGTAGTGATGGTTGCACAACTTTGAATATACTAAAAAAATCACTGACTTGCATATTTTAAAAAGGTGAATTTTAGGGCACCTGGGTGGCCCAGTTGGTTAAGCGACTGCCTTCGGCTCAGGTCATGATCCCGGGGTCCTGGGATTGAGTCCCACATCGGGTTCCCCCTGCTCTGCGGCCAACCTGCTTCTCCCTCTGCCTCTGCCTGCCACTCCCCCTACTTGTGCTCTCTCTCTCTCTCAAATAAATAAATAAAATCTTTGACAACAACAACAACAAAAGGTGAATTTTATGGGGCGCCTGGGTGGCTCAGTCGTTAAGCATCTGCCTTCAGCTCAGGTCATGATCCCAGGGTCCTGGGATCGAGCCCCACATTGGGCTCCCTGCTCCGCGGGAAGCCTGCTTCTCCCTCTCCCACTCCCCCTGCTTGTGTTCCCTCTCTCGCTGTCTCTCTGTCAAATAAATACATAAAATCTTAAAAAAAAAAAAAGGTGAATTTTACGGTGAATTATACCTTAATAAAGCATTTATTTTTAAAAAAATTCTATGAAGAAAGAAACAAAATGTCCTTCTTTGGATTAGCCTCTCTAGCCCTTTCCAAATATCTACTGTGAATGCTGTTGACAATACCTTTTCTGTTTTGGCTTGGGGGAAGTAGATGAAGTATGGCTGCCTTTCACTAGTAACCTCACATCGCTGCCACTCATAGAATCCATCTGCTAAAACGACACAGCGTCTTCCCTTTCCGAGAGGTACCTGAGGGAAAATGTGAGTAAGATAGGGTCTTAGTGACAGAATGTGTCATGGACTTGAGTTAAAATCTCAGGTCCACCAATGTATGACCTTAGAGCAGTTATTTAATTTCTCTGTAACTCCCTTTTCTTATGCATAAAGTCATCACTCACACAGCTGTTGAAGATTAAATAATGTACTCCAGCTCCAGCTGCATTTAATTATAAGTGCATGAGAACCTCCAAGTGAAAACAGTCTAGTTGAACCCAGTCAACCTACAGAATATGAGAAATAACAATAGTTTTGTTTTAAACCACTAAGTTTCGGGATGACTCATTATGCAGTAATATATATTAACAGTACTCAACATTATTAGCAACTGGGAACACACTTTCCAGGAGAACCTTATTGTATTTCTCAGGTATATAAGGCACTAACAGCTCTGCTGGAAAAAAGAACAGAGTATGTGCCTTTTCCCTAGACCTGCTACCTACCTTGAAGGAACATTTCTCCATTATGGTATCACTACGACAGTTGGAAGTGTTGAACTTCAGCTTAGAAGGATCACTCTCTTTGAACCAAGATGGGACCAATCCCCATCGCATGGGAGCAATGATACGTTCAGATGAGTCTGCACCCTGTCATGGAAAAGGTTAAGATCCAGTGAGGAGATAATGAAATTTAGAAAACCAAATGTAGCACATGCATTACATTACAATGAAATACAAAAAATACAGATTATTAAAAGGGAAAGATTCTACTTGAAAACGATTTTATTTCATTTATTTAAGAGTTTTGTTTTTTTAAGATTTTATTTATTCATTTGAGACACAGAGAGAGAGAGAGAGAGAGAAAGCATGAGCAGGGGGAGAGGCAGAGGGAGAGAGAGAAGCAGGTTCCCCGCTGAGCCAGGAGCCCGATGTGGGGCTTGATCCCAGAATGCTGGGATCATGACCTGAGCCGAAGGCAGACGCTCAGCCATCTGAGCCACTCAGGCGACCCAAGAGTTCTTTTTCTTTTTTTAAGATTTTATTTGTCAGAGAGAGAGAAAGCACAGGCAGGGGGGAATAGCAGGCAGAGGAAGAAGCAGGCTCCCCGCTGAGCAAGGAGCCCAATGTGGGGCTCGATCCCAGGACCCTGGGATCATGACCTGAGCCGAAGGCAGACACTCAACCGACTGAGCCACCCAGGCATCCCTTGAAAACAATTTTAATGATTTATCACGATGTGAGTAACTTGAGGTCTTCAGCATTTATTAGAATGTAAGACATACTGCTTGGGTAGGGTGGGGGATACAAAGTTTAGTCTGTAAACAGTTACTTAGTGCCTCCTATGAGAGAGACATAGTGCTAGGCCTAGCAGTTCATGTGGTCCTAGCTCTCAAGAAGCACAGGTCACAGACGATGATAATACAGTGAGGTACATGCTATGATCAAGGCATGCACAGGGTGCCGTGGGGCACATGCAAAAGTGTTTAACCTCAAAAGGCTTGCATGATAACATGCAAGGCCACAAAGACATAAAAATATTAATAATTTGAGATACAATAGGCTAATGGCCATATAAGTGATACAGATGAAGAGTAGCAAAGGAGTTCAGTGGAGAGTGATCTGTGAGAGATGGAATGGATAAGTTATCAACTCCTCAGAAGGAGCAAAAAGACAGGGGTGGGGTGGGGTGGTTCTTTAATTAGATCCCACAAGAGGTACAGAATTCAGACAAAGAGATGGGAGGGAAGACCAGATGTAAAATTAAATGAACAGGGGTGCCTGGCTGGCTCAGTTGGAGGAGCATGTGACTCTTGATCTTGGGGTTGTAAGTTTGAGCCCCTCAATGGGTGCAGAGATTATTAAAAGCAAACAAACTTTAAAAAAATTAAATGAGGGGCGCCTGGGTGGCTCAGTCGTTAAGCGTCTGCCTTCGGCTCAGGTCATGATCCCAGGGTCCTGGGATCGAGCCCCGCATCGGGCTCTCTGCTCGGCCGGGAGCCTGCTTCTCCCTCTCCCACTCCCCCTGCTTGTGTTCCCTCTCTAGCTGTCTCTCTCTCTCTCTCTGTCAAATAAATAAAATAAAATCTTAAAAAAAAAAAAAAAATTAAATGAACAAAGAGGCAATGTCAAGAATGTGTAGGAAGTTGTTTTGTGCAGCAAAGTAATATAATAGCAAGCCTGAGGATGCTATTTTTTGGAGGGCCTGCTTACAAGGTTGGCCCTCAGCATCTGGGAACTTGGATTTTGAGTTTTCCCCCTTTCCTAACTGATAAGGATGGTTCGGTTTACTGTGTCTAGTCTGTGCAAAAATGAGGTTTATGCCTAGCATCTGCTTTTCTTCTGAGAGTCTGGAATTTTGGTGCTTGCTAGGCAGAGTACCCAATAAAAACCTTGGGCTTTCGGGGGGCTGGCTCAGTCCATGTGACTCTTGATCTCAGGGTCATGAGTTCAATCTCCATGCTGGGTGCGGAGCCTATTTAAAAAAATAGGTGGGTTAAGCGTCTGCTTTCGGCTCAAGTCATGATCCCAGGGTCTTGGGATCGAGCCCCACATTGGGCTCCCTGCTCAGTGGGTACCCTGCTTCTCCCTTTCCCACTCCCCCTGCTTGTGCTCCTCTCTCTCTCCCCCAAATAAATAAAATCTTTAAAAAGATAAAATATTTTTTTAAGGATTTATTTATTTGAGAAAGAGAGAGGAGAGTGCGTGCCGGAGTAGGGGGAGAGACAGAGGGAAAGAAAGAGAATCCTCAAGCAGATTCCCCACTGAGCATGGAGCCCGATGCGGGGCTGAATCCTAGGACTGAGATCATGACCTGAGCCAAAATCAAGAGTTGGCCCCTTAACCGACTGAGCCACCCAAGTACCCTAAAATAAAATCCTTAAGAACAAAATGGAACAAAACAAAACAAAACAAAAAACCACCTTGGACTTTCAGTTTCTAATGGGTTGCCCCGGGCAGAAACACTGCACATTACTACATTTTTCATTGCTGGAACATGCCTGGTGTATCCCCCCTCACAGAAGGAGGGAAGATAAGGAAGCCTGTGCATGGATTTTTTCCCAGATTCCTAGTGGTGTCTTTTTCCCTTGCTGATTCTATTATGTATCCTTTCACTGTAACAAACCTTAGCCTTAATATGCCTTATATGTTGAGTCCTTCCTAATGAACCTCCAAATGTGGGGGTACCCTTGGGGGGACTCCAACACATGGTTGTTAAAATTTGGGGGGTAATTGGCCCCTTGAGAACTTGATTAAATCTACAGATTAAAACGCCTACTTATGCGTGCATGCACGTGCATACACACACACACAGACACACTATTCTATATGGTGTGCAGAAGAGTGCACTCTGGGTGCTACCATGATAGTCTGGGGGTAAGGATATGGTGGGTCTCATGATGGCAGTAAGAATAAAAGACACCAAAAGATAGACTAAAAACAAAATTGTGATGGTAAATGGAAAAGAAAACAGGACTGATTAAATTTTCAAGTCTAGAAGAATGAGCAAAAGAAAAAAATCTGAAGAGGGGCTTGATTTGGGGAAAGATGTGTTGATTTCAGATAATAGTGGGACATCTGTAGCAGTTCTTTGTTTTATTTTCAAGTCTGTAGCTATAGCAGTTTAAAGAAACGGCTGCAAAATCTTTGACACTCCTCTCACTGAGAGCTGGAGGTGTATGTTCCCTCCCCTTAAATCTGGATGGGGCCGTGATTCACTTGTAACCAACATAATGTGGCACAAGTGACACTATATGATTTCTAAGACTAGGTCAGAAAACGTGTGTCAGCTTCTTCCTCGCTTGCGGAGACACTCCTTCTGAAGCTCTGAGCTGCCAAGTAAGAAATCCAGCCACCCTAACACTGTCATGCTGAGAGGAAGCCCAGGCTACATGGAGAGGACACACACAAGTGTTCTGGTCAACAGCCTCAATTGAGAACCAATGCCAATTGCCAGGTAAGTGAGTGAAAATACCTCTAGATCAGAGGCTGGCAAATTTTTCTGAAATGGCCAGATACTAAGTATTGTAGATTTGCAGGTCATACAGTCTCTATTGCAACTATAATATAACTACTGTTACAGGGACAAAGCAGCCATAGATAACAGATAAATGAATGGATGTTTTTGTGTTCTGTAACATTCCTGCTCTAGATGATTCTAGCCCCAAATGCCAGGTCTTCTCAGGTGAAGCTCAGACTTCAGGAAGAGACAAACCACACCTGTAATGCTCTGTCCTCATCCCTCACTGGTGAACAGAACAAAAAGTTTGTTTAAAGTCACTAGAGTAAAATCCAACACAGCTATTTATTATGTCCAACAAGCACTCAGAGATATGGAATTAAAGCTTAGGAGAGAGGCAGCACAGTACAAATAATGGGTCAGCAAACTTTCTCTGTGAAAGGCAGATAGTAAATATTTTTGGCTTTGTGAATCCATATAGTCCCTGTTGCAGTGACTCAAGCAACTCAACTCTACTGCCACTGGTATTATGAAAGCAGACAAAGAATGAAGGAGCGTGGCTGTGTTCTAATAAAACTTTACAAGAACAGGCAGTGGGCTAGATTTGATCCGAGGACCAGTTTGCCAACCCCTGCTATAGAGGAAAGAATAAAGCCTTTACAAGAAGACCCTGGTTCAAAAATCCCATCTCTGCTACTTACGAGGTTGGACTAGTCTCAACTTCCTGGACCCTCAACGTTCCTTATCTGTCAAAATAGAGTGAACAATACCTACCTTGCAGGATCATTTAAACGCATGACATGAAATAAGCACACAGATTATAGTTTAGTATTTTTCTAAGTTTAGAATTAAAAACAAACAGTAAAATTTTCTATGTGAAGGTGATTGTTAAGGTCGTGAGGACAAAGTTTCTTAGAAAGTAAATCAGGGCTCCTGGGTAGCTCAGTCAGTTAAGCATCCAACTCTTGATTTTGGCTCAGGTCATGATCTCAGGGTCTTGAGACTGAGCCCTGCATAGGGCTCTGTGCTCAGCAGGGAGTCTGCTTGAGATTCTCTCTCTCAAAAAAAAAAATAAATCTTAAAAAAAAAAAAAAGGTAAATCAAACACAGGATTTAACCTGGGGGTACAAAAAGAAAACAGAGAAATGAAGGAAAACAGAATCTAAGAAAAAGTACCTAGAGAAATAAAAGTAGAATGAGAAAGAATGAGTAGAAAGAGAAAACTCAAGAGGATACAATTCTAAGATAAGAATCATCAGCGGTGGTACTGTCTCCAAAAGGCTTCCCTTTTGTTTAAAGCTAATCTCTCCATTGTGCTCCTTATAAAATCCTGTCCTGTTACTTCCAAAATCTTGCCTTATCAGATAATCTCCTTCTCTTTCTCTCTCTCACACACACATATACACACTCCATTTTCATTATTCATGGCAGTTAGGTTCTACAAAGTCACTGTAAACACTGAATTAGTGAATACTGGAATACTGAACTGCTGCTCTTAGGGGAAATACAGGGTTAGGTTCCCACCTACCTACGGAGACATTTTTATCAACTGAGCAGTATATAACCTTGTTCTGTATTTCTGTTTAAAGACACTTTAATATATATAGTTGATTCATTAATGTTGAATTCATGACCAACAGCACTGTAATTCATGCCTGAATGATGTTTATCTAATATGTTTTTCCCTTGTAAGGCATATTACAACCTTCTTGCACTTAAGAATACAAACCAGCACTTTAGCGTTATGCTTGGGGACAATTTTAAACAGTGAAATTACCAACAAAAAGCACAGGAATGCAAAAAACATAGCACTAAATCAACTCCAAGAAGGGTACTTGTTTACAAGGTAAGAGCTAAAACAAGAAGGTAGAGCTTTGCTGGGAATGTGTACATTGGGTGACTCAATTTCCTCTATTCTATACGTCCATGAATGACTTCAAAAGCAACATGAGTATTATTTTGGGGAATACAAATCATTTTAGAAAGTAGGCAAATTTGCAACTTGAAATCTACAAATAATGAGGATCAACTGTGTGTGTGTGTATATATATGTGTATGTATATATATGTATACATGTGTGTGTATTCTTCCCCTTAAAGACAGAGGAAGCCTGGTTATATTGTATGCCAAGAGGCAGGAAAAACAAAGGCAATTAATGAGCATGCACTGTAAGTAAGGAAAAGACTACCCTGGAAGAAATGGTAGCATAGCTGAACTTAACATGAATTTGCTCCTTGGTGAGTTACAGAGACTATACCAGGTGGAGTTGTCACACAAAGTAAACTTTATTTGCAGCAAATAAGATGGGGGTAAGGGAAGATGGGGGTGTGGTGAGTCCATTCCTTTTATTTAGGGTTAGGATGAATATTCAGAAAGGGGAGTTTTATCATCGCCTGTAAAAGTGGGCATAAGGTTGCGCAGACGTACTTTGAAAACTTGCCTATAATGCATCTTATGTTATGTTAATGAAGCCTGTGCTCCAACTAGGGCAGAGGCTTTAACATTATAATGAAGCAGAGGTAACTGTAGGATAAGGGTAAAGGGGCTATGCACAGGCTCTGAAGCGGGAATAAACTGGATGGGGCTTGGGATCATTATCTCAAGCAAGGAATGCAGGACCTTGTTTACTTCTGAAACAGCACTGGGAGTTTTACCACTGATTTGTCTCTGATAAGGTTAGGCTATTTCCTGGCCTGGTAGACACTGTTAGTTTTGCATTCCCTTTGTTCCCTTAAAATCCTTAACTATTGAGATTTTTTTTTTTTTTTTTTTTTGGTGGGTTAATTCTGACACCTCCTGGGAAGTTTTGCAAGAAGTGAGCTTAGGGTGCCTGGGTAGTTCACTCCGTTGAGAGTCCTCTTGATGTGGGCCGGGTTCATGGTCTCAGGGTTGTGAGGTCAGACTCTGTGCTCAGCTGGGAGTCGGCTTGAGAGCCTCTCTCTCCCTCTGCCCCTCTTCTCCCCCACCCCCTGCACACTCTCCCTCAAATAGATAAAGTTTTTATTTTTAAAGATTTCCATTTATCTAAGAGAGAGAGTGCGTGCGTGCAAGGAGCAGGAGTGGGGGGGAAGGGGCAGAGGGAGAGGGAGAAGCAGACTCCCCACTGAGCAGGGAGCCTGACTTGGGGCTGGATCCCAGGACCCAGAGGTCATGACTCCAGCTGAAGGCAGATGCCCAACCAACTAAGCCACCCAGGTGCCCCAATAAATAAAATCTTAAAAAAAAAAAAAAAAGTGTTCTTAGGCAAGCAAAGCCAGTAGGACACAGATCACAGAAAACAGCTGGGGGCCTAAAATGACTTCTCTTGCGTCATGAAAGCTATGTCTCATCTTTCTTTTTCTGGGGACCCCCCTAACTATTTCTGTTTAAAGTAGGGTAGAGAATGTAAATCCAAGTGTTAATCTCATGTGAGATAGGAGAAAGAGAAAGAATGTACAGGGCTTTTGGGGCGCCTGGGTGGCTCAATTGGTCTTGATTTTGGCTCAGGTTGAAAACTCTTGAGTTGTGAGATCAAATGCTTTGGGCTCTGTGATCAGCAGGGAGTTTGCTTGAGATTCTCTCCCTCTGCCCCTCCCCACACTAATGCACACGTGTGTTTGCTCTGTCTTTTGAAATAAATCTTAAAAACAAAACAAAACAAAGAAAAACAGCTTTTGTGAATCCTCTCTTCAAGAATCAAATGTGCCTTCCAAGCAGAAGAGCCCCCTATCCAAAGCATAAATGAGGTAACAGTATAGAATGGTCATTTAAATGATCTCTAATCAGGAATTTGCAAAACAACAATACTCTAAATTTGACATTCTCAACATGCAATTTGACAACCCTTCCCCCCCACCAAGATCTAACAGGGAGAAAGGGAGGTATACTGCTGGCATCTGGTGGGTAGAGGCCAGTAATGCTGCTAAACATTCTGCAATGCACAGGACAGCATCCCATCCAAAATGTCAAGAGTGCCAAGGTTGAGAAATCCTACCTTCCAAATCCCACTGATCATCACCTTTAATGTTAGTGTGTTCACTGGACAATTCTAAGCCAAACCCAAACATGAGGCTGCCCCCTAATGGGAACAATAAGTAGAAAATGGCTGAGAAGCCAAAATACTGAAAATATTGCTCAATATTAGTCATCTTTTCCTTCTACCCTTTTGGACTTGTGACCAGAACAGCTGGTAGAGCTGGGGTAGATAAATGAAAGAGGAAGTAATTTGCAAATAGTGGTTTCAAATGCAAATGCTGCAATCTATACACATGTGCTGGCCACTGATACATATTAATGATCAGCTGAAATGATTCTAATTTTGTTTTACAACTTATAGGTTTGAGACAAACGGAACCTTATTTATCAAAATTAGGAAACCCCAGCAATCTTAACAAAATTTATTAGCAATGTGGAGTCAAAACACTACATTAGTAAATTCATACCACTGATGGAAAGGGAGGGAAGCTATGTTTGCTAGGAGCTCCACCTTCTCCATTCCTAGTTCCAGGAAGCATCCACTGGAGTGGTTACGGAAAGTGGTCTGGACCTCAGTCCCAGCTCTGTCCCCACTTACTGGATAGCCTAAGACAAGTCACAATATCTCTACACTTCTGTCTTTACATCTGTTAAATTTTTCTTCCAGCTAACATTCATTCTATAATTCTAAAGACGTGATATAGAGAGAACCAAGGCTAAAAAAGGCACATACATTTAATCCGTCTCTCTTTTCACTTCAATTAGGCCTTCTTTTGAAACATGTTTTATTATTCTTTTCCAGTTAAGGTTCCCCATGATACCTGTTTATTTTGATTTCCCTCTCATTAAAAAGTTTTTTAGTTTCAACAGGGAAGGATGCACTCAGTAAAAACAGCTCAAGAATAAACTATTTCATGTATATGGCTTCATTCAACCAAAAAGATCGTGTTATTTGGTATGCTTATTTCAAATAATATAGAAATGAACCTTGACTACAATATTATCACAAGAATTCTGATAAGTAGCAGGGGTACAATTGACTTTATAAAGTGATTTAAGTATTACAGATCAAATAAAATAAAAATCCAGGATGGAAACAATCATGATTTTTAATAACCTACCAAGGGCATTTAAAATGCTTAAGATATGGAGGGGCGCCTTGGTGGCACAGTCAGTTGAGCATCTGACTCTTGGTTTCAGCTGGGGTCCTGATCTCAGGGTCCTGGGATCAAGCCCCGTCAGGCTCCTCGCTCAGTGTGGAGTCCGCTTGGGATTCTCTCTCTCTCCCTCTGCCTCTGCCCCTCCCGCTTGTGCTGTCTCTCTAAAATAAATACAGTCTTGGGGCGTCTGGGTGGCTCAGTCATTAAGCGTCTGCCTTCGGCTCAGGTCATGATCCCAGGGTCTTCGGATCGAGCCCCGCATCAGGCTCCCTGCTCTGCGGGGAGCCTGCTTCTCCCTCTCCCACTCGCCCTGCTTGTGTTCCCTCTCTCGCTGTGTCTCTCTCTGTCAAATAAATAAATAAAATCTTAAAAAAATAAAATAAATACAATCTTAAGATAAATAAAATAAAATGCTTAAGACATGGAGAAACCATTCATTTCTGGAATTAAGCATTTTATTTACTGCATACTAGCACTGGTGCTCACGTGCATGCACACACGCCCACACACACATTCAGGAGATAAAGAACCAGAACATGATTATGAACTACTGGTCACTCCAACACTACAGAGGTAAATACTATAGAAACAATGAGGGCAACTGAACTTCAGACAACCAAACCAACCACATCTGTTCCTAGCTTCAGTAAAAGACAAACATAAACAGAAGCAGAAAAAAATAGAAACTTCCATGTTAAGAAACCCAGAGGTGTTTCAGATTAGCTCGTGGTAATCCTGCTCTAGGCCTAGAGATTCTGGTTCATCTGGTCTGGTAAGGGGCAGGAAATCTTTTTTTTTTTAAGATACTCAAATGACCCTGATGATCGGTGAGGTTTGAAAGATGCGGACTTAAAAAGCGTATTCAAATAGGGGGGTTCAAATAAATTTGGCATGCATTCCGATGAACCCTTAAATGAGCCCGAAGAACACTGCATCATCGTGTTTCCCCCCCCCCCAAAGATTTTATTTATTTATTTGACAGAGATAGCGAGAGAGGGAACACAAGCAAGGGAAGGGGCAGAGGGAGAGGCAGGATCCCCGCTTGCGGGGCTCGATCCCAGAACGCTGGGATCATGACCTGAGCCGAAGGCAGACGCCCAACGACTGAGCCACCCAGGCACCCCACGGCATCATCTTCTAAGATAAGAAGATACCGATCAAACTTCTCTTTGCAGTGAGGTCCGGAGTGGTTCTCAACGGGGGGTCAGAACCCGTGAGCAGAGGCTGAGCGCGCGCCAAACCCAACCCAAGTGGATGAGCATTCCCTGCGGGCCCAGAAGCCGGCCCGGCACAGACACCAGCGGTTACCTTCTCAAAGTGCAGTCGCGACAGAAGCACTGGGCTGCTGGACTGAGGGCTCTTGTTGTACGAGGGGCAGTACTTGTCGGCGTCCTTCCACTCGGGGAGCCGCTGCCGGCCCTGCCGGTCCCGATAGGCGCACGCTCGGGCCAGCACATCTTTAGGCAGGTGACAGGAGGTGCGCCCGCACATGCTCCCGCGCGGCCCGGCACAGCCTGGAGACGAGAGCACGGCGGGGCGGTCGCGCTAGCTCACGGTCTCCCCGCCGCCGGCTCGTGCCAGCCTCGCCCAGACCGGATACACTGCGGGGAGGCAGGCCGCCCCGAGGCGCCATTCTTCAGCTCAGCCGGCGGCCGAGAGAGCCACGGGGGCGGACTGCGGTCATTGCGGGAGCAGCACGCCCTGCCTCCGCCGGACCCTTTCCGGTCCGCCTACTCTCCTCCCCCACCCTCGGGGCACCGACTGCGGGCGGGGGGAGGGGCTCCCGCCCGCTAACCTCCAGGACTGCAGCCCGCGCCGCCAGGAGGCCGGCTCTCCGGGCGGGAACTCGACCTGTTCCCTAGGGCCAGGGCCCCCGCCGCCCCGCCGCCCCGCCGCCCCGCCGCCCCGCCGCCCCGCC